>NC_091128.1:74334321-74676821 GCF_040183065.1 Periplaneta americana | reverse complement strand
AATAAACATTTTGGACACGCTTCCGTACAGGGGCAGCGCCAAATTGGGATTATGGTACTTTGTACTGATTTAATAGTTACTTAATATTGATAAGCGTATTTTTTTACGAGGATCAAGTGCTTTCGTAACTGGATTTTGCTATCTATCGGGCACCGTAGCTCTCCTAGTGCATCATGATGCTGTTCGTAATATAAAGCATCACAGTAATTTTGCATGGAATTTGGACGTGTTTGGAAAATACGTGTGCAATACGAAGCAGTGTGATTGTTAATTTTTTTTTATTTTAAAATTGATGAGTGTGCGACTATTTTATTCTGTGTATGACTATCTGTCAGATGTTGGTACGACTTCTTAACATCAATAATCTGGCAAGTCGGCAGCTCTGGAAGAAAAATTTCCCTGCTCCCTCTCCAATTCGTATTCCTCGTCTGGTGTGTCCTTGTAGTGCAGTGACAAAAAGAGACGATACTACCATATATTATTTATCCATGATACTGTTGTGAATTAGTGGAGGTAATAAATGCATCGTATTTTGTAAAAGCATGCGTATGATTTTAATTGAACTGTAAGCTTAGGGGTTGTTGCATAAACTTCTCCAAGGTTAGTGTGAAATAATTCCTCACTGTGGCCGATATTATTGACCTGTGTTTTTTAACCCATTCATCATCCATTATATGAATAGACCTAACCTATAATTATGTCCTCTGATTTATTACATTTCATTTCATTTCAATATCTGTAACTGTGTATCGTAAATACAATATTAATTAATGTACGAACTTTACAGGAAACATGGAACCAAGAAATGCAGGAGCTGGTGCCAACGTAAATGGAGGATACAAGTCATTGGAGTCATGGAATTGTAAAATAAAGCGTGAACCTGTTGTGAGTTATGTTTTAAGTTACATAAATTAACTAACATGTAAATCTGTAATTCTCGCAAAGTTGTGTTCTGTAGAATGGGCACAAATTTTTATTGTGGCATACTTGTACGTTGTGAAATGTTGAAGAGAAGCTCAGTAGCTCGTGAAAGAGGAGGACCAATAACTTATTCGGGTACTGTCTCTTTTAAAAGTTTAACAATGAAATCTTAATCTTCACTGTTGTATACATGGATATTTCTTTACAATTGCGTTACCACGTTAAGGTACAAATGCATTTACGTACTTGACTTCTAGTTGAATCATATGCACCGTGAATAAAAGGAAAATTGAGTGCCGACACCAATTTCGCACCGAAATAAGGATGGAAGGTTGCTGTGAAAGTGAGGGCGGCAAAGAGGTGCGTGCAAGGGGTATTGCTCGAGCAAGGTGGAAGAGGTAGGCGGCAAGAAGATGAAGCATATCTCATTTCTGTGCATTTTCTTGATCATAGAGAAAAAAGCGAGTTTTCTTAATGTCGAATCAGTGACAGGTTAGGTTAGTCTTGTCTTTTGGTATACCTTGTATATATTCACAGTTGTTTAAGAATGTGCCCTTTCTTCCATGACATACCAAAAGTCTAAACTAACCTAACCTAACCTAACCTGTCACTGATTTGACCTTACGAAAACTCGTTTTTTCACTGTAATCAGTAAGGAAACACGGAAGTGAGATCTATGCAGGGTGCGAATTAAGATTTCTGTTGAGGGGGAGGATAGAATCGTAGGTAGAGAATACCATTCATAAAATTATTATTATCCTCATTCGATTTGGCGCAATGCTTGATCGCACTGAGTTGTTTGTCTAGCATCTTGACGGTAATGATAATTATATCCATGGGCAGGCTTAAGATAAGATGTGTAATTCCTAAGTTACTGATTGTTATCAGTTTGCCAGTGCTGATAATACATCAATATTATTTTCTTTGCTTACTTTATACTGTACTTTAAAAAGTATACTCATATTAAAACAATTATATTTTGTGAGAGGGGATAGAAGTTATTCCCTGGCAGGGATGTTAATATGAATTTATGAGAAGGGGATAACTTTCCAACAAGGGGGGAAACCCCCCCGTTAATTCGAACCGTGGATGTATATGCTGCCCCATTCTGTCGTCTATTCCTTACACCTCTCTTGAGCGATTTGACCTACTCGCACCTTTCTGCTGGCCCCCATTTTCACAGCAACTTTCCACTCTTATTTTGGTGCGAAATTAGTGTCAGCACTCAATTTTTCTATTATTACTACTATTATTACATATGGCTCGACTAGAAGCCGAATAGGTAAATATATTTGTACTGTACCTTAACGTGGTTACGCAATTTTAAAGAATTACCTGTACATACATATATTCCTGGCAGTACACTAATTGGTTTCTAAGTTAGATTGATTTGGGTTTATATTAGCACTTTAATTAGTGTTTCATAACTTATTCTAATTCTAAAGAATATATAGTCCTGGGTAATTGTCCAGAAAAGCTAGGTACACGAAAGATGATATTTTCTTTTCCTTCACTGACTTCTATGAGATGTATGTAGTGATAAACGCGTGATTTTAGTTTGTACTAGAGTCGACGGCAATTCGGAAGGTAGTAGTCTGCTAGTGTTTGTGTCGAGAGAGACAGATAGAGAGAGCAAGGCAGCATACAACATTGCCACATCATACTTCACACCCACGTGCAATAAAAAATAGTGCAGGAGAGAATTTGAATTATCAAAAGACACTAATAACCTTAGCTGTTGATTACTGTAAGCATGACACCAAACAAACCCACTTTTCTTCACTAACAATATTCTTTGCACTGTTCTCAATCCCAGCGTTCTGCTCGTCAACATTTTAAAAATAATATACGCCTTAAACACTATTTACCGCACCTGCCTTTGCAACACTTGTCTTTTTACAGTCTCTTCTTCCATTTATTTATCTTACTCACACAAATATTAGTTTTACTTAGTCAGTGTATTGAAACACTCACACATGAACAAACGAACCCGGGAAGTACTTGTTATAGACTGATTCCGATTGGTTCCACTGTACAAGCTTGTGCAGTCACATACTAGAAATGCTACGGTGCATATAGCAGTGGACCGCCTTCCAAAATGCTATCTAGTCTAGCCACAAATATTTTCAAGATATAAATTGTTTGATATGTTTACCTGTATATTCTAATGCAGTGGTTCCAAACCCTTTTTGACTGATGACACACTTTACTGAACGCCCACGATATCGCGACACACTTATTTGTTTTTATTAATAATAATAACAACAAGTGCTTTTCTTCTGGAGAAAAAGGTGATGGAACTATCTGTAGAATATTTTATACCAGACGAGAAATAATTACTATTCACTGCACAGGAATTTTGTCGTTTTTAACTTTTTTCTTTCTTTTCTTCTTTTTTTTCCAACGTAGAAGTCTTTCAAGGTCTAAGTGGAATTTAAAGAAAAAATAGTATTTAAAAACATAGTTATTCACAGATATTTCTGTTCCATGATGAAAAATGCAACAAAAAGGTGCCGGAACTTTGTAATGCATTTAGGTGTTCTGCTATTAACTTTTTCAGGCATTCTTTTTCATTTTCAGCAAGTCGATTTTCGAAACTCTCGACTTAAGAAAAGGGCAATAATTTGCCTACTATAACCGAAGAGGCCCAAAACTTCAGTTTTTTGCAAAATCCTTGAATTTTGTTTGTGGCTGAAATAATATTGTAGTTCTTGTTTTGTTTTGCATGCTTGTATTTAAAGAGTTCAATCTCTCGAAAATTTTGGCAAGATATGCTAGATTCGCACACCAAAAATTATCTTCCAAAAGTTTAGCATACTCTGGCTTTTCGTCCTCAAAAAAATAAATAATAATAAGAAGCTCGTCTTGAAGCTCTACTACTACTACTCGCATCATTGATTTATCCCTAGAAAGCTACATGAGAATGATTACTTTATAAATGTTTTTTCTTAGTTTATTTGACACCGTCGACTGATTTGATAAAACATTTCCGCATATGAGACACTCGGGATTTTGTTTATTATTCATCTCCACGCCACATAAAATCATATTGGAAGTATTCATCACTTTATACTTACGAAATGCAGTACGTTTTTGTAACTTTGAAGGGAATTTTCGCTCTCATTATTTGAATTAGCACTGCTGTCATCTGACCCAGAACTTGATTCAAATTGTCTTTTTCGAATAAAAAATTTGACCATGATAAAATCTAGATAAAGCACTTTTAATAAAATAGTCGCACTATCACCCGGTCACCCTATAAACTGAAACTGACCAATATGTTCTGGCGATTCTAAACTCTGTTTTTATAAGTGGGAAGAGTAAACGAATTGCTAAGCATTGTTTCAGGTGTTCACTTTCATTCGAGTTATTGTTAGGCAGAAAAATCAAACTGAGCATTGTTGCAGGTGTTCACATTTCATTGGTAAAGTCTGTCTCAAAATAAAATGTACCATATCAAAGATTTCGTTGTACATAAAAAAAATGCGTTGTAAAGAGACTTTCTGGATGGCATAACATTTTTCATTCCAAAATTTCGCGATACACTCCATGGGACTGCGCAACACACCGGTTGAGAACCCCTGTTCTAATTCACTGTTGTAGCCTCTCTCCACACTTGTTACTAATTATCAACATAGCAATGCCAGAGGTCCAAGAAGTAGTCATTTCCTTAGTATTGCTTCGTGGATATTCTGAGTGAAGTTACATTAGTAACAGGGGAGGGGGGGATGGTTTCAACATTGCATTAGAATATATAGGTAAACATATTGAACAATTTATATCTTCGAAATATTTGTGGCTGCAAACTAAAACAACACGTTTACACATTCGAATATTTTGGAAGGCTGTACGACTTAAATTAAATAGTCTATTGTTGAGTTATATACATGTTAGCACAAGTATTTTCAAATTTCTTGAAAAATTGAAAAATAATACTATCATGGATTTAACGCACTTATGTACGTACGTCCTTCCACCCACAAGTACAACAGCCTCCATCCAATTTTGCATTTGGGGGGGGGGGGAGTGCAGAAATGCATGGTTCTAAAAAGAACGACATTGCTTTACAAGGTAGCGTACTTATGTCACATTCAATTTAAGATCATTTGATCCAGATTGCATGCATTCTTTGTTGAGAGTCAGTCAATTTGCGACATAAATTGAAGAAATAACTTATCTTCATTGCATTGACCCTGGACGTAAGAACAGAATACGAGGAAGAGGAATTTGGTGCTAGTTTATCCTCTCTTATGTAAGGAAGCTATTCTAAAGGATTAAGTAGATTATTGAAGGCGTCTAGCATCTTTTCCCCATGCAGTTGCCTCCACATGAGCTCATTCCCATGAACAGTTACACCCCTCCTGTAACTTGTAGTGGATTCTTCGTACATTTTGCTGCATATGTTAATCTCCACCAAGAAGATCGTAAGTACGGGACCCATGCTCTATACAATTGCCCTCAAGTTGCTCATTATTTTTACTCAATGTACTTCTATTGGGCAATCTTACACAAACTGAAGGGTACACGGGAAAAACGAACAATGTCGCATTTCCATTAAGGGTGAGGTAATGATCTATTTCAGTATATTACTGCAAAATTTATTGGTGTTTCTACTTGAAATGAAGGAAATGATGAATGTATCCGTGATTTTAATTCTCCTTTACCACTCTTGGTAAAAATAACACTAAAGCTTATAGTAATACTGTGAATTAGATAATGACATCACCCTTAAGAGCATTGTGACCGTGTTCATTTTTCCCGTGTACCCTTCAACTAGTTATTTATTGTGGCTGTTGCGGAATCGGCTGAGATGGTTACCATGATTAAAGTTTGAATACAAATATTTGTTAGTTATTTGTTGCTGCTTATTCGTTCTTATTTTCATCATCAGGAGCACAAAAGGAGTCATTTTATTTACCACCAGGGGCATAGTCTAATGAGCGAGTTTGTATTTTTGGTCTTGGAAGAATAGTCTACTATTTTTTTAAAGTACAATACAAATGGAATAAAAGTTTGTACTAAATTACTAATATTGGTATGTCGATAACATGTTACACATGATATGTTCGATTAATTAACACTTAAATTGAGGGGTTAGAAGCAGAGGGGTGCAAGTGACATTTCTAATAACTCAGGTGCAGCCAGAGTAATTTAAAGCATCTAAAATTTTATTGGCAAAGGGATATATCTTTTAACTACATCACACATTCAAATTAAAATTTAAAATTTCACGGAATTTACAGAAGTTTATATACTTTTAACCCCATTTTCTCAAAAGTAACTTAAGTGCACTTACACCCCTTTGCTTCTGATTCTCTCAATTAACATTGTACAAGACAAATTTCTCCTTCCCCTACTCACAATGCTGTGTAAGTCGGATAAAAGGGAAGATTAAACTTGCTCTAGTGACTCTGGTGGTCACTTCTTGCATTCTTGCACTCAATGATGGTAGAAAAGAGAAACATCGGAATATTATTTACTTTAGCTGATGGCTAGTTTCCTCGACCAAATTTATTCAGAACTATTTGATTTGACTTGGAGAATATGTACGAACTACTAAAATTGGGCAGAGAATATGCACAAATTATTAAACTTGAGTGGAAAGCAATAATTTTCATTTTACACATTTAGTACTTACGACTTTAAAATATGTAGTCTGGAGTAAACTTGAATGTATAGTATAGTTGACAGGGACCGACTGAGATTGGTGTGTTTGTTTTGATGTGTCTTCTTCTTGTGACGTATTGAGTTAATCTGTCATTTTGTCTTGTGCTGTCATAGAGGCACATACAAACCCAGAAACAAAATTTGGGCCATATGAATTTTCCGCACATGCTCAATCCCACATTTTGTTTCTGGGTCGGGTACATTAGTGTTAGTACTGGGGATCGTGTTGCACTGTGTTTAATCCTACATTAACATATCTTTCCATAAATATTGCAAGTCAAAGGTTAGGTTATATTAGATGATGGGATAGCTAAGTGATGTAAGACCGAGGAATGTGACAAGGTTAGAGGAGATAGCTAAATGACATAGGTCAAAGACTGGCATAAGGTTAGAGTGAATTAGGTTAGGGAATAGCTAAGTGACATGAGAGCAAAGACTGTGACAAGGTTAGAGTTATTTGCCATTACTAGAAATGATAGATTTAAGCAACTGAAAATTTAAAATTCCGCACTGTAAGAATCAAATTTAGCATTAGCATTTATAATGTTCGAAGTTAGCATTTTGTAGCATTTTTGGATGAACTATTTTTTATTGACAATTTGGTGGTAAAAATTCAATGTCATCAATGTGTTAACAGGTACATTTTCTGGATTTTTCAGTTAAATACTTGAAGACAATAAAGAAGCAAACGAACATATCACATGATGTGATTTTATCCCAATTCATCCTGTTAATCACAATCATCCGCTACCACATACAAGTTGTTTGTGAGTGATCACTGATATAAAGAAATAGCATAGGCAGCCAATATTTTACCACCAGCATCAGACAGATTAGTTGAAAACACGAAATAACGGTACCTACAGAAAAAAACAAAGAGGCTATCAGGTAGATCACATTCCTGAGTTACTTATACTGTAAAAGCTAGTAGGCAGGGGTGACCAGGTTATTTTTTAAAATGTAAGAATATGTATGTGATGGGGCCTTTAGAATAGATTCGTTTCTTTTTTTACAAAAAAAAAAAAAGTCTTTTATAATGTAATTTTGCTCTTATTTCGCAGAAATTTATACATGTCGTATTTTGTACTCAATTTCGCATTTTATTCCGGATTAAAAACTACTGTAATATATAAGGTGTGGCAGTGGGATATGACGGTTTTTATAACTGCTGTGGTACACTCAGGATGAATTTAAAGAAAACACATGTACTGAAAGTAATCTGGTACAATGCAATTTATTAATATCTGATTATTTTTTAAAAACTACATTTCGTAAGTAGCCTCCACGACAATGATTACATTCCTGCAATCTGCTATGAAAGTTCTGCATAACTCGCCCCCAACAAAATAGGTTGATGGCACTAATTTCGTTCCTTATGTTTTGTTTCAGCTGGATGATGGTGCAAAACTTGTTGCGATACATCCTATTTTTGAGATAACCCCATAAGAAGTAATCAGCTGCAGTCAGGTCAGGAGATCTTGGCTGCCAGGCGATGTCTCCAAACTGTGAAATTATTAGTCCTGGAAACATGTTTTGCAGACAGTTCATTGAACCATGAGCAGTCTGTGCTGATTAATTTCTATGGGATTATCTCAAAAGTAGGGTGTATCGCAACAAGCCTTGCACCATCATCCAGCTGAAACAAAACATAAGGGATGGAATTAGTGTCATTGAACCTGTTTTGCTGGGGCGAGTTATGGAGAACTTTCATACAAGATTGAGGGAATGTATTTGTTGCCGTGGAGGCTACTTACGAAATATGTTTTTAAAAAGTAATCAGACATTAATAAATTGCATTGTACTAGATTACTTCCAGTATATGTATTTTTTTCTATTAATTCATCCTGAGTGCCCCACAACAGGGCTATAAAAACCGTCATAACCCACTGCTGCACCCTATACTTCACATGCCTTTGTACACAAAATTACTTATTTTGACAGCATTTTGACACATTTCGCATTTATCGTGATTGCAAAAATCAGTCATCTCTAATCATTGCTTTCTGCTCAATTTTAGTAGTTTTACATATTCCTCAAATAAATCAAAGCAGTTCCGAATGAATTTTGTCGAAAAAACGTGCCGTCGGCTAAAGTAAATAATTACCAAACATTGAAATGTGCAAGGATAAAGTGTTGTATTCAAACATTACTGTAACTATGTATCACATAACAATTTCGCCCTATTTCCATTACACTGCTGTACACTCAAGTGTAATTACGTGATTTTTCCATTAATTACTTCTCATTGCTAAATTGTCTTTGTAATACCTACTGTACAGTTAGTATTTGAGGAGAAAAATTCGCTCCGGCACCGGGGATCGAACCCGGGTCCTTGGTTCTATGTACAAAGCGCTCTGACCACTGAGCTACGCCGAATTCAATCCATAGCACCGGATCGAATCTTCCTCCTTCAATGTTTCCCTTTGTGGCCTGACTCCAAGTTAGGCATATATGTTGACATTATATGTCTAGTGTCAACTGCCATTATAGTAGGAGTACACTCAGTTGAGTGACTTATTTGGCCGGGATTCCGCAGTTATGATGCACTGCTAGCTATGAGAATATTATGGATTTATTAATTTGTCCTACAGAATAATCTCTTAATGTTGACAATTAATATTTGAGGAGAAAAATTCGCTCCGGCGACAGGGATCGAACCCGGGTCCTTGGTTCTACATACCAAGCGCTCTGACCACTGAGCTACGCCGAATTCAATCCACAGCACCGGATCGAATCTTCCTCCTTCAGTGTTTAATGGCAGTTGACACTAGACATATATGCCTAACTTGGAGTCAGGTCACAAAGGGAAACACTGAAGGAGGAAGATTCGATCCGGTGCTGTGGATTGAATTCGGCATAGCTCAGTGGTCAGAGCGCTTGGTACGTAGAACCAAGGACCCGGGTTTGATCCCCAGTGCCAAAGCGAATTTTTCTCCTCAAATATTAATTGACAACATTACAGAGATTATTCTGTAGGACAAATTAATAAATCCATAATATTCTACTGTACAGTATTAATTTCAGATATAATTTCATTCACAAAGTAGTCATCTCAGCCAATTCTGCAGCAGCCATAATAAATTAATAAGTAACCAATTTGTGTGAGATTGCTGTTCAATTATATTTTTACATATCAGCATGCAAAAGGAAAGGTGTTATCATTTATTAAAATTGTTTATATTAGCCTACATCTTTAACAACACAGGCCAGTGAAATTAATTTTTTGTTTTTTGGCATAGAGTTGAACTGGTCTCTGAACTTAATTTTAGTGTGCTGAAGTGAAATTTACTTACCATTTTTTCGTACATTTTGCCATGCAGGATAAATATTTATTTTTTTGTAATTTCTGATTTTTAAATAGCCTAAACTTTAAAACCGCCAAACACTGCAAAACGAGGTAAATTCTCAATTGTACAGAGCCAGAAACAAAATTCAGGTGGCTCAAATTTTGTTTCTGGGTGTGTACAACATATAACAGTTTAAAATGAACCATGAAATTTCAAACATGCCTTAGAAAAACTATTTTCTTATCTGCATGTTTAAAATAAACTCTTGAGTTGACAAGTGTTTATTTTTGTTTTTTTTTTTTTATTTTATTGGGTTATTTTACGACGCTGTATCAACATCTCATGTTATTTAGCGTCTGAATGAAATGAAGGTGATAATGCCGGTGAAATGAGTCCGGGGTCCAGCACCGAAAGTTACCCAGGATTTGCTCTTATTGGGTTGAGGGAAAACCCCGGAAAAACCTCAACCAGGTAACTTGTCCCGACCGGGATTCGAGCCCGGGCCACTTGGTTTTACTGCCAGACTCGCTGACCGTTACTCCACAGGTGTGGACGACAAGTGTTTCTGATCTTGATGAGGGTTATCTCTTATTAAACATTAACAGTAGTCGACCGTCATGCAGACATCCCATCAACTCTGGTATAGATAAATGACTCATGTTGTACCACTGTTTTAGATTTTCTGCACAAGTTTTACACACGATATGTGAAGCAATATTTTTTTCCTCGTTAAATTTAGCCTAATTTTAAAATCAGCCACATACAAACTCTATATCAATGGGGAAATGTTACTTTTCTTCTGCTTTACTGTATTATGTACATATATAACACAAATTATTCAGATTGCTCACGCAGCCTCCTTAGATGTACCATCAGTCGAACTTCCGTTCTTTCCACATACAAAATTCTCAACATGATACATGTTTGAAACAGAGCCAATGACATGAGATATAAGCTGTACTGGGGATCGGATATTTGGGTTCTTGCTATTATAATAAAGAAACGTATTTTTATTGCCTCTGCAGCATCTTTATTGCTTAAGAAATGGGAATCTGAGGACTGGAAATTGATGTGAGATAGGATCACGGTAGGAATTTACCCTTAGAATTAAACATGATATCAAATGATTTGACGTGTTTACACAATTTAATATAGGCCTACCATGCTTCAAGTCGGATGTGCAGCAATTCTACTTGGTGAACAGTATAGAGCAGAACAGAAGCCTCGTCCGGCCTTGAGTCCCCCATCTCCGCGTGCATAGCCTGCTGGCCAGCCGTGAAACATGTTCTGCTCTAAACTGTTCACCCAGTAATACTAGAATGGCAAACTTGCAGTTAAATACAGAATTGTGCATAATCTATAAATATGAAAAAAATAGCAATATTTTCGAAATTAGGGAATTTGATTTGACCATGTTTAGTCAACTGTCAGAAGACAGGTTTGAACCCCATAGGTGACACCAACAAGGCGTCACTCATGAAGCAACTAGGCCAGGAGATAATGGGGTAAGGTGGCCAGTTGCTTTCCCCCTCTTGCATACATCGCTGACTAGTTACATATTACATTAATCTGACTTCAAATGGTTTGAACTTATGACGTAAAATATTCCATGCCACACAATTGTTGTAGGCCTGTGAAATTTGAAATTATAATCTGCAACCTACTTGAAACATTCAGGTGCATTTTAATGTAAACATACACCAACAATGTAAGATGATGGTTTGTTGTGCAGGAAGTTGCTGAGGATGGGGCAAACACTATGTCGGAAGAGGATGATGTCGCAGCCAAGTTCTTGACCATTGAGATGGAACCTGAGGTAGGTAGGGGTGGGTGATATTATTGTAATTGAAATGTTACATGTATGACAGCACATTATACAGAACATTCACCAGAAAACTGATTTCACTCCTCAGGTAAATACTGTTGCTCTTTTACTGTTAGGTTCATATTGAATGCAACTGCTGAGGAAATAGTGTATACAATTCCCCTGAATCATGTGTAGGAAGGTTTATGTTGCGTAATATGGAGAGATAATACAGGCAGAAGGGATGTGAAGGTTAGAGCATTAGTATTCAGCTGACTTCCATTCAGTGCAGTTTAGTTTAGTTCATAGCATTACAGGACACATTAGGACAATGAATCTTCATTTATAATTTCTTCATTTATTTACGTATTTATTTATGTATTTATTCATTCATATATCACGAAGAAATCGTAAAGAAGAGGAGTATCTTGCTATATTTCTACAGAAATATCTTGGTGTTCAGCAATCCAGAATTTTGTGAAAAAAGTGAAGATATCATAAAAGAACTGTCTTCTCAAATAAAAATAGCAAAATCAAAATATAGACGATTATTGTCAGACAAACGTAATGCAAATTCTCAGGCTGAGTGTCGCCCAGTCACTACATCTGAACATCAGAAATAGGCTATTAATAATCAGAAAACTTGTTGCAAAAATGAGAATTAAAACATCCAGAAAATTATTACAATAAAGTTAATCTGGCATGTTAATGTTTAAAGATCACACTTTCTTGAAACAGAAAAATGTTTAGTTTGATTGCTGTAGGTTAATCATTTTGTTTTACTTTTACTAAGAAAATATTATTACACATAAAAATCACATTACTTCGGATCATATACTCACAAACAGAAAAACAAAGGCATGGATGCAATATGTTTGTTTGAACCCATGTAGTAGTAATATTGACCCTAGAATTTATAAGAAATTAATAAAAAATACCCTAATCTATTTAACTCTTAACAGTTTCAAATTAAAAGTTTATGTAAGTAATTTGTTATGAGTAAATATTAATTTTTTTATATGTTATTTTATTGTAATGTATGCGTGTAGCTTTATTATGTATTAAATCCTCCCCTGAGCACGAGATCACACTCTGTCAGAAAGTGCTAGAATTTTGTATATTTACAATTTATTTGTATTATATTTTTCTGTCAATAAAATTATTATTATTATTATTATTATTATTATTATTATTATTATTATTATTATTATTATTATTATATAGGCTACAATTTAGTCTTGTATAATAAAATAATGTCTTAGTTTCTTTCTAAACAGAGCTCTATTATAATTTAATCCATTACAACTTCAACCTGTTTCTTGACAGTTAATTTTATTTGTGCTCGGTCGGGCTGGGTTAACTTGAATGCGTACATTTTACAGTTCCAGTTATAATTTTAATCTTTTGGACACTATTTGCGGAAGTTATATTCTTATTACATTCGTACCTCTTCAGATCCGTGCATGATTTTACCTCTCCCACAATCGCCACCCCTACATTGCTCTAACTCATTCATGCAGCATATAATGCAGAGCATATTGATGTCTTCCCCATATCTAAGCAGACTTCACACCAGGATGATCATAAGTAGTACTAGTAATGTGCCATGTTATATCTTAGGATGCTTACCTTTAAATGTATTTATTACAACAGTAAGAAAGTCAACTTGTGGTGAAATTCTAAATCTGAATTATTTTCTGCTGAAAACCTGCTTTTACTATCATTTCTGGCAAATTCCATTTCGTCTTTCCAGAATTGAAACCCAAATTTGTGCTTTACAAATATCTAATTCTCCACCCGTTTTGGTAGTATTTTATCCATAAACGTTTATGGAATTTTTCTGCATATAGGCACTTGTGTATCTGCCTGCTCCCTTAACCCCATTTTTTTTTTTTTGTTAGTATCTGTATCTTGCTCCGCAGAGGTGTTATCCATTGTCACTCATGACTTACATATTAAAGAAAGTACAAAAAAGAACTTTCATGTATCATACAGTGATAGTTACCTTATCACAATAAACTGAAGTGATTACTATTAATTTTATTACTCATAATGTAACGTAAAATAATAATATTTAATTTGGCTTGAAGAATGCATTCAACACATTACTTTGAACTCAGTATGTGCACACTAAAATTGCTTTGCTGAGTATTTTGTTCCTAAATAATGCAAATCGTTTATGTATCAATATTGTACACTAACAGTTAATCATTGTCATAGGATATTTCGTCACTAGAGACAATTTTTAATCATATTATTCCTCAAAAGTACTGAAGTTACTTTGTCTTAAGACAAACTAAGAACTATGCTAGTTTAATAATAATAATAATAATAATAATAATAATAATAATAATAATAATAATAATAATAATAATTTCTAGTACTGAGGTCATGGAAAGCATGGGATTCTACCTCCATGCCCCCAAGTGCCCTCATGGCGTGTGACAGGGATACCTTTACCTTTATAATAATAATAATGTCTGAAAGTGACATGGCATATGCGTGAGATATGAAATAGAAATGTAAAAACCACAACCCTTCAGAACTTGCTGCCTGAGCCAGGACCTACTCCAGTCTACATGGTATACAACAGCAGTAATTACTACTAATTTTATTACTTGTAATGTAACATAATGTAATAATGTTTAAATTGGCTTGAAGGATGAAGACAGTACGTTATTTTGAACTCATCATGTGCAACAGTAAAATTGCTTTGCTGGATATTTTGTTTCCTAAACAATGCAAATCATGTATATATCAATATTGTACATAGGATATTTCACCATTAGAGACAATAAATTTTTAATCATATTATTTCTCAAAAGTATTGAATAACAACACTATTGGTTACTTTGTCTTAAGACAAACTAAGAACTATGTTAGTTTAATAATTTTTTATTTTATTTTAAATCCACCACCAACAGAAGCAAGCTTCCAATTATAGGTGGCTTACATGGATACATATACAAAATACATAATAAGAAAAAACAAATCAAACAACACAAACGAAAGAAAGAAAATACATACCGGTAATAGATGCTAGAATATAATATTGCAGTTAATATAGTGCCAAATGTCAATATAATGTAAAATTATTTTAAAATTAGAGTAAAAAATATTATAATACACTTCTTCATAATTTAAATATCTAAGGAAATACAATTCTTTTTAATATTGTATGAAATTTTTCAACCGTTAAACTGAAATCTAATTGAGAATCACAGTTTAAAGGCAGAGAGTTGTAAGTATTACACATAACAAACAACGGATAGTTCTTGAAGAAAACAGTTCTAGGAATTGGAATAACAAAAGGTTGCCTATGACGTAATTCTGTTCTTTTTACATTGAAATGAAGGAATTTAAGAAAATCACAGTTATTCAATATACCGTTAACAGTCTTAAAGAGTAAAATTTGACTATTTATTAATCGTCGAGATTTTAAAGTTTTATAATTAAATTAAAAAGCCAACTGATTATATGAAATTTGCTTTTCATAAGACGACATGTAATGTTTTTTTAAAATATAAATAATGTAAAAATCTTTTCTCTATTCTTTCTATTTGCATCTGATGGGACTGGAAATGAGGTGACCATATTACTGACGCATACTCTAGCTTACACCTAACTAGAGTTTTATATAGAGTATCAATAATAATAATGATATTCTTAAAGTGAAAGTCATAGTTCATTTTCAGCAGTTGAAATGACTTAGTGGAAGTTATTACTAAATATGTGGAATAGTTGTCCTTACTTTCCT
The DNA here is from genome assembly GCF_040183065.1 of Periplaneta americana. Lineage (NCBI taxonomy): Eukaryota > Metazoa > Arthropoda > Insecta > Blattodea > Blattidae > Periplaneta > Periplaneta americana. Next base: position 74,661,385 of record NC_091128.1, on the reverse strand, counting down.
CTCTCTAGCTCTCCCAAAAGCACCAGTTCATTGCTACAGCACTTCAAAACTTGCTGCCCTAAGGATGTACAGTAGATTGTGGTATAAAACGACCTTTAAAATTAAAAAATGTTACGCAAGAAATTTAAAAATACAATAAGAGCAGTACATTTTTCTTAATGCCTGTATTAAGTAGAATCTGAATTTAATGAACTTTTATTTTGGTAAAGGAAATGTCATGTGCTGCTGAGACAACAGAAGAAACAAAAGCTGGAGCACAGGCAAAACAGAGCACACCAACAAAGACGTGAGTACACTTTTGCTTCACATTTTCGAAAGGAAAGTTTATGAAATAATGCATGAGTAATTGTGAGAGAAAAACGTAATGGTATCAAATTAATGTATGAATAGAGACTATATTTTTTGGTAATAGCATAACACGTGAAATTTTCCATGGTTACTTTATTTATTACATTTATCCTTCTGGATATATAAAATGCCATACTGAAGCAAAACAAACTCCGAAATAACGCGAAATTTGAATCATAGTGCGATTGTATTCAATATTGATAAAATATGTGTTTGTGACTTTTGTTTCTGTTAATTTGTCAATTGTTTCGCAACACCAATATTTTACTATCTTTATGACTATCGAAAGAAAGATTGATTTCTTTAGTCGACGAAAAAAAGATTGATTTCTTTAGTCGACTGCAGCAAAAATTGAAGAATGTTATATGTAACATAAATGCTTATCAAGCTTAGTTTTTATTTTGGTGATGCTGATTATCATGTTATATGATACTGGTAAATGTAAGAAAAAAGTTTTATATTAAACAATTCACAATACATTTATGTGACAACTTATTTCACGAAATACCCACCAAATTGACAGTTAATTTCACAAAATACGGACCAAGCTAGTGACAGGTTTCGCTCCGAAAACACCTATTTTTTTTTTCACCAAAAAATATGGTCCCGATGTATGAGGCATAGTAGTCTCAAACTATAAATTTCGTACTATAATTTAGCAGTAGTGGTACTAGTTTTTTCAGTTCATGCAGTATGTTTTCCAATCTGTTTTTTCACTATCCTTTCTAATCCATTTTCATCCATTATTTTATAAATGTCATCTCTCAACACTTGCACCTGCCATAGTGCCACGTTTCCTTTGACCAGGATGAACCCATTTCACAACTTTACAGAATGACCTAGATGTGAGCATCCTTTTCACACATCCATTCTAGGTGAACTATTTAGTTTGATATGAGATTTTATGCTTTCATAGTGATTGTATTCCTAGAAATAAAGTTGTGATTGATGTTACCTGCTGCCTCATGACAGGAGAGCACATTGTTGTCACACCTCCTCTTACTTGCTGTTGGTCTTCAATTGCGAAATGCCTAAATCATCTTCGTTCAATATTTTGTGTACTATATTTGTAATGTTCTTTAGATCAGAGTTCTGCTCCTGGTTGAGTAGGACGTATGGCCTTAACTCTACCAGGTTCAATAAAACCATTATTATTGTTATTACTTTCTACTTGATTATTTAATGATGCTGTATCAACTATTCGGTTATTTATCATCAATGAGATTGGTGATAGCGAGATGGTATTTGGCAAGATGAAGCCGACATTCGGTATACATTACCTGAAATTCGCTTTATGGTTGGGAAAAATCTCGGAAATAACCCAACCAAGTAGCCTAATCAGGCCAAGCGGTAATCAAACCCATGCCTGAGTGCAACTCTGGATTGGCAGACATCATCATCATCATCATCATCATCACTATTGTTTTCATTCGCTTATGCAATGAATATTTCAGATTTTTAAAATGATGTATTATTTTGCAATATCTATTACATTTCCTCCATTTCTTCGAAAATTTTCTTCGGTGTTACACACAAACCAGTGAGAAGCATGTAGCTACAACTCTCGTCACTACCACTATATGGCGTTTAAGTTGTATTAGCAAGAGATGGTACTGATGCTGAACATTCAGTGTTGTCAACTTACCATTTTTTTCCTAGATATAGTAACAGATCGTAAGAATATGAGTAACAATGGGCAAGTTTATTTGAAGAGATGATTCACTAATGCATACTCTGTTTGTCAAACATGGAGATTTTTGACACAGCTAATCAGTTGGTTGGTATTCAGCTAAAGCTGGAAACAAAGAAATACTGTACTGGAATTGGCAGAACATTTCAAAGGTTCCCTTCCAAAATTCAGGGAGTATCATTTGTTTGATGAATGGTTTGAGTTAAAACAAGTGTGCAAGGACTTACACTGAGCAAAAATGTTACAAGTTAGCTTTAGGATTTCAAGATTTCTTGTATATTATTGTCAATTGTTGCAACAGTTCCAAAATCTACAGCTACATATAAACATGGTTTCAGTTGTGTGAATGAAATAAAATCTCCTCACAGAAGGATGCTAATATTTGGAACAACAAACAATTTTATAACTTGCAGTGTAGGCTTTCACGGCCGGAGTCTATAGATGTAGATTCATTTTCCGGGCTGAGAGGCCGTGGTCTATTAGTTGGTTTTATACCAGACGTTTCGTCTGCAACTGCGGCAGACATCTTCAGTGGAGTGGTATCTGAGGTCGCAAGACTCTTCTCGGCGTACCTGAGGCAACTGATCCTGTGGCTGATTGTGCGGGCGTATTTATAGTGCGGCTCGCAGGCCAAGGCCTGTTGTCGCTGCGGTCCGCGCCGCTTTGTTCGCTGCTCCCGTTCTGGGTTCCGTCCTTTTGTTGTAGTGTCTTCTTATCTGTTCTGTTTAGGACTGGGTACCAACACTTGTTCAGCTTTACGCCTTCTTCCTTGCGATTAAAGTTGTTGTTATGTTTATGTATTTCGATCGCTTCTCTATGTAAACGGGGGAAGAAGTGCGTCGTCGTGCTCAAGATGTCCGTGTCCTTGAATCTTATGTTGTGATCGCCCTCTTGACTATAACTATTAGCATGAATTGACCATCTGTCACAACCTTTAACCCAACAGAATATATTCAAAACTGGTTTGTCAATAAATCACGCCAGCCTACCTTTAAGATGCAGTAAACCAGGTACTTAAGAGAATGGGCATGTAGATTTTTTGGCAGGCCTAGAAACATTCCAGGGGTTACAGTGTTTGCAAGGCTGTTGCAGTCTCCACAGTGTGTAGTAACAATGGCTACTTCACTGGAATTTTAGGTAGTACTGATAAACAGTGAACACTTTTGCTAATCGAAATAACAGATTTTCGTCTGTCATTATTTCTTTATTTATTGTATGTCTTGGAAAATTAGCTACCTAACACAGTTTTGAAAGTAATTCGATTTTGGGTATAACTTAAGTGAAATAAATCTTGCAAATAAAATGTACACAGATTTAATAATAATCGAGTCTGAACCTCATTACTGCTCAAGTTTCAAATACATTTTGAAGTCGTAGGTTCATTGAGTTAAATTATTAGAATATTTATGCCTAGAGACAGGAAAAATACTCGTGTATATATAGTATATATAAAGTTTTACTTACATCATCCACCCATATGAAACCTATTATGTAGACCAATTTACCTACAGAGTCATTGCTCAGAGTGCGCCATAGGAGACTGGTCTATGCTACACTCACAATGAGATGAGATGAGGATGGAAATTTGTTGGGATGTCACTGGAGAATCGGACCTCCTGGAAAAAAGGGCTTGCCCAACACAGGATTATAAGTCCAGTGCTCAAGCCACTAAATCACCATGGCAGCCAAACACAGGCAAAATATGAAATTTAATATTCTAAATCATTCCTGCTAGCTGGGTGGGAACAAGGATTTACACGATTCATGGTGTGTATGGTAGAATGCAATTAATGCCAAAAAAAGTTTCATATTTGTTAATAACTTAGTAAAATTGTTATAAAAAAAATTCATATTTTGCGCGATTTTTCCCGTAACTGCCACCAAACCAGGCTTTACAGATGTTATAAGGAGATAATGGAGGTGTTTTTCAGAAGACGCTGGAAAAACCCAAGCCTCCCAAGTCCAGCAAAATTCCGGGATTGCCCAGGACAAGTGAAATCTCGAAATTTCCCTTTAAAATCATTCAATTCGTAGCTTCAATGAATTTGAGAAACAAAACAAAATAAGTGGTTCCTATTCCACCTTTGCTCATTCTTTCGAATCCTGTGAAAGTCTTTTCACTGTAGCTTTGTCTACTCTTGTACATGTAAATTAGTGTTTTAAGCTGTTTCAACCATCAGTTTTGCTGTTTACTTAATTTCTGCTCTTTTTGCAACATAGGATTTTCATTATACAAAACAATATTAACTGAAAAAAAATATATTGAAGTTACTACTGCTGATTTTAATCAGTTTTGAATCCAAAGAATGTTCTCTTCAGTATAAAATATCGAATTACCTGTTTTTGTATTCAGGTAAGAATTTGATGATGCTGACCATTTAATTATAAAGATTTATTTTATCTTACTTGGTAATATATTAAATATAGATGAAACTATACAGTAATATCTAAAGGTATTATTTTGTAAATAATGATGTAAACCTGCTGAAAATGGTTTAGGAACGAAAATATTTTCATATTTTGCCGGTGTCTATTTATGATCATAATTGTGACTGCTGTCTTGAAAAATATGGAATTTTTAGACTCCTGCTTAAGAGCTTCTTGAGCACACTATTGATTTTAAATTCCAAATGATAACTAGTAATAATTATTAAAGATTTAAATAAAAATGAACAGTTCGGCCTTTTGAAATACTATATTTGACTGAAAATAAATTTTCACTTACTCTTGCAATTGTGTTTTTCAGTTCGGTAAATAGTTCTCTCATTGCCTTAGATAGAGTCATACAGTGCTGAATGATAACACATTGTAATGCTATTTGACATTATACTTTTCCCATTTGCTGTGTTTTTTTGCATGCAAGACATTGTTCCCCCTTCATTCATGTTTACAGCAAAGAAATTGCATGCATGATTTGGCATCATATATGCAATAGGCTTTTTGTTTACCATCCATGGAGCCAAACCTTGTGCAAAAAGAGTGTTATAGCATTGAATACATATGACTCACTGCGTTTACTTCTCCGTTGACAGCAGCTACTGTTGAGGTTTCATGTAGTGCAGCGCACAGATATGCATAGGAGTTGCATAGTATGCATTGGAATATTGCAAGACACTCCACCTGCTTGCATGTTGGGTCGAGCCTAACATGGTCAAGCATATTACGTTTGTAATGGACATGTTTACCTCTAGTTTATTACCACACTCAAGGCTACACTAATACTGTTCTCATACACTGTAATTTTAAAATGCTAGTTGGCATGACATTCAACAGAACTTTATTAGTAAGTTCGAATAATTTTACCAACTTTATCCACTTCTGTTACATAATGTCGAAGTTCATGAAATTCATAAAAATGTCGTAATATGTGGTGAAATCACTTTACCGCACTAGTGTGATTAAGTGACACGCAGTGATTAAGTGAAATATATGAAATGTAATTTATTTATTGAACACATTAACAACAAATTTTTCATAATTTGCTGCATTGTCAATATCAGAGGCAACATTTTCATCATATGTATCACTCATTTTTCCAGTGTTACAAAAATTATGACAAAATGAAAATTGTCTCCTACTAATTTCTTTATAGTGACATAGTTACCGTAACTAATGTCAATTCAGTTGTTTTAATAATCTCATAAGTGAAATCCTGTTGCCTCTCGGCCTTAGGTCTCATTTGACAAATTTTCCATTTTTGTACTGCCATATGTTATATTGCGATACTTATATCGTAAATAATATTATTAATCATCCAATTATATAAGGAACAAGAGTACAATAATCATTCATTCATAATCCATCGAACCTGTAGTTCCAGATCAGAACATAGGTACTCCCTTAGTTGGAGGTTTCAATACCTGCAAGGAATTTAATTGCTTATTTGCTGACGGGGACAGAGAGACAAGTGGTAAGCTCATTGTCTCAAATGCCACGTAGTATGCAATTAAGGTATTACTAGGACGCGAGAGAGGAGAAATTTAGTTCAGAGGCTCTATTAGTAATTTAGGTTTGGAGGTCTTTAACATGTAAGAAAACTCCAACATGGGACACATAGATTAAGATCTCCCCCCCCCCCCCCCCCAGAGAACTTGTGCTCCAGATTTTTGCATTCTGAAAAAATCCATCTACCCCAATCGGGTTTGTCCCCATAACCCTTGGGGCTAGAGAAAAGTGAAAATTACAGTATACTACAAGGTGGTTATAATTAAACTGGCAGCATTCAACATGGCACATAGGAGGTGAAACCTCGTAGATATGCTAATTAATCAATGCACTCGCGAATTATGCCAAAAAATAATTCGTTCCAAGTCTGTGTTTACATTCTAAAACCATTTCCCATATTAATGGACAAGAGAGTCGAATATTTTTAAAGTCACTTTATGCAAGCCTAGCATATAAATGGTCTTTATCCCTATTTCATTTTTCATTCTCACTTTCGTACTTCATTTGTACTCCTTGTAGAAGTTTCAACTTCGATTCATCTTGCCCTTCATATTCCACATTACAGTATTTTTGGCAGTGTATCACTAGCATCGAGCATGAGAAGTTCGCTCTAACTGACCAAGTATCACACCCATCAAGTCGAGCAAACTGCTCTCATTGCCTTATACTATCTAGATCTTCCAATGCAGCCCCCTGGTGTGCAAGCTTCTCATATTGTGCATGATTTTCCATTGTTGCTTTTGAGTTTCCCATCATGTGCTGCAACTTAACACCTTCAAAATTTTGGATCTGCATATAATGCTAATGTAAGAGGTATGGAATACAATAAATGAAAATATGTAAGAAGGCAGGCTTGATAAACTGTTCACATACTTGTAAACTGTCCACATGATTGCATTGTGTTTATAATTTTTTGTACTAACTTTGGTGTTTCCTGCTACATCATCATTTAAGATCAGAGTAATTAGCTTGGAGTTCTGTCTTCAGATTTGTTATATTAACTTCGGACAAGTGGTATATAATTTCAAAGATATATACATTAATTCTCTGCTGTTGATTAGAAATCAAATCTCCGTCATATTCAGTATGTTGTGTTGATGCCATAATATATTGTCACAGAAACATCAGAGAAAATATATGGGACATTCAGCACTGATTTTAAATTGAGCTTTGGTGTTTATTTTCCATCACACTTATCCATGTCGTCTTTGAACAAATTACAACAATGTAATCAAATTAAATTAAATACTGTTATTGAAAACAAAGTGTTTAAAGAATAAATATGAACAAAATGAGTTGAAATTGTAATCTTTACAAAATAGGTTCATCTGAGAATATTCTGTTAAAAATCAGAGTTACTCGTACAATAGCCTATATTTCAATTTCTTGTAACAATAATTATGAAGCATTATATCATGAAATGCAAAGCACTCCTCACCGAAAAATTATTTCACAATAAGCACTGATTTTACTGTCTTGATATATGTAACATGTTTTTCTTATCAGTCCCCAGTAAGTTTATGGGAGCAAACAATCTTACATCACTTGCATTTGTAACAGGGATACATGTTAAAAGGCACTAAGTCAATTCTTGACGAAATGGACATTTTGATGGATATTTTAAGTTCTCTCTGGATTAATTAAAGGATGAAACAAACCAATTATACTTTCTAGTTTAGTATTATCATGGTGAGTGATTTGTAAACCCAACAGAAAACTTTAATTTTATTAAGCTAGAGAACAGTTTTCTTCGATTATCACAATATTGAAAGAAATGAGTGACATATCTTTTAATAGTGACCAATTCATATAATGAACTCTGACTTATTTAAATTTGGAAGCTGGTCATCAAGAATTTTGAACAGATTCACCCTGATTTCATCTAAATGTTTTTATTTAAGAATTTTCTTCAATTTACTACCGGTATCTTCTTTGAAATTGAGAACATTTGATATAGTAGGAGTTTCCTTCACAGTATGAACTATTTTAAGAACATTGTACAGGGTGTTCCAAAATGAATATCGGGGTTTCAAGACTTTGTAGTATTTATTACATTTAACGTACAATTATAAATAATACACCAAATGAAAGAGCAACTCAAACAGTTTTGCTACAAGTGCTCAATGTGAGCACCATTAGTCACACGGCACACATCGAGTCGATAAGAGAGTTCTTCCCAAACCTTGATCAGTGTGTCTGGAGTAATTGTTGCAACAACTGCTTCAATCCTCTGTCTTAAGTCTGGTAGGTCAGCTGATAGCGGAAGTACATACACACGAGCCTTTATGAATCTTCAAAGGTAAAAATAGCATGGAGTAAGACTGGTGAACGTGGAGACCATGTGAAACAAGCTCTGTCATTCGGCCCCTGTAGGCTGTAGAGCTTGTAGCAACTGCAAACGATAAGGATGTAGTTGTAAGCGTTTCCTTAAAATTCTCCACACAAACGTTGTTGGAAATGCTAATTCCCGACTAGCCTTCCAAACAGAATTCTTGGAGCTATGTGTGAAAGACTCTCTCACTTGTTCAACGCGCTTTCTAATGGCAGAGAGAGGAAACAGCGCATGCACGTGTGTTCGTACAAAACTGTTTGAATTGCTCTTTCATTTGGTGTATTATTTATAATTGGACGTTAAATGTAATAAATACTACAGAGCCTTAAAACCCCAATACTCATTTTGAAACACAGTGTATTATATTCAGTATCGCCTCTAACATTGTCAATGTAGCGAATTCCAGTGCCACCAACTGTGACGAGACTAATATACTAAAATAGTTGATGTTTCCAGTTTTGTTTTATCAGTCACCAATTTTGAAATAAGAAAAAAAGTATATTCTGAAGATCTCTTTCGGGACAATGGGATGCTTTAGCAAAAGAAGGGACTTTTCTACATTTTACAAGAACCCTGCTTACAGATTGTATAACATTAAGTAAATATATAGGCCTATATATTTTTAAAAATTATATAGCAGTCGTTTCAATTAACACGAACTTTTACTGTAGGGAATGCTCTTAGGAAAAATTAATATGATTAGACAGTGGACCACCTGTTGAAGTATCTCAATATTTTCCTCGCCAATTAAGTTTCCATCATTACAGCTGGCACAACAGTACTGACGCTGTCTCTACAGGAGTGCAGAAGAACTGTGACAAGATTTTATCAAAATGCAGTGACATGAGCAAGCACTGCATTTCTGATTGTTTGGAGTGCGGAATTAGTAAAGGGAGTGTGAGAAATATGCCTGAGCGGATGACTTACAAGTGCGACACCTGTGGGAAAGAATTTTTCCGCAGAGGACATCTCGTTCAGCATGTGCGAATTCACACCGGAGACAAACCGTTCAAGTGCGTCATCTGCGGAAGAGGTTTCACTCGAAAAGTTTATGTTGCAAAGCACATTCAGTTTCACGCCGACGAGGAATCTACAAACTTTGAGAGCAATGGAACTATGCCATTGGACGGCGAAGCTCTCAAACACATCCAATCGGGGGAGAAGCCTTTCAAATGCAAGTTTTGTGGACAAGAGTTCTTTCATAACGGATCTCTCGTCAAGCATGTTAGAATCCATTCTGGGGAGAAGCCTTATAAGTGCGAGATCTGTGGAAAAGGCTTTCCCGTTCGGAGAGATCTCGGGAGACACGTACGAATTCATACCGGTGAGAAACCATATCGGTGTGAAACTTGTGGGAAAGGATTTTCTGATAGTGGCAATTTTTATAGGCATGTGAGAGTACACACCGGGGAGAGGCCTTACACGTGTGAGACCTGTGGGAAAAGTTTCGCAGGAAATGGAGATCTTGTTAGACATGTGCGTATTCATAGTGGAGAGAAACCGTTTAAGTGTGAAACTTGTGGACGAGGGTTTTCGGACAGAGGAAATTTCCTGAAACATATGCGAGTTCTTCACTCTGGAAGACAGCCCGTTAAATAGGACTACAATTTGGCGCACCTGCAGTTGGTGCTGTCATTTCCGGCCAGTTGTACATTTTAAGATTCTGTTAAACATTAAATTATTTTAAACCTGTAATTTCGTTCTTCTGATGGTTGTATGCTTTATAGGCTCCCATCCTTATGCAAACAATCAAAATTAATGGTTTGAGGAGAAATTTCCGGGCTTTTACCGTGTTGTTTGGTGTTAGTGGCTGATGTTTCGACAGCTGTGTTGTGGTCATCCTCAGAGCCGCGGATAAGGAAATAGTGTGTGAGCTGGTATATATATATATATATATATATATATATATATATATATATATATGGGAATCTCAATGGGAGAGGACAGTCCTCTATATATATATATATATATATACACACACACAAGCTCACATACTATTTCCTTATCCACTGCTCTGAAGATGACCACAACACAGCGGTCGAAATGTCAGCCACTAACACCAAGACAACGCAGTAAGCCCGAAAGTTTCTCCACAGACCATGTACACCAGTCGTGGAAGCCTACACGAACAGTCAAAATTTATTGATACTTAAAATGGTCTGGTATACTCAATTTTTTTTTTTTATTTACTCGTGTATGTATTCCAGTTTCATCTTCGTATTCCAGTTACAGTCATAATTACGACTTTCGTAGAAAAATTGTTAATTTCCTTTCCATATTCTAATAAAAATGTGGCAGTGAATGGAAATGCGCACAGATGTATATTTATGGTTATTTATACATGGTTGGTATCTAAACTGATCTTTATTTCACCGTCCTTAGGAACCTAAACAATGGCTTCCTTCACAGCAGTGACTTGAAAGTTTTTAACTCTCAGAAGTGAATACATTTTTTTTAAATCACTCTTCATAACTGCCAATACATTAGCAACAATAAAATCCATTCATTCAATTGTTTATAACTCCACAAACAACACATTACAAAAAAAGGCCTACAATTTAAAACTAAATTTCGATACCAGTAAGAATAAAATGGTGAGAGTCAACAGATTTTATGTGCTTGTAGAAATTATCACCTTCAGCTTCGCCTCAGGCACTAAAGTTTCCACTCGCAGATAAAGTCTAATTTTACACTCTTATACTATAAATTATTATTTTATATATTCTAGTATTTTCTTCTAGTATAGTATTGAGTCACTTCTTTCCTGGCAACTAGAATTGTAAGCATTCGTGCATTGTGGACACAATTTTTAACATTGAAAGAATGACAAATATTCACTTAGCAGGTGATATGATGTAACCCATAAACTGATTGGCATTTGCCATATGTCGTAGTACTTAGTTTACTTTTGTACATCTGTTGCATGAAATTCTGGCCACATTTTTTTCTCTCTTCCTTATTCTAACTTGTATCTGCATGGAACTTCCACAAGTCCACTACTATGAAGTAACCATTAACATATCTGACAGTGAAACGAGCGGGTCCAGGTTCAAATCCTGGTTGGGACAAGTTACGTGATTGAGATTTCTTCTGGGATTTTCCCTCAATCCATTAGGAGCAAATGCTGAGTTACTTTCTGCGCTAAACTCTGGACCCATTTTTATGGCATTATTGCCTTCATTTCACTCAGACGCTAGATAACTACCACAGTTGATTAAATGTTGTAAAATAAACCAATTAAAAAACTTCCATGAGTGGGCAGTGAGTTGTGAAGTCTTCTATGAAATATGTTACTTTGCCTGTTAATTCACTAGCTTTCAACGTGTATATTTTTGTATTCTTCTACAGTCCCTCTGAATCAGTTTTGTCTCAAATTTTTATGCAGTTTCAGAATTGTGCAATATTTGCATTGAATATCTTTGTTGCAGCTCCTAGGAATAACTATTTTAGTCGTTGTATATTTATAGCTGCCATTGGCCTCTGACACGAACTGCAATGGAGGGAAGTGAGCTCTGTAACATGAGTTCTCAAATGTGTGAAGTTCTTCAGTATTTCAAGTGATTCATTCTTTTTGTTTCGTGTTCGTCAGTTACCATCTTCCTCCTTTACTGAATACCATTTATGTTGTCCTTTCCATAATTTTGAGGTCGTTCCTAAACTTCAACTTAATTAGAACATATTTTGTCAGTCTATACTTCATTTTTATTTTTCAAATCTATTATGCTTTTAAACATAACAATAGATTGAGGACTAATTCACTGAAGTTCAGAAGATAGCCTAATCTTCAAAGTACCATTCTTTCCCTTGCTGCAGTTAGAGCTAGGTCAGTACAGCAGAGATGCACGCAGAAGACTAAAAGTTTATGAAATGCTGTAAATAATTATAGTATTATATCTGCAGTGCTTGGGAAAAGTGGCATAAGTCAGTTTTCACAAACATTTTTTATTAATTTATTGGCAACTTATGGAACATCTGCTCACTTGGGAAAAGAGACATAATTATTTCTCCCATTACAATAATTCATACAGAAGAAAATCAAATCAACATAAACCAGTGTGAATACAGTTTTTTCCCTTCTCCTGTAAAATTAACATTTTTGACTTGTTGTGCCACTTTTCCCGAGAACTACAGATATAATTATCACTTTTTATAATTGCATAGGGAAACTACCAGCAACTTTCAAAACTGTTGTGGATTTAGTGAAGGAGAAAAAATCTGATGACAGTGAGGCGAGTGAATTTGCAGACTATTGAAAGCCAGGGAATCATCATCATCATCATCATCATCATCATATTTTAGCACGGAACATTTTACTTCATACCACTCACAACATTGTCCACAATGGGTGTTGGATGAATGCCACCCATAGTGCATTCGTTATTTAGAAGCTTCGTTTGTTCATTCATGACCCAGATTATGCGTTGATCGAATGGAATGCACAGCTTATGCTTTTTATGTTGGAGGAGATCCATCTTCATTTGTTTTTACAAGGTGTGTTTGAAAAACTCATAGCCTGACACACAAATGGCATTGAAAACGTGTCAACGATGCTGCCATTGTTAGGGACTATTTTACATTAGTTCAAGCAGAAAAAATCACAATTTTCTGTTGACTACATTTTGAATAGTTCTATTTTGAAGTTAGTGCGCCCAACAGATGGCAAACATGGAAAATATGAAGCTTTTTGTGCTATCATTAAATATTTCGTAAAAATAGAGTGAAATTAAAGTAGGAATGGATACTACACTGGGGGAATTTGCTTCAGCGTTTTCGACTATGAAAATATGGACGGCACTATTTAAACATGATCGAGAGAGTGTAGGAGACTACTCTCGCAGTGAATGTCCAGTAACAGCAACTAGTGAAAAAATCGTAGTAAAATTGACGATATGGTGTTGAATAACCATCGACTGAAAGTGCGGGAAATTAGCGATTAAGGGTGTTTGAGAATAAGGTTCTTAGGAAAATATTTGGCGCTAGGAGGGACGAAGTTACAGGAGAATGCACAAAGTTACATAATGCAGAACTGCACGCATTGTATTCTTCACCTAACATAATTAGAAACATTAAATCCAGATGTCTGAGATGGGCAGGACATGTAGCACATATGGGCGAATCCAGAAATGCATATAGAGTGTTAGTTGGGAGACCGGAGGGAAAAATACCTTTGGGGAGGCTGAGACGTAGATGGAAGGATAATATTAAAATGAATTTGAGGGAGATGGGATATGATGTTAGAGACTGGATTAATCTTGCACAGGATAGGAACCAATGGCGGGCTTATGTGAGGGTGGCAATGAACCTCCTGGTTCCTTAAAAACCCTAAGTCAAAGTAATATCTTTATACAAAGGGAATAATGTTAAAAACATTGATTTGCTGCAAATCTGTGATTTCGGTATATCAGATGAACTATGAAAAGATTGACGTGAAGCATTTTTTAACGAGTAATAGCTTGACAAAATATTAAATTGAATTTTAGTTGAATGAAAAAAATTATTCGTACACAAACAGAGATGATTTATAAATGTGGGGAGTATGAAAATATAAATAGTTGATTTAACATAGTAATCTAATTCCAATGTAGTTAACTGTGGTATTTCCTAGTGAATCCTTGTAATGACATATTTTTCACTACATTTTCCAAGAACTCATTGGCATCATACTAATGTGTGAATCGTTTCAGCTATCAATTGCAAGGTCTCATGGGATGAAGAAGCGATTGTGAACTAGTTAATGAGATGGCTGTGCTTTGTTAAATTTAAATGTGGGGAGTATGAAGACAAATGAAAAGAAATATCGAACTTTTATTTCAAATCCCAGACATCCTTACAGGTCCAGTCATGCATAAAATAACAGTCATGAACAGTGTAAACATTTTATGCAATTATAGAGATTCAGTGAAGCCCTTGTTACTTTTATTCTTCAATTTTAGTTTAAAAAAAACTTCTAATTTTTGGGATTCGTTTTATTCACCAACAAATGCGGTATTTCAAAAGTACCAGACAGACCATTAGGATATCTGTAAGAAAATAGTTTCAAGGTAATCTTAAATTCGTATTTTATACTTATTATTTATATTTATTGATATTTTCACATATTTCAACTTTGCAATTGATTACAGTAACCATATGTATGTTACTTTACAATTAGAAACAAAAGGAGTTTTCGTCTGAGATTTAATGTTATAAATACACAGGTTGTAACTTTAATAATGGCAACTATTTATTTACTACGAATCTGTGAAACTTCTACAGTCCTTCAATGTAATAACCAGCATTGTTTACAACTCGTTGCCAGCGATGTGGAAGTCGTAGTATCCCTGTAGCAGCTCCAGTTCTGTTGATGTTTCTGGTGGAGCGATCTATTGCCTGCAGAATATCGGGAACAGTCCGGAATCGAACGTCACGAAGTGGTTCCTTCATCTTTAGGATTAAGTCATAATCACAGGAGCTTAAGTCCAGTGAATGTGATGGATGAAAAAGCACTTCCCAACCCCAGTGATGGTACAAATCAGCTACAGGGTGTGCCGTGTGCGCCCTTGCGTTATCCTGCAAAATGATGAGAGGGTTCTGCAAAACGTGTGGACGTTTTCTTCGTAACGCTGGTCTCAGATTTTCCTCCAAAAATTTACGGAAATACTGTGCATTAACATTCTGTTTCTGCAGGACGGTATGTGGTAGGATATCGCCGTCACAGTCATACACAACAACCAGCATAACTTTCACATTCATAGGGGTACGACACACCACTGTTTTGCGTGGTGACCTGTAATGACGCCACTCATTTGACTGGCGCTTAAGTAGAAGTTCGTATGACCTGGCCCATGTCTCATCAAGGGCAACAATACGCTGTAAGAAGGCATCTCTTTCACGATCATAACGCTCCAAGTAAGTTTGAGTGGTGTCATACTGTGTCCATCGCTGTGCCTCCGTAAAATCCCAGGGAACCCACCGAGATGCAATTTTTCTCATTTTTAGGCGATTCTTTAGAATACGAAACACAGTCATACGCGATATTTCTACCTCCTGGGCTAACTCACGTACTGTCTGTCGTCGATAGTTGTCTAATAGGGCAGAAACACCTTGCACTTCCTCTTCACTAACATTCGGACGACCTGGCCTCTCGTTGAAGGCTCGAACCCACCTCGGGACAGTCCTGTATGGTAACGTCATCTGTCCACATGCCTCAACAAGACCGTCATGACATTGTCATGCTGTACGACCAAGCATAGATTGAATTTTCTGCGCATGCGCTGTGAGTCGGACAGAAGAGTCCTTTTAGGGGGAGGAGGGCAGACATAGACTAACATATGTTAGAAGTGACAACAATTAACTCAGTCTCGTTTCGCTTTTACAGCAGTGTTGCCACTATTAAAGATACACCCCACGTATTAGTTATATCCATCCTAAATCTTCTTCTTTTATCTGATGAATATGTACAATTTTTATTTGAAAGGGCTACCTACCCCCAGACATGGAGGACTTTGATTTTCTGTCAAAGATTTCTCCCTTAACTGAAATGTTCCAGTTTAGAGGCATCATAACCTCATCTTTCATTCTCGTCTGTCTGCTATGCTCTGAGTGCATTGCTCAGAGACTGCGATGAGGAAATTGGAGTTGGTATTTTTTTGGAAGAAATGCTGGGACATTTCTTGATATTTATTAGGTTTATCTATTCGCCATCAAGATCATACCAACCATCAGTCTCGAGCAAATGAATAACTGCATCAGTAGATCTTAGGGAAACACTAAAAATAGGTAGGTAAAACTGATATTACAAAACATATTTCCAAAACTGACAGCTAAACCTGGATATTCAGAAAAGTAGATAAAAGAAGAACCGAAATTTCATATTAGGAATTCAATGGTACCGAAGATAATGACATGCCCACGTAAAAAGAATGCTGTTGCATATTATCTGGATTGAAGACTGGATATGAATCACTATTGCATTTCCAGTAACTCCTTAGTCTCAGAACAGGTCGAGAAACTCAGTTCTTGATGTGGTAGGAAAATAGATATTTCGTGAAATGTTGTTTTGGCCTTTATTACATTCAACATAAAGCTCAGCTCTTTTATACCATTTAACGCTGGTTCTTTGAAAGATGTGTAGAATTACGAATGAACAGTATCTAAGCCATTGGCATAGCTCTGTTGGCTAAGGCGCTTGCCTACCGATCCGGAGTTGCACTCGGGCGTGGGTTTGATTCCCACTTGGGCTGATTACCTGGTTGGGTTTTTCCGAGGTTTTCCCCAACCGTAAGACAATGTCAGGTAATCTATGGCAAGTCCTTGGCCTCATCTCGCCAAATATCATTTCACTATCACCAATCTCATTGACGCTAAATAACCTCGTAGTTGATACAGCGTCGTTAAATAATCATTAAAAAAAAACAGTGTCTATCACTGCATTGCTGGTCCCTCATGTTGTGGTAGGTCAGTCTGCAAAAATTATAAGTAGCTGAGTTCTGATAGTTATGCTAGTAGTTCATGCAAGCCAAGGAGACAACACGGATTACTACTGCTCAAAAGTTTGATGTAAATTATTGGTGAAAGTTAAATTTCTGGATGGCATTTGGAGTTTCTTCCTCACATATAGTGACAATTCAGTATCCCTTGAAGCATGCCTCATCCAATACAGAGATACAATAGCAAATTTTGATCTGTTGCTAGAGATACCTAATTTTCGCATAGAATGGGTTCGCAAAATACGGCTTTAGTTGTCTCAAGGGAACAACTGGATAATATGCACTGTAGATCAACATCGGTAGCTGATGTTGCTCGTTGGCCACTAGTCACCGGACCGTACCGAGCCGTGTCAAGCAAAAGATAATCGAAATGACGATAGTAAAATTCGCGACTATATTCTTAAATAATTCACTCCCTTAGTCAAGTGCAAAGTTTATGCAGTACAACTGCGGTGTTTTGAATGCACCAAAAGAAAATGAAGATGTAGTAAGATCTTAAAGTAAGTTATCACAACGAAATAAAGGGGTAATATCGTTCAAATGAAGGAAAGTAAATTACCAGTTAATGTTCACTAAAGCATTAAGTACATAATTATGACCGCGTTGCCGTTTTATTTGTGGTTTAGAGAAAATATTTCGACTTTTACGATGAAAACTTTTAGCTGCCATGAAATTATTCGCTGCTTTCCTCATATTATTGTTTAACAATATTACGAAACAAAAACTGTCATAAGGGTCATGACCAACAGAATCATCTTGGCTGTCTGCGAATGCGCGTGCTTGGTTAATAAAAACTTAAATTAACCAAACCTAACCTTCGTATAATATGCAAAATATGTAACCGGAGCAAGAAGGGATCGTCTTGATTTGATCTGGAATGTACACACGAAAATAAATTCAAGTGAAGATAACGCTGCTATCGCATGAGAGGTCCGCGCTTGCGCCAAAGCAAGACTGTTCTTGTCGCGAGACCCTCACATAAGTCACGTAATCTAATCGGAATATTTACGGAAATACATCTTGTCGCTAACAGTGGTGCTATCTCTCAGTAATATTCAGAACAAAGCAGGTAGAGAAAAAAAAAATTCTCCTTCTAACGACGCAACACATCAACGTCATGTCCTTATGTTGGCGACATTGTGTATTTAGCTCAATTTGGTCGTAACCGTAACGGCACGGTTTAAAGCTACTAGCAAATTGTCCATTTTAGTGGTCTCAAGCCCTTCCAGGTCAAAATATTTTATGCTTAAACTCGCTAAAATATGCGTGAATCAACCTTGGACGCATGGTGGGCTTAGGTTGCATCAGTCTAAAACTGCTGTGTATTTCTAGTCTTATAACTCCGATTAATAATTATTTTTATTTCATAATGAGTACAAAGCTGTGTTGGAGTAGGGAAAAGTTCCGACAACTAATAGACAAAACGAATTGCTCATGAAACAGAACAAACTTGCACAGACTTTGTATCTGTTTGTTCCTACTTCCTGTTTCCTCATGCTCAAGAGACAAGACCCCATAATTCTTATTCTGTAAGTTAATAGAGTGGTGCAATCACCGAGATGACGGGGAGGGGAATCCCCTCATGGAGACGTTACAGATTATTTTGATAAGCTAAGTGATGCCAACCCTTTGGCAATCAATTAAGATTAAAGGTTAATTAAATGAAAAACCAAATAATAATTTTGTGCGTCCAAAACCCCAGATTTGCCACTAGACTTCCCTTAAAAACATTAGAAATTTGACATATCGCTAAATAACATATTTTGGCTTCTGAAAAACAGATCTGGTGACACCCAATTGGCAACACTGATATCATCCTGTACAATCCAGATCCAGACGGCCGTGACAGAAACCGGGAAACATCATATGTGGTTTATATAATTTTTTGAACTGTGAGTGCATATACCGGTAAATAACTTTTAAATGACAGTTAACAGCTAGTTGGACATTCTTTTTCTCTCGCAGTTGGATTATAGTCGTTAAGTTTTGGTAGACCTATCTCAAAGTTACCAGCATGAACGAAAATTCATTAATTGCGCGGGAGAAACAATCTTGTAAGGTAGTAGTGTGGCCCACTTTTTAATTCACAGCTAAAATTTTCGGACTTTTCTCATTTATAAATGCTCTAGATATGTGTATACATATATTCATACAGGAATACATACATATATACAGAGACATACATACGTAAGCTACATTACGAGACATCCCTGTTCTCCAGGAACAGTCTCCGAATTCATACTCTTGTTCCTAATGAAATGTGTTCCCGGCTTTTAATAAATTTACTGGCTTGTTCTGTTTTTAAACGAAATTTTATTTTATTAGGCTATTGTTAAGTCCTTAAGATTATAGATGTTAATAGTTATATCTTAGTGGAAAGGAGGAAACAGGCAAAATTGAAATTCTTACAGGATCCAGTTGAGGTAGGCCTAAATAGAGATAATTATTTCAATATAAGACGGGAAGCAAATCGTACGCTTAAGAATAAAAAGAGAGAATACTTGAAGGAAAAACTGAATGAGGTAGAAATAAATAGTAAGAATAAAAACATTAGAGATTTATATAAGGGCATAAAGGAATTCAAGAATGGATATCAGGCAAGGGTAAACGTGATCAAGGATGAGAATGGTGACTTGCTTGCAGACGCTCATTCAATCCTGAACAGATGGAAAAACTATTTTGGACAACTACTAAATATATATAGGCCAAATAGAAATGATCGGGACGAAATTGAAATACAAACTGCTGAGCTATTTATACCCGAATCCACACTTTCTGAAGTCGAAATTGCGATAGAAAATCTAAAAAAATTATAAGTCTCCAGGGGCCTGTTTCTCAAACCTCATGGACTAGTAATACTAGTCTCTACAGTAGTAATATTAGTTTATTTTACAAGCAGTGGCGTCTTCTGGGGGTGTGCGGGTCGTGCGCCAACGCCCAAATAAAATTAGGAAATTATGGTATTATTCTTTTAATCCGTATAAAGTACATTACATGAGTGTTTTTCTTTAATAATGATTATTAACGCTTCAACTGAACTGCTACTGCTATCTATCGTCTAGCGGCCTAGCCTAGCAGTATGAACCGCGCTAAACTTTGCCATGGCGTTGCAACGAGTCACTGGCTGTCTAGAGACTCATTGCGCTTGCGCCCACTCACTCTCTCCCTCGTCTTTTAGCTCCTCAGGACGTTGAAACTACTTCCAACGCCACACGCCGACGCCAGTACTGGCATGAGCAGTTATCGCTGATGTTGCGTATCGTTTTAAGATGGCTAGTGAAAGAGTTGTACAAAAACTATTACATAGTCCTTTTTCATCGCTTCCTTACGCACAGAAAAAACAAGTTATTGACAGCGGCAGACCATGTCCTAATTTAATAATATCAACGTCTGTAAAAGGCAAATGTGGTGCTACTGGAACTGGAAGGGGGTTTGAGAGACATTTTCGGAAAGAGCTCTATGAGATTTCAAGCTGGCTCTGCGACTGTGATGTAGTGAACAGATTTTATTGTTGGACATGTTTGTTATTCTCAACAAAGAAAACTGTTTGGAATCAGCAAGGGTATGGTGATTTAAATCACCTTAATACTGCTGTGAAGAAACATAGTGAGTCAGAAATTCATCTCTCTAGTTTTTTAACGTTCAACAGATTTATTGCATCCCCTACTAGAATTGACGTTCTTCTGGATTCTCAACGAAAGGTTGAAATAGAACTGCATAACGAAAAAGTAAAAAAGAACAGGGAAATATTAAAGAAATTGATTAATGCTGTTTGCTATTTAGCGAATCAGGAACAGTCATTTCGAGGCCACGAGGAAAGTTCAGAATCTATAAACAAAGGAAATTACGTGGAATTTCTTCTTGCAAGTGCCGAGTTCGATTCACCATTGAAAGAACATTTACTAACGTCTACAGTTTTCCGCGCTACTTCGGCAAACATTCAAAATGATTTAATCAATTCAGTAGCCGATGTTCTGAGAGATGAAATCTACAACGAAATCCAGAATACAGATTTTGTGGCTATTATGCTTGATGAAACATCAGATGTAAAACTGTATTTCGTTATTTGTCAGTTTCACAGAAGAAAATGGTAGAACGGTTTCTTGGGTTTCGTGACGTGAGCGCTGACAGAACTGCAGCAGCTCTTTTTGATCATGCCAATGAAGTAATGGAACAATATAGCTGTGGGGATAAACTAGTCGCTCAAACATATTATGATGTTGCTGCCGTGATGAGTAGTCACCTCAATGGACTTCAAAGCAAAGTTTTGGAAAAATATCCTAAAGCTCTCTTTACGCACTGCTATGCTCATGTTATGAACCTAGTACTTCAACAGTCATTAGAATGTAACAAGGACCTAAAAGTATTTTTTTCCGGTCTTAAATCACTGCCTACATTTTTTTCTCGTTCTTCTAAGAGGTTACATGAGCTTTCAGCATTCATGTCCCGAAAGTTACCATCATTGTCTAATACCCGATGGAATTTTACCTCTAGACTTATCCATACAGTCAGTGAGAATAGAGAAGCGTTGATAATGTTCTTTGAACATGTTAAGGAAAGTGGAAACTTTGATCATATAACTGCAATGACCGCAAATGGATTTTCTAGCTTCCTCAAGGATTTCCAGAACATATTTTTAATAAAGATTCTATCTAACCTACTTGCTTTTTCGGATGTTTTGTTCACTATACTCCAGTCTAAAAATGTTGATATTTTGTATGCCAGTAGTAAAATTACAGAATTTCAACAGCAGCTGCAAAAGGAAAGAGAGAATTTCGAAGCAGTGTGGTCTTCTATTCATAATACTGTGGAAGATGAAGAGGTGATTGAAGTAAAAAAGAGGAGATTGAACACTGAGTCACAGCGAGATTATTTCAAGCGACTTTATTTCGAAATCATTGATAATGTTAGCAACCAGTTAACAATTAGATTTGCATCATTTGAAAAGCTACAGTATTTTAATTTGATAAATCCAACAAAAATGGCCCACTTCAATAAAAGAGGAAACTTCCCTAATGATTTATTAAATAGAGTGCAAAATATTTATGGTAGTGTTTTTAATGTAAGCAAACTCCAGAATGAACTTCACGTATGGTACGGTATGCTTCTAATGAAGGGACAGACAAAACGCCAATTCAAATTGTAAATTATCTATTGGACATAAATTTAATGAGTGTATTTACGGAAATATACAAATTAGCATTGCTAGTCTCAACAATTCCTTGCACTACGTCATCTGTGGAGAGGTCATTCTCATCATTGAAGAGGATACACACCTACTGCCGCTCCACTCAAACACAGAACCGGATGTCTAACTGAAGACTTATCTCAATCGAGAAGGAATTACTTGCCAACTTACGAGAGGACAAATCCAGGTTCTACGAAGCAGTAATCAAGAAATTCTTGCAGAAGGAAAGGAGAGTGGATTTCGAATTCAAATAACTGTGAGTAATGAGACAGCTTTAGTGTTTTTGATTTTTAATTAATTATATTTATATGTTGTTTAGATTTATCTTAATCGATGTTTACTCTCTCAGCTTGATTCAATTTTACTGATGTTTCAAAATTAGACGAAAATTTACGCTAATTACCTTTATGAATGACTTTCCTATTATTTGTTCACAAAAAATGTGAGGGAATGTGTAAAGGTTAATAAAGTATGTTTTATTTAATTTTTTTCTTTGCCAACGCCTTAAGATCAAAGTCAGGAGACGCCACTGTTTACAAGTCTGTGTTTCTAGAAACTACAAGGGTAAAGTAGTAGTTACCAGTTCACGGACTAGTAATATTGGTCGATTTCACCAGTTCATAAGTGATTCTGTTTCTCAAAATGCTAATCTAGTTGATTATACTAGTATTCAACAGGAATATTGCTGCAAGACTCTAAAGACTGGTGATTCCTATATTATCAGTTACCAGTGACAACCTTTCTCAGATATTAAAACAAAATATTGCGGTTATGTGGTTTCGTGATTCTGATTGAAGTGATGAAGTTGTTATGAGAAGAGCTAAAACTATATAGAGAAAGAACAAATATTATTCCTTTAAAGGAGCATTGTTTAAATATAATGAAAAGTTTAGGTAAAGTGCTGAAAAGCTTGAAGAGTTGTTAAATGTAGTGGGACCTGTCATAACAAGGCAAACAAATAGAAGTCATACATTATCAGCAAAGCTTCAAATACAAATTGCTCTACAAATCGGGATGTTGATTATTTTCCAATGCCATCAGGTCTTTCTGTCCTAGACCAGCAAAACTTTCAGAATTCTTTACTAATAATCTAATACCAATTCATCAACTGCACTAATTTTTAAGTCAGTAATTTTTGCTGACTCTCCTCCTCCACTGCCAGTTCTTCTGATATTGTTAGCTTTAGCCTACAAATTAAATATAGAACGACAATAATAATTATGAATATATCAAATTTAAAACTAAAAAAAAAAAAAAAAAAAAATTAGCGAATTATTCATCAAGTCATAAGTGACATTCATGTCGGAAGTAGATCCACTAGTGAATTTGAATTGGTACTTATCGAAGTTGCTTTTTTAATGTTGGGCCAGTAAGTGTCCCTAACGTATGCATAATCTTTGTTCTGAGGCATCCGTTCCCTAGCCTCACACATTACAAAATTTCTTGTCATTTCGTTTACTTCATCATTTTTTGTTAATGTGCTTTAAAAATCACCGAATAGTGTATCCTTTGATTTATTAATCATATTGAGTATAGTTAATTTGCTTTTGATTGATGGAATTTCAACCGAAAAGAGAAATCAAAACCAAAACAAACAACTTAGCTTTCTAACCTCAAATCACAATATCTACCAATGGCTATAAACAAAAGAACTCAATCAGCTGACTAGTGAAACAGATCATGTGACTAGTGAAAAATTGTCACAAGTTACTAGACTGGTAAAATAGTTTGAGAAACAGAATCTACTAGAGCTGGTGAAATATACTCTGGTAACTAGTAACTGGTGAACTACTAAACTAGTATTTTTGAGAAACAGGCCCCAGATATCGATCAAATTCCAGCAGAATTAATACAAGAGGGTGGAAGCGCATTATCTAACGAAATGTATAAGCTTGTACTTGCTATTTGGGAAAAGGAAATTGTACCAGAATAATGGAAGGAGTCCATTATCGTACCTATCTTTAAGAAGGGGGACAAGACTAACTATAGTAACTTTCGAGGAATATCACTTTTGTTGATGTCGTACAAAATTTTGTCCAATATTCTTTTGAGAAGATTAACTCCGTACGGAGATGAAATTATTGGGGATCATCAGTGTGGTTTTAGGCGTAATAGATCGACTATTGATCAGATTTTTTGTATTCGACAGATATTGGAGAAAAAATGGGAGTATAAGGGTACAGTGCATCAGTTATTCATAGATTTAAAAAAGGCATATATGACTCGGTTAAGAGAGAAGTTTTATATGATATTCTTATTGAATTTGGTATTCCCAAGAAACTAGTTCGATTAATTAAAATGTGTCTCAGTGAAACTTACAGCAGAGTTCGTATGGTCAGTTTCTGTCAGATGCGTTTCCAATTCACTGTGGGCTAAAGCAAGGAGATGCACTATCACCTTTACTTTTTAACTTTGCTCTAGAGTATGCCATTAGGAAAGTCCAGGATAACAGAGAGGGTTTGGAATTGAACGGGTTACATCAGCTGCTGGTCTATGAGGATGACGTGAATGTGTTAGGAGAAAATCCACAAGCGATTAGGGAAAACACGGGAATTTTACTGGAAGTAAGTAAAGAGATAGGTTTGGAAGTAAATCCCGAAAAGACAAAGTATATGATTATGTCTCGTGACCAGAATATTGTACGAAATGGAAATATAAAAATTGGAAATTTATCTTTTGAAGAGGTGGAGAAGTTCAAATATCTGGGAGCTACAGTAACAAATATAAATGATACTCGGAAGGAAATTAAACACAGAATAAATATGGGAAATGCCTGTTATTATTCGGTTGAGGAACTTTTATCATCCAGTCTGCTGTCGAAAAATCTGAAAGTTAGAATTTGTAAAACAGTTATATTACTGGTTGTTCTGTATGGTTGTGAAACTTGGACTCTCACTTTGAGAGAGGAACAGAGATTAAGGGTGTTTGAGAATAAGATTCTTAGGAAAATATTTGGGGCTGAGAGGGATGAAGTTACAGGAGAATGGAGAAAGTTACACAACACAGAACTGCACGCATTGTATTCTTCACCTGACATAATTAGGAACATTAAATCCAGACGTTTGAGATGGGCAGGGCATGTAGCACGTATGGGCGAATCCAGAAATGCATATAGAGTGTTAGTTGGGAGGCCGGAGGGAAAAAGACCTTTAGGGAGGCCGAGACGTAGATGGGAAGATAATATTAAAATGGATTTGAGGGAGGTGGGATATGATGATAAAGAATGGATTAATGTTGCTCAGGATAGGAACCAATGGCGGGCTTATGTGAGGACGGCAATGAACCTCCGGGTTCCTTAAAAGCCAGTAAGTAAGTATAGTTATACCTATCATAAAACATTGTAATAAGGGATTGGTGCCAGCAGATGACAGACAAAATTGTTTAACCGTTCCACTGTAACGGACGGGACAGAGAGTTCTCTCTTCAATACAAAGTAGTAATTTTGTAATAGGCCTACATTCTTCAAAACTAAATTGTCATAATTTTGTACAATCCAGTAGATAGGCCTGTACTTTCACTCTGTCAAAAGTGGAAGCAGTATGTAGGCCTATTATGAAGCAAGATGAAAATTCATAATTTCATTATGTTACGGTCGTTACACAAAAATTTAGACATCCATCTCACTACTACATATTTAAGGTGAAATTTCTGTGAATTTATTTAAAGTTAGTCAAGGCAATGTGAAGTATAGCATTCTTTAATTATATATTTGAACATAGCCTACTTAAAACTTTAAATAAAAAAAAAATACATTTCCCCCCCCCCCCAGAATTTATTACTCTCTGTTACGTAACTTAAGTGAGAGAAAAGAAACTGGATGTAATGGACGGGACAGATTATTTAAATTTAAACATGTATTATACAGGGTTAGTTAAAAGTCCCACACCAAGTAAATAACTTTTGAAGCATGTGATTCAGTGACATGAAACTTGGTGTGTGGGATAACCATATACTAAGAACTCACTAGTGGTATTACCGAGTCATCCTTCACTTCAAGCATGTAGAAAATATAAAAAAGTGAACTTTGAGAGATAAAATTCTTTTAACATTTCGATTTTTAAGCTTATTATTCCATATAATTGAATTGAAATGCATTTTTATTAAACTTTAAAGAATTGTACTTACGCTCATTTTGGTGTGGAATGGGTGTGTTAATACCTGATACAGTTCACACCTGTGGAGTAACGGTCAGCGCGTCTGGCCGTGAAACCAGGTGGCCTGGGTTCGAATCCCGGTCGTGGTAAGTTACCTGGTTGAGGTTTTTTCAGGGGTTTTCCCTCAACCCAATACGAGTAAATGCTGGGTAACTTTCGGTGCTAGACCCCGGACTCATTTCACCGGCATTATCACCTTCATTTCATTCAGACGCTAAATAACCTACATGTTGATATAGCGTCGTAAAGTAACCCAATATAATAATAATAATAATAATAATAATAATAATAATACTTGATACAGTTTTCTAATAGATATTGAGAAAATCTTGCTCGTAGTTCTACACTTTTAACTGCATTGCTTAATGCTTGCTTCTGATATAAATTCAAAAACGGAATTGTTTGTAGAGGCAGTATGTAGCATGTTGGGTAGGTAGGCATTGATAGCTATGGCGCATACTAAACAGAACGAGTTTTGTATAATCAGTATAGCCTTTGTGTATGTAATGTGAAAAATATCATGTCAAAAAGTTAAAAAACGTAAAGTGATAATTTGTTGAAAGAATTTGTTTTTTTGAAGCATGAAAATGACTGTACCGCCATCTGCTTATTGTACCAAACTTCATTCATCACTATCTGTGGCAGAATAATATCTGTTACTGAAAATGTGGCAACAAACAGATATACCAGTGAAAGTACTGAGGTTGCTCATAGTGGTTACTCTAAATTGTCCACTTATTTAAGAAGTGTTGTCCCAGACAAGAATGACATAGCAATTGACTTACAAGAAGGTACTTTTGCATTCCATGCCATAATACCATCAGTTTTCAAGTCTGTGGACTGTACTTGTGGCCTAGTGAGGAAGTCAGGATGATGTCCTGGTTATATATTTGGTTATATCAGCTATGAACATGTGATATGGACTTCACAACGTTCAAGATTATGTGTAAATAATAGTCCAATCCATATTGATTGTCATCACAAACTTTCCCATGAATTTTCAACAAAGTTTGCTTCCAGTGAAGGAATACTGCGACAGATTCATTCATCAGAAAGATGTGTGTGATTTTAATTTAGAAGAGTTATACCTTTATGTTTCAGTCATCGAGTAGTTTAATGTACAAAGGAGGATCGAAAAGTAATGCACAACTTTTCTTGGCAACATATTTAATAGGTATGCAAAACAAAATAATGAACAAGAAAGCTACAGGTTTTACCTATTTTTCAACATGGGAACCAAGTCTCTCGAAACATTTCTCCCATCGTGACATCAGATTCAGTACACTCGTTCATAAAACTCTTGTTTTCTGAGTGTATAGCCACCTGCACAAGACTGATTTCACTTCTTCATACAAACCGAAGCGTTGTCCTCCTAGGAATTTCTTTATTGATCCAAAGAGGTGAAAGTCATATGGTGCAAAGTCTGGACTGTAGGGTGGATAATTGTTGTCTCAGTGCCTCTAACATTGGATGATGCTGCAGTGGTCACTTGTCAGCCGGAACATGCTTCGTCAATAAGATTTACTCTGCTGTCTTCGAAGAACCTGCACTACCTGGAGATGTTGCTAGGGTCCACACAATCAGCACCAAACATTTCCAACATTTCTCTGTGGATTTCAGT
Organism: Periplaneta americana; assembly: GCF_040183065.1. Lineage (NCBI taxonomy): Eukaryota > Metazoa > Arthropoda > Insecta > Blattodea > Blattidae > Periplaneta > Periplaneta americana. Next base: position 74,633,639 of record NC_091128.1, on the reverse strand, counting down.
CGGACTTTTTTCGTTTTTCCCCACAAAAACGGAACTACAACTCGCTGTTCTCCACAACTAGATGGTACTAGCACATGCTCCATCTTTACTCAGTAGTTATCGCTTATTGCGCTAGAGTGACACCTGATGAAATCATTGCTATCTGTAGCTCAAGATTCAAACTAACTATCTGCCAACTTTGAAAATCCTAACCAAAATAGTATTACATAAAAAAATTGTTGTGCATTACTTTCTGATCTTCCCTCGTATATTATCATCCCATTCATTAGGTTAACATTTGGCTTGTCTTTGTTATTGCTCGCCACCAACAGTCAACAACATAAACAGTGGAAAGTTTAATTGCATCCCTAACTCGGAATTGAAGAAGCGCTGTTGTCATGTTAAGCAACAGTGAAATGAGGGGACTATAATAGCTTTATCACATGCTGAATTGATAGGCCTGTTATGTACGTATACATTGTTTAAAACTATATAATAATTTATATTATATATTAGGCCTATTATAGTTTTATTATTATATCATTATAAATTTAATTTCGCTAAATAACTTTCATTCGAAATATTAAATTGTTCAGGTGCTTCTGACTATATAGGACTAGACTACAAGCTACATAATAATTGTTTTAGAACCTTAACTTTATTCGTTATTTCTGATTTTATGCGGAAAAATAAAACTTTCATCTGAAACATGTTTCTTATTAAACCCTTGATATAATTAAAATTTTGTGTTCCAATAAAAAATATATATCAAGTTGATATTGAAATAACCTTGAAATCTGCACTGGTTAAAAAGTCACGTGTGTTATTACCTGTGTTGCAAACTAGTCATTTTCGAGATAATCAGGAGGAATATTTTAGATGTCCTGAATACTGCATATGCTTTCTAAATTATTTTAATATGCAATAGTACTTACAGTAGTTGAAACGTAGGAGAGAGTTGGGTAGTATCAAATAGTTAAGGATTGATTGGATTCAGGGCCTACAATTAATTTTGAATTTGAATAATTAATATAATAAAAATAATAGACTTATTTTTACTAAACAAAGCTATGCAGTGGTAACTTTAACATATGAAATTTAAATTCAGAGTAATGTTCTAAAATAGTAAAATCGAGAAGAGTGTCTGCTAGTACTGGACACACCCTAAACATTGTTATTTTTTATTGTCTCTGGTTAGAACAGTCAAACAAGTTCACTTTTGTGTTTTTTCTTTTAGTTCATACCAATACATTTGTAAAATTCTCTAGTTAATTTGGTGTTAGCTCAGTTTTCATGTGCCAAACCCTGGCAGAAGTCACACTTGATCCAGCTTTCCTGGAAGGTTTCACCACAAATGATACATTCTGTTTCCCCTTCAACATTTTTTCCGTCCTTGGTTTTAGTTCTTGTTTCGACTTGTTAGCTCTTTCATTTGTGCTGTCTTGTATTAACCTTTTCTTCTCTTTCCCATTCTTCAAAGCCTGCCTCTCTTCCAGCTGAGTTTTGTTAGGAGCTTGAGTATCTCTCTTCTGGCAGCTCATCTCCTTCTCACAATTAAGCCCTCATTGAGCAGCTTCTGCAATTGGTGAAATCAGTTTAATGATGTGACTAAAATAGGGAGTTAAAGGTGATGTGTTTGAGTGAGATTTTGACGTTGAAATTGATGCTGGATCAAGATGCTGATTGGGTGGTTTCAAGCATGAAGCAGGTGTTATGGATCTAAAAGATGATTGTTTTGAGCTTGAGATTGGGAACAGCTGGGAAGAAGTGGACGGCTTGGCAGTGCACAATGTAGGTACTGACTTAGATGCTGAAGCTTATTGTACTTCTGGAAGCTGAGATATGTCCTCTACAGTTGTCTCAGGACCTTTAGAGCCACCATTCCTAGACTCTTCAAAAAACTTATGATGGATATTGAGACCCTTCAGATGGCAAGTAGTCTGGTGAAAATGTTCCGACTGATGAATTCCAGTACATTCAAACACTTTCTTTGCTAATCTGTGTGGCATACCCATGAAAATCCAAAGTTGACCAGTTCTGCGACTTCATAGTCCATAATTCTGGAGAAAGGATTTCTGGGCATCCATCCAGAGCAAGCTTCATTATAGGCGTCCTTGAAGGGCTTCATAACTCTTCTGTCTAATGGTTGAAGCCTATGCATTGTATGAAAAGGAAGACCCAATATGTATTTTAAAAATTGTCCAATAATAGACAATAACATTCTGTCTGATACTACCCGAATTACACTGTCATTATATTGGCACACAAATTTAAACTATATAATAATTTTCTTTGTAACTAATATACCAATCTAAACCACACAAACACAAAATGGCATCGAGCGAATGATTCCAACTGAAAGTAGTGTTCAGATGTCGCATACAGAAACATAACCATGTCACTCAGGTACTACCATCTGGTGGTAGATGAAAGAAAAATCACTGTCCAATATATCCCAATATCCGATACTACCCAACTCTCCCCTAATGTATTAATACAAATCAAATATAAATAATATAAATATAATTTACTTGTATGATGAACACACCAACACTTCTTTCATTCATTTTACTTGTAATATGCCGAATTATATAACCTAACGCAGGTTCTGTACATTTATGTAGGATAACAGTATGTTATCTCTTGAAGAAACGACAATAGAGTACTGCATAGATATTGCAACACCGAAATTACTGCATGAGAAGTCTTATGGTCCCAAACAATAATCATTCATTTAACTTATACATTATTGAGGCACAACGGCAAGTGATAAAGTGAGTGGGACGATAATAATTTAGTAATAATAATATAATAATAGGGCCTAATGACAATAGTAAAAGAACAATAGCAGCAGGAATAAAACAACAACAATGGTACAGTAATGTACTGATCATCCTGTGGAGTGACAGGTGTCCCCGAATTTGAGGTAAAATATCTGGTAACCTTAACATACATACATACATATATATATGTATATTGACATATGATTTTCTTGGTAGTTTACTATGTAAGTATGTGTAGGGTCAATCCATTGTAACACGTGTGACATTTGCACACAAAGAAGTGAAATTTACAACTCACATGGAAGTTAAAAGCTGAAGAAAACGTAATGAAAATAGTACAGGATTAAGTCTCAAGCTGCATTCGAAAGAAAATAAATTAAAAAAATTGATTGATAACATAAATATATTTCCTTAAAATGCTGTAATGAGTGTCACAGCATATGGATACAACATTTGATTCACTTCATTTGTAACAGTCTGTGATTTGTTAGAACTTTAACAAATGAAAATAATTTGCAATACAGCCAAGCTGTTCGTAAAGACTCTCAAAATAGAGAAATGATAAATCATTAGGAGTAAAAGGTAAAAAAAAAAAAAATTAATGCGTGTAACAGGTGTGACATTTTTTTGTGATGAGTGTGACACATTAAAAATGGTATGTATTGCTTTAATTCTAGGAAATTTTTCCACTTCAAATAAAACCAAAATTCTTATTTTGTTATCAATACTTTGTCTTTACAAAGACTGGATTTGTATGTCCATTCATTCATTGTTCTGCCCAAGGACAAGTCTTGCACTGCAAACCCAGCTTTCTTCTATCTTTCCTATTTTCTGCCTTTCTCTTTATCTCCTCATATGATCCATATATCTTAATGTCGTCTATCATATGATACCTCCTCCTGCCCCATTCACCATTCCTTCCAGTGCATCCTTCAGTAGGCAGTTTCTTCTCAGCCAGTGACCCAACCAATTCCTTTTCCTCTTCCTGATCAGTTTCAGCATCTTTCTTTCTTCACCCACTCTTCCAACAGAGCTTCATTTCTTATTCTGTCTCTCCACTTCACACATTCCATTCTTCTCCATAGCCACATTTCAAATGCTTCTATTTGCTTCTTTTCACTTCGTCGTAATGTTCATGTTTCTGCCCCATACAGTGCCACACTCATAAAATATTAATGTTTATAATATAATTATTACAAGAGCAAGAAAGTGGCAGTCAGCGCGTCTGGCCGTGAAACCAGGTGGGCCGGGTTCAAATCCCGGTCGGAGCAAGTTACCTGGTTGAGGTTTTTTCCAGGGTTTTCCCTCAACCCAATACGAGCAAATGCTGGGTAACTTTCGGTGCTGGACCCCGGACTCATTTCACCGGCATTATCACCTTCATTTCATTCAGATGGTAAATAACCTAGATGTTGGTACAGTGTCGTAAAATAACCCAATAAAAAAAAACAAGAAAGTGGCATTTCAATGAATAGAATATTTTTTCCATATCTACAGCTTTCTAAAACTTATGCTCATTGTAGAGCGCAAATATGTTTTTATTAATTTAAACTTAGTTATTGAAGATATGGTCTCGACTTGCCATTAAGATGGGCGTAGATAACAAAGTCCTAAGACATATCAGAATGTTGGAAAAACAGTGCACTATGTTGTGTTTGAAAATTAAATTCAAAGATTGAATGGAGACTTCTATGATGTCATTCACTACTGCTTCTAAATGTATCAATTCATCATAGAGCTCTTGGCTGTTAATATCACCAGTAATTGAATTAAGTGAGTGATGCCCAAGAATGCCCTGCGGCACTTATGTAGAATTTTATTTTGCACTCCTTTCTTCTTTCCAACCATGTTGCCACCATTATCATAACCTTGTCCTCTACAGTTCATATTAAGTCCACAGTTTTCGATCTCCTCTTGAAACGAAGTAGCTAACCCTATTCCTTTTGAATCAAATGCAGGACAGAAAGGAAGAAAATGTTTCTTAATATCTTCTAACCTTAAAGTGAATGACAGCTGTTCTTGGTGGCTAACATCAGATGTATCAGTAGACCATATATAGATAGTTTTCTTAGTCTTGTTGATGATTTCATTCTTTACTTGGGTTACAAGAAGTTGTATAAGCTCATTTTGGACAATTTTACCCAGATATTGGTTGTGAATTTCTTTTTACTGGAGCCTTCTTATGTGCTCTGCCATCGTTACATCATATTTTCCAAATTGTTGCACAGGGCCTAAAGAGTTGCCATTGTTTTTTTTTTGGGGGGGGGGGGAATAGATTGTCATTGCTATTCCTGAATGCCACATAATGCTGAGATAAAAAAAATAGTTATTTCAATCAAACTTCTAAAAGTCCTCTAAAATATTCTGACTCTTTCTGTATTTGATTTCGAAGCTGATCATCAATAGGCCTGCCTTTATGATTACGAATATACTTTTCTGCATCATGCTGTTTGCCCTGGCATACAAAACATTCACTTGCAGTTTCATTTTATTTTAAATACTCACCGATGTGTTTCCACTTCTCAAGTCCATCTTCGGCAATTTGTGATCGAGAATTTCCAAACAATTTGCAGCAAAAATAATAAACCCTATTTTTATTTCAGAATATTGAAGCCATTGGCTAGTTTCCTTGTGCAATGATACAGAAAATCTGCAGCTGTGATTTGTTGATTTATTTTTGAGCATCGAATGGAAACCATGAATCAGACCAACTATTTATTTGTAGTCTATATGCGATGATCTCGGTTTCGAATTTGAGGTGTGAAGCTGGGCCATAAACTAAATCATTTAAATAATCTGCTTGAAAATCATCTACTAATGAAACAGGTGTTACGTGTTTTCCGTTGCAGTAGGCTTACCAATATATTCTTGTTCACTGAGATGTTTTCGTGTAATCATTGTAATTAAATGGCTCGATTTGTTTATTATGTTCACAGTTACTATCATAATGTAGGCCTAATAAATAACTAGACCAGAGTTAAGCACTAGCTCTCATTTCAGCTAAAGCTTTCTCTTTTCGCTTTCTGTTTTGTGTGTCATATGATTTATAAGTCATTTTCTACTCGGATATTAAGACAAATTAAAACAAAACTATCGCTACAAACCACAATATCATTTGAAGCACCCTCATTGGTACACTGAATATAGCGAATTGAGTTCCAGTCTCACAATAACTGTAAAATCGCATTGGGTACTTGCACATTGTTATGTGATTATTTAAACTGTTACTCTTAGAATGCTGAACATACTGTACATTGGAATTTCATTATTTTGAAAAATGCTCATATTGGCAGATTGACACTAAAGGTATCCTATTAAAACATATTGTAGTAATTAATTGTAACTTTTTTTTTTTTTTTTTTGTAAATTCTCTTTCAAATTATGTACCAACTTAGTTCAAATTTAAAAATACGTGTCAGGCGATAATAAACATTACAGCAGTCGTCTATAAGAAGAATTTATAGAGTATTCATTGTTGGACACATAGGCAATGGATGGAACATAAGTTCGATCTGTGTAATGAAGAAATGTTAAATGCAGAAGGTGCAACTGCAAATGTATAATACAATAAATTAATTACGGTACTTAATTTAATACTTTAGAAAAATATTTGGGACTAAGAGGGATGAAGTTACAGGAGAATGGAGAAAGTTACATAACACAGAACTGCACGCATTGTATTCTTTACCTGACATAATTAGGAACATTAAATCCAGATGTTTGAGATGGGCAGGGCATGTAGCATGTATGGGCGAATCCAGAAATGCATATGGGGTATTAGTTGGGAGGTCTGAGGGGAAAAAGACCTATGGGGAGGCAGAGACGTAGATGGGAAGATAATATTAAAATGGATTTGAGGGAGGTGGGATATGATGATAGAGACTGGATTAATCTTGCTCAGGATAGGGACCAATGGCGGACTTATGTGAGGGTGGCAATGAATCTCCGGGTTCCTTAAAAGCCAGTAAGTAAGTACTTAATTTAGTAGTGTGAAATAACTTAATAAAGAGTCTCATCTACTGGAATTAATTTTTGCTTTAAAAAAATATCAATGTTTTATTAAGGAGTACACAACACAAATATGATTTTTCATTATTTTGATAACCCCTTAATTCGCCACTCTAAGCCATGGCCCACCCCTTGGGCTGGCCCTGATTGCGATGTCATACACTGTAAAGCAACACCGTCAATACGTCTTGATTCAAAAGTTACATTAATACAACAAACATCATTGGATCTTCGATCTCACTACACATGGGACTAACATGTGATTGGTGTTGCTTTATTTTATTTGATAATGAAATGAAAGTGAGAAATAAATAAGCTTGTTTTTGTAAGGTCTAAGATTGGTGACAGGTTAGGTCTGTTTGTTCATGCTTCAGTTATGCCTTGCATATTTTACGCTTTTTTGGTAAATAGATACCATGAACCAAATAGGAGTGTTTTTCCGCGTTGACACCACTGAGTTAGGCGATGATTTTGTGTGAATGTATCTGAGAAAATCATTGGTCAGGTTCATAAAAAACGAAGCATAACGGTTGGATTGGGTAGTTTTAAAGCTTTCCAAATGATATCAGCTTTAGAATGATGTGCTACAATTTGTAAGTTATTTTCAATGACTGAAGTATCTGTTTTCTCCCTATGTTATGTGTGACGGGATCGAAGATTCACCCAAACATCTTTCATGCAAGATTATAGGAAGCCAATCCTAATTCCTCCTCTATCCAATTTGAGTTGAAGAGACCGAACTCAGCTCTGACAGCCCAGAGTATAGTATCAGGAACAGCAAGGACAGTGAACCATATGAAGCTTCTGAATCTGACCCATCTTCTTAAACCAGATCTCAAACTCTCCCTTTAAACCTAAGGCAATTAGAGCTAATTTTTGCTATGACCTGGAATACAGCATCTAGAATGATTTGAGAAGTGATAAGCAATCATTGCTTTTTGAGTCTCTTGATCAGATACTACACAACCCCGTCTTAAAGCAGAATCACTCTCCCTTAATTCCCACACGTCTGATTTGAGGTGATAAAGCTGAACTCGGCATTAGCAACTGGGAATACAGCATCGGAAATGGCAAGGGCAGTGGCACACACTACTGCATGTCTGAGGCTCCTGAACTTGACCCACCACCAACTATTCTTAAGCCATTTCTCTCTCTCTCTAATCCTGTTTGAGCTGATGAAGCTGAACTTGGTCTCTTGCAACCTGGAATACACCATTGGGAATGACTTCAGAAGTAGCATGCAACTATATTACCTGTTCAAGTTTCTTGTGAGGCCTCATTTCCAGACATCTTATGCCAGAATTGGCCTGATCTCGTATTTTAAAGTAAACTATATTTCAGGCTATTAATTACACACCAAGGATCCTACTAGTCATTCCCAAATTTCAGGATAGAGTAGCCCAGCATCCATTATGACAGATATTGCCATCAGCAACTGATTCATTTGCATTCACATTGAAGATATCACACATGGTCCACACCAACTACTCTCTATGTCAGAACCACACATACCTTTAGTTAGAATGCCCATTCTTCCCACATTATGCCTTCAGGATTGATTAGGCCGTATTTTACTAGAATCAATTGGCTAAGTCTCCTAAATTGAGACAATCCATCTGCTTATGGTTTTCTGTGGTTTTTCTAAGGTGCTAAGATAAATATCAGGATGAACCCTGAAAGAAGTGGCCCCTGGAGCTTCATATTTCCTGTCACAAGTTTCGATATTTTCCAAATTAATGCATTCACAAATTGGTGTCTTGGCTTTGCTATTTTTAGGCGAGCTTACTGTACTTCACTCCAAGGACTTTTTGTTTAGTCAGGATAGCATTTTGTTCCACTTACTGTCCTGGGCGACTCTGCCCTGCTGCTGTTAAGCCATGTTATGGAAGGTGCTCTGCAACATATCTCCCTTTAGGTTATATCCATTGAACAGACGCAAGTTGAGCGTGGCTCTGACATTGCAAGTAGAGAGGCATTGCCCTCAGGAAATGCTACGGAAAGAGATTCAATCCAAGAATTTGAAAATGCATAGTTGTGTACAACAGGAAATATTAGCACACGCGAAAGAATTAGTAGATCGGAATATAGGAGATCTAAATAATGAAGAAAGAACAAATAATAATGAATCAAGTGACTACAGACAGGAGATTGAAAGGGTTAAGATAAACAGTGAGAAGATTGAATTGCTGAGACAAGAAATAGAAATGAAGAGGAAAATTAAGCGATATGAAATAAGTCAAAGACAAAGGACATTGTTATTCTTCAGAGTAGAGGAAACGGGACATGAATTCACAATAGAAACCGGGGAAGCAGTACACAGAGTATGCTACGAGATCTTCAAACTGGAGGTAAGAGCAGAAGACATCGAGGAGACTTATAGAATCGGATTAGGGTGTAAAAGGCCTATTGTGATAAGATTCTCAAATATAGTAACCAAAGAAAAAATATTAAGGAACTTACACAGAGTGCGAGGAACTGGAATGAGAGTTGAAAAAGACCTGAGCTAGAGATCAGATATAAAAGGAAGCTACAACTCCCTTTGATGAAGGCGGCAAGAGCGAATGGCCACTTTGCAAAATTATATGAAGACAAATTAAAAATCAATGGCAAATTCTATGACTTAGAATTCTGTAAGGCAAATGAAGATTATCCAATATTTGGATTAAATATGAAGAAGCGAGAATATCAATATGCAAAAGAGCAGAATAGATCTGAAGGTACGAATGGGCAAACTGATGGAATTACAATTGTGAGGAAGAAGAATGGTCAAGAGAAAAATAAAATGAAGCAACCACAGTTATCACACAAACTGGAAAGTAGGGAAATTGAAGAAAATCATTGGCATGGATTAATATCAACCAGTCCAACTAAACAGATGTTAAACGAAGATCAGAATTCGAACTGGGACAAAATATACGTGACATATGATGGACAGTCTGCTCAATCAGCAATTGTGGTGGAAAGTAACTATCATAACAAGATCATTGACCAGGTACGTGTAGACGACAAGGAATTAGCTGAATTGCAGATTGCTCCGGAGGAAATGAGACAGAACCAGGAAATGCTGAGATCAAGAATCCAGAAGAAGAAAACATATGTGAAGAAATCAGATAAGAGCAGCTTAAGTACCACAAATGCAATGAAGTTTATTGACACGAGTAAAAATTCAAGTAATTTGGGAAGTGATTTAACCAGATTAGTGGGAAGGAAGGTCAGTGCCAAGTGGAGAAGGAAAATTGTTTCTGTGAGTGCAAGAGCTGAAATGGCGAGAAGCGAAGTGAAGAAAAAGAACAATAATAATAATTATTTATTTATTTAATCTGGCAGAGCTAAGGCCAGTAGGCCTTCTCTTCCACCCAGCCAGATTCTAATTCGAATGACGAGTTTATAACAGAAAATGGTGAAGTGGATGGCTGAAGAAGAGACGACGAAGGACTTAGTAAATAAATTTAAATATGAATTAGAGGAATGTAATAGGAAGTTAGAAAAGATGATAGAGGTAATGAAAATAGGTAAGGAGTATGGTGAAGGAAGCTAGCTAGGATAGCGAAGTATAATATGTAGAAAATTAGTGAGATTTGAAAATGAAATGTACACAAGAAACATACATAATAATGATCATATTGGACAGTGATGTAGTTTGGTTTAGTAACAAGTATTATTAGAAACAGTGTGTGTTCAATATACACTAAGTGAACTGATAATCAAGAATGGAGTGATAAAAGTGTCAATTTTGAATGAATTAAGAGGAGTGTCATAGGAAGTTGAGTAAAACGATAGAGATAATGAAAATAGGTGAGGAGTATGGCGGGGGAGGCTAGCTAGGATAGTGAAGTATAATGTGTAGAAAATTAGTGAGATCTGAAAATGAAATGTACACAAGAAACAGACCTAGTAACGAACATATTGGACAATGGTGTAGTATGTTTTATTAACAAGTATTATTAGAAACAGTGTGTGTTCGATATAAGTGTACTGAAAATCAAGAACAGAGTCGTAAAAGTGTCAATTTTGAATGATCTAAATGGGGTCGAAAATTAAATTACAAGAGCGCCTACGAAAGGTATAACTCTAAATGAATATAATTGTGGCACCGGATACAAATTGTGAGATCCACATTACATGGATGTAAATGTTGACATCAAATATATATCACATATCCATATTCAGCTTTTCCCTGCAAAATATCCATAGATTCCTTGAATAGAATGACGAAAAACTGATTGAGACAAGTGATCAACTGGCTTGGAGCTCATAAATTCTTCCTACAGCTCCAGATTTCCTTGAAAGTATGGATGCTCAAGTACCTTTTAATAATTGCTTCCCCTCTCATATTTTCATTTGATTTGGTTTCAGAATCTTGTGTGTTAAGAAGGCTGTGGTAATACTGATCATGTTATAAGTTGTAGAGTGTAAAGGGAAATCAGCTTAATATATTTCATTGCAGGGCAGGATGGCAGGAATATCACCCCTTAACCCACGTCAAATAGTGAAGGATGAGGAAATTATGCAAGTGGAGGACATATTGGATGAGAGACTTAACTTACAAGACTTAATCGCAATCTTATCAACTCCACAAGACACAATAAAATGGCTAGCGAAAAGGGGACTGCTTAAAAACTCATATCAATGTCCAGAGTGTAAAGTGAGCTGCACCATGCACCCTCGAAATGGTACATTAGAGAGAGGTTTTTGGTCCTGCAGGCGATGCAGAACATTCAAAACCATCAAATACAGAAGCATTTTCAATAGAAGTCATCTTTCCATGAAGATTATTGTCATAATAATTTATTGTTGGACAACTGACATTCCTTTAGTGAATATTAGTCGTGAGGCACGAGTTACCCAAACCTCAGGGAGTGAGTGGTGTAACATTCTCCAAGAAGAATGTGTTTCTTATATGAGTAGACACCCTGTGAGCCTTGGAGGTTTTGATGACAATGGTAGACCAAAAATTGTTGAAATCGATGAAACCAATGATTTACACGCTAAGTACAAGAAAGAAGAATGGAAGAAAGATACTCACTGGATGTTCGGTGGAGTGGAGCGTGAATCCAAAAGATGTTTTATTGTGGAGGTGCCGGACAGATCAGAAGCCACACTAACACCACTCATAGAACACCATGTACTGCCTGGTACACTAATTATATCAGATGGATGGCAGGCATACAAGAACATCAGTGCCATTCAAGGTGGTGTGTATCTCCACTCTGTCATCACACATGTGGACCCAACAGAGCCTGAAATTAATATGCATAACGTCCACAAATTATGGTTGAGGGCGAGAAGGAGAGTTCGTAGTCATCATGGCATGGCTTCAAACTCTACCTCCTGCCTACACGAATTTATGCTCAGGAATTTATTTCCTGGTGAGGACTTTTTTTCGCGGATGCTGGTCTGCATTCGCGAAAACTATCTTTAGTGAACTTTTCATAATGTTCATGGTGACTGATTAGTAAACCTCGGATTTTTAGGTCCTTAAAAATTAACTTCCAGCCACCTATTGACTTAAAAATTATCAACATATGTACCTAAAATGTGTTCTTATCCACTCAAACTACAATACCTAAAAGAATACAATTAATTAGTGAGTATTAAGCATTAGTTTATATAGTGATAAAAATAGTATCAAATTATTGTGATTAGAAACTTCATTTTTGTTATGTCTTAAATTACAAATAGTTATTAATGAATACATCAGCCTCATTGCTCCTGTATGTAAGTATTAATATTTCAGTTAAATGAATTAATTTACAATTAACACATCCATAATTGGAACTGCAATACAAAACCAGGTTTTCCCTATAAGTTTTCGTTGTGAAATTTTGCATTTTCGTAAGGTAAGCATTCACTGATCTGCACCACAAGAGCTGCACAAATCGCATTTTTTATTCATTGCATTATTTTAATTTGACATCTGTTCACTTATCCGCACTGCAAGAATCACCTCTTGGAAAATGCGGATGATTCCTCTGTAGAATACTATTTCAGCGCATGTAGATAATGTCACAGCCGTATTCTGGTAGTGAATGATATCACAAGAATAGTGCATCCGCATTTTTTCAAGTACAGTATTTCTCACTGGCAAGCTGGCAGGTGCAAAGGATGACGACACTCTTATCACAGTTGTTCAAAATTATGAAAAATTATTTAATCTTTAAACCCCTGATTACAACAGTTATCAAATGTTTTATTCTAGACCTCACCAAGTCGAGGTTTGTAGGAGAGGACGTACATTGTTTGTTACATACAGAATTGATTATGATTAGCCCTACAAGACATGTTTAAATTTATTTGATTATTATAATCTTAATTATGATTATAATTATTTTCACAGATTATTGTTGTCAACAATTTTATAATTATGTATGTATGTGTTTATTGTAAAGACCTTTTTTTACAATTATTGGTGCAGATAGTTGTTTTGAAGATGTCTTACACACAGACTGCCGACACACCTTAGGAAACCAATTGTTGTGCGGTAGCTAAAGGTTCAAGTCGCGATCTATGGCTACGCCATTTCCGAAAAGAGGCTAAAAATAACAAAGAAGGATTCGGCCTACCAACTCAAAAAATTTCTCAACAATTGCAACCTGGTTTGGTCACAGCTTCGGATCATCTAATGCCGTTCATGAAAAATCTGTTCAACAAGACAGTACTTACTTTGAAGGAACCCAGAGGTTCATTGCCACCCTCATATAAGCCTGCCATTCATCCCTATCCTGTGCAAGATTGATCCAGTCTCTATCATCATATCCACCTCCCTCAAATCCATTTTAATATTATCCTCCATTCATGTCTCAGCCTCCCCAAACGTCTTTCTTCCTCCAGCCTCCCAACTAACTCTATAACCACATGCCCTGCCCATCTCAAACTTCTGGATTTAATGTTCCTATAACAGATGAAAAATACAAAGCATGCAGTTCTGCGTTAGACAAAGCATACTGCTAGAGAAAAAGGTTACAAATTCTCTTGGGTTAAAGACTGCAAAATTTTTGTTAGGAAAAATGAAAATTCTCAAGTGACTAGAGTGATTACTATGATGTTGAAAAATTGTCATTGTTAGACAATTACACCTCTTGATTATTTTCATTATATTATATTTAACCATCATCATTGACAACAATAACAACAGCAAGCTATATAACAATGTAGGTAATTATTATATCAAGTGTAACTCAACAAAATTATTTAATAACATACTTAACTTTGATAATTGTATTGCTCACTGTAAACATTTTAATTTAAAACTGATTCATTTAAACATTCCTAGTATAAAAAAGAATTTCTCTGAATTTTTTGCCTTCTTACAATACTTTTCTTTCAATTTTGACATAATAGCACTCACTGAAACGTGGCTTCATTATGATATAGGTTTTTACATACAAAATTATAATAAATTTATTAAATCTTGTACCAGTAATTATAATAAATGTGATGGCATTGTAGTGTATTTTTGCAATGATATTGAAGTGTCAGCTTTAGATATTGAAATTTTAAATTGAAATTGCATACATTTTAAATTTAATTTCAACAATACTAGATATGCGGGTGTTACTGATGCTGATGCTGATCAGTGAACACAGTTCAGATATATATTGCGATTTTTGCAGATGTTGCAACATGTGCGATGCTGATCAGTGAACCTTTAGACAGAACCTTTTATAAGTGGAAAAAGATAATTCCAATGATACCAAAGAAATGGGTGCACATTTAAATCCAGAAACATTTTTCATGTTGATTTCTTTAGGGAGAAATACTTCCTCCCCAATCATCACATTGCTGCTGCCTGTTGAAGTACTTAACAAAACCAGTCACTTTCCAGAAATTTCTTTGTACCTACAACCAAACTACTACAAGTTCTTTGAACCAAATACACTCCATGATATTGAAAACTTTGTTTCATTGCTGAATGAAAGAATTAAAAACATATATTAACAAAATAGAAATTGGCATTTTAGGCATTATAAAACTCCTTGCAAACGTCCATACTTTATAAAGCATTAAGATATTTAATTAGTTTTAGTTTATCTCTATAGATAAAATAGACATTTAGCCTAAAATCCGAAGTCTACTCACTAGTAAGATTGTAATATGTAGCCTCTGTATGGCTGTGTGCAGCTCTTTTCATCTGGACTTTGTATACAATTTAAAATTTCATTTAAGGTGAGTTGTTGTGCTTTAACCCTTGCGGACAGCAAGCATTTAAATTTTGTACTAGTGCGACGACAACAAGCATTAATATGCATGAACGAAAAAAAAAAAAGAGCGATTTATTAAAATGACTGGTTTCATATGCCTTGAATTATCCCTCTTTGCCTGGGAGATGTGGTGTTTTTGTCACATTTTTCATCATAGGTATGTTTCGTCATACTTTACACTTTCGGCACAATACATTTTGTCACAGAATACACATTCATCATGGGCAAATTAGATTTTGATACACATTTAGTTGTTTTATTTTTTTCATGGAACATATTACCAGTTACTGAAAACAATGAACAGGGCAAATTTACCACATGAGCCAAACAGCAAGATGGCCTGCAAGATATTGCAGAGAGATATAAGGAAACAATAAACAGTGTGAGATGGCATCTACATTTTGATGATGCACTTGAACAAATGTTATATTCGCAAATCAAGCAATTACAGAAAGATATTTACTGGATTATGGACGGAACATTTAAGTCTGCTTCATGAATATTCCACAAGTTACACACCATTCATATCCGTAGACAGTGGCTTCCAACTTCTGTTGCACTTACAAAGAGGGAAACAAGGCATGTGTATGAAATAATTTTCATGATGGTAGTTTCAAATATATTTTCACAAATGAAGCTGGCAGTTTTTTTGTTTCATCTTGGACACTCATTTTGGAGATGATGCCAGTCTGAGAAACTGTCTGACGAATACTGCCAGGAAGACAGTGTAAACTTCTGAGGCATGTTCCACTTGTCAGTTGAATTAGCTTTCATTCCTGAGAAAGATGTCACCACTTTTGAACTGCTTCAGGACATAATCACAGATGATTTCATTACTGGTTTTCACCACGTCGAAAATAACTACTTAAAGGGATGGAGGTATGGCACAGGAAGACAGGTACCCATTCCCATCTTCATACATTCACCTGGAATTCTTACACTCGGACATTAGAAAACCCGCAGGGAACAACAAACACCTGTGAGACATGGCACACATGTCTTAACACCTTAATTGGAAAACATCATCCTTCACTATATCACATTCTCCAGTGGCTGCAGAATGAAACTGCTAAAATTCATGAGGACATGGAAAAGATGGATTGTGGTCAATCACTATCACATAAAAGAAGAAATAAACTGATTTCAATACCAGAATTGATCGAATCGTGGAAAGATATCAACAGTAGAAAACCAAAGATAACGTTTTACATATCTGCAAATCATTGGTCACAGTTTGCCTGGGCACTTCTTGTAAAGTTTATTGGCATATTCTGATACTTCAGGCATAACCCACTATGCAGCGACAGTTTTGGCAAATTTACAAGCTTCTGCCTATGATTTGTTTCAGTAGGCTCTGTTGGAACGTGTTCTGTTACTAAAAACTGTGTGACCACACATAATCTGTGACAAAACATGATGTTGTTACAAAACCTGTGATGAAACATACTTGTGGCGAATCTGATTGTGATGAAAACACCTAAAATCCATCAGGGGTTCTTAAACTATGGGTTCCAAACCAAACATTGGTTGTCATGGCTTTTGGGATGGGTTGCCATAGCTTCCCAAAAAATAATTATACTAAAAAGATGTTAAATTAATTCATTTAAGATTTAAACCTCTTCATAAAAGTAATGAAAACACAATAATGTCGGTCTCCACATAAAAATAGCTATAATGATAATAAAATTTCTACATTATTTACTTATCCAGTACTAACAGTCAGCACTGTTGAACTTTTTTTTATGGAAAGGTTAAGAACCTCTGGTATTTATGAAAGTAGTTACAACTTCATACATAAAGATATTGTTTCTTAAGTAATGTAGCTTTTTAAACAAAGTTTTACTCAGGATATGTTCTGATATGGAATGTATTTTATCTTCAAAGTAAAGATTTATATTCTGTGGTTTTGAGCCAACTTTCAGTTGGTGCCTTGTTCTCATATTCTTGCTTTTAATGCAAATAATAATTTTTTTGCAAATTTATTTCTCGAAAGAAGTGGACCATGCATGAATAAAAAATATGTTAATTCATAGGAGTAAGAAGAATAAGACTATATGCCAGGTGTGGTAGGAGTTAAATTCCAACCATTTTCTGATTTTTTTCTCCTAATGGTTTGAGCAGTGCGAGGTTTCACTTTGTTCTGTTGCAAGACAACTCACTTTTGATTCACTAGTGCAGGATGTCAAGTCAAAACTGCACAAACTGATCGGAGCTGTTGAGCATTTTGGAACTACCTCACCTAGCAGGGGACAGGAAGTTAGCCACTGTTTTGAGGTGTCACGATTGCAATAATATGTAATTTTTCATTGCATATATTCTCTCGATGTATCGTCCATAGAGTTAGTAATAAGTTGAAGACAGTATCTACTTTATACTGAGCTTGTTCTGGCGTCAAATCCTGAAGTACAGATCTGCAACATCTGCATGGTTTTCTAAGAATCATCATATGGCAGTGTACTGTATCTTTTGATGCACGAAGTAGTTCTGACAGCGTACGAGTGCTTGTTAATGGATTTCCTTCCATATCTCTGCATATGTTCTCAGTGTTCCATATCTGAGTCCTTCCAGGATGTGATAGGTCTTCATTATTATGTTACAAACTCATTCATGATGCCTTTGTATTCTGCTTCACAGATTTTGGAGCTTAATAGTGCTTAAGAAAGACTTTAATATCGAACTTTGTTACCTCTATTTTATTTTGTTTAAAGTAATAGTTTACAATTCCCATATGCTCACAATACCCAATAATAAATACAGTCGTCTGTGTAATTCCATTACAATGTTACAAAAAGTGTTATAAACTTACAAAATGCCAAAACCGATATTATGAGACAAAATATTTGTATTTGTTAAAAAATGACATTTTTAAGAATTGATTCACTTTCGTTCGTGGCTATTTTGGTGCATTTAGACTTTTGTTTGTTTGTTGATAAAGCATAGTTTAGTGTAATATTGTTAAAATACTTTAACAATCGGCTTGAATTACATTTATATTGGGGCCTATGCCACAAAGGTATAAATTAATACTTTACAGGTGAATTTACTTGTAAGAACATAACTGTATAAATAAAAAAAGTGTACACTTTATACTTTATTACTCCATACTTGTTACAAGTGGCATTTTCATTTTACTGTTCCACAAAACTATTAATAGTATTACTCCTTCTTGCATCTAGTACAGAGATATACAGATTTTCGTATAATCCGAACATCCAATTAATACCCAGGCAATGTCAAAGAGGGCACTTTCTTTTGAATTGTTAAGATAGGAGTTCATTTATTAATAAGACGTTCCAGATGCCACTGCAGTAGCAAGAACTGGTAACATATGTCCACCAATGATGCTTTAGCAATTGTAATTGATATTCTTATATCTACTCCACGTGGAGTAAAAACCAATATTGTCATATCTGGAGTTGATTGATGACGACAAAAAAGTTAGTAATTTAAATTACAGTTTTAATTAAAAGTAATCTTACCACTGATGTAGCTCAGTCAGCTGAGGCACTTGCCTGCCAATCCAGAGTTGCGCTCAGGTATGCGTTCGATTACGCTTGGGCTGATTACCTTGTTAGGTTTTTTTTTTTTTTTCGAGGTTTTCCCCAACTATAAGGCAAATGCCAGGTAATTTATGGTGAATTCTTGGCCTCATCTTGCTAAATACCATCTCACTATCACCAATCTCATCGATGCTAAGTAGTTGACACAGTATCGTTAAATAACCAACTAAAAAAAAAAGTAATCCTATAGCTTAAAATTTATTTACTGTGAATGGTGGTGGTGGAAATCAATGTATTGATGTTGGTGTAAAAATAATTTATTGTAACCAGGAATTATCTTTGGAACAAAAATGTGACAACACTGCTTGAGATTACAATTACTGACTCTTACAAAAAAATACATATCCAACACAAAGCCTGGGAATTAATGTGATGCTCGGATTATACTAATGAAAGGAAGGTAATATTGAGAAGTATATATTGGTGGTATTTCAAAAATTGTATCGAGGCATGTTGTACAAGGTTTCTACAAAAGAACTCTGGGGATTTACGCGAAATTTAATACACTGATAAATAGCAACGTCATCTTACATTTATAGACAACATGGAAAAACATACATTTAAGTTTTTTGTAGTTTAATACATTTCAGTGTGCACCCCATTCGTAGCTTCACATACATCCAAATAATATTCTCTTCCCACATCCATGCTAGAATGTCGGAAGTTATTTATGGTCTCTTTTCAGCTTGCACCAAGTTCTTAACATATCTCCACATAAAAGATCAGGGGTGTAATGTCTGGACTTAGTGATGGCCATGGGATTGGACTTCCTTTTCCAAACCATCTGTTAGGAACTCATAAGTCTTAATGCTGCTCGAGAATGAACACTGTAGTAGAATAGAGCAGCATCTTGTTAGAAAAAATCATTGCTGCTTGTGCCTCAATGTCATGCAACTGTGGAAAACACAAAATTTTAATTGTTCTAGTATGTCACAATAAACAAGCACTAACGTTTCTTTCAACAAAAAAGGAATGATTTCACTACACAGTCGTGCTCCAGTCCACACCAAATTCACTTTTGGAGTCATGCTTTTGTTGAGTGATCTCACACAGTTGTTGTGACCCCCAAATTCGGCAGTTATTATGATCAACTGAACCATTAATATGTAAGATTGCCTTATCAGTAAAAATTACTCTTTTCAAGAAAACTTCATTCTTCTCAATCTTGCTTAAAATGGACTGTGTAGTCCACACCTGTGGAGTAACGGTCAGCGCGTCTGGCTGCGAAACCAGGTGGCCCGGGTTCGAATCCCGGTCGGGGCAAGTTACCTGGTTGAGGTTTTTTCCGGGGTTTTCCCTTAACCCAATACGAGCAAATGCTGGGTAACTTTCGGTGCCGGACCCCGGACTCATTTCACCGGCATTATCACCTTCATATCATTCAGACGCTAAATAACCTAGATGTTGATAAAGCGTCGTAAAATAACCAAATAAAATTTAAAAAAAAATGGACTGTGTAAACTCAATTCTCGTAGGCTTCTCATTGTTTTTGATTTCTTGGACAATTTTGATCCTGTATACATGTAATCAAAGTCTTTTATGTGCTACTTATACATACAATGTACTTATAGGGATTGTCAACTCTAAGCTGCGTGATTTTAATGACTTCTTTAATTTCGAATACTGGAAGCTTGAATTCTTTATTTTTCTTCTTTAAAATGTTGTACCTGCTGATGAATAGTCTTATCTATTGCTGTGTCAGCACCATATTCGCAGCAGAAAGTTTAGTTGAGCTGTTACAATCTAGTTTCAATAAATCAAACCACAGACAGTGCTTTCTGTGACCATGATGCTGTCTGTTCTCAACAGGAGTGGCAACTGATTACGCATTCATGTATAAACAAAACTTTTTTGAGTTATTAAACACACTTAAAATAACGGAATACATTCATCCCACTTATTCATATTTGTTATGATGCTTTTTTAATTTCGGAGTTCTTTTGTAGAAGTTCTGTGTTAATATTTAGAGATACCGGTAATTGACATTTTTGTAACAGTGTCAGTAATGTTGATAATGATTATAGTTACCATGTTTATAAACAATAAAAAAAATTAATTTTGATATTGTATTTTGTTTTATATTAAAATCAATAAAAACACAAAGATTTTTATATGGAATTTGACATTTATTTGAAAAAATATGCAAAAAAATTATATGTAGGAAAAAGTACCTATTTATTGAGTTGTTGCTTTATGCTGGCCAAATATAAAATATGTTTTTAGACACCCTTCTTAAATTTACAGTTTTTAATGCTATGCTAGTGTGTTAAAAATAGACTTATACAGGGTGTTTCCAGGCTGGTGTTATTATCAGGGATGATGGGGAAGGGCACATGTATCAATTTGAGATAAGGAACCCTGGTCTGGAAATGACTTGAGTCGAAAGTTATAGGCAGAAATAGTTGTGTGGAAATGAAATAATTTTATTCCTCTGTACATCTTATTTATGTGTATTTATCTGTACATTTTACACATACTGTATTCATCTGACATTGTTTACATTGTCTACCTACAGTATTCCATTCAGTGTGCTATCTGAGGGGTGGGGGCAGAAAATTACACTAAAGCAATGCAGATGACATAATGTGTAACGGACATGGTCAGTCCTGATATGCACGTCTGTAGACAGCAGTGTATGTGTACAAGTTGCAGTGTTCAGTCGATGAGTCCTGGTGAAATGTAGGAGTACACGAGAGTGGAATATGCAGACATGATTTTCGAATACAGATGAGCCAATGGGAACAGTAGACAAGCTCACAGATTGTATCGGCTCAAGTACCCACGTAGGAGACATCCGGCCCGTACCATCTTTCCACGACTGTTCCAAAGGTTAAGGGAAGGAGGGTACGTGGTGCCAAATTACAATTCCATTTTCACACAACTATTTTTGCTTATAACTTTCGACTCAGTCATTTCCGGATCAGGATTCCTTATCTCAAATTGATACATGTGCCCTTCCCCATCATCCCTGAAAGTTACTAACACCAGCCCGGAAACACCCTGTACAGTAGCGTGCAAAAAGTGCTTTTAACACTTGACTTTCAATGTTTTGCAACTATTGTCAATTGTTTCCCCATCAGATGTCACATGGGAACAATCGCAGCTGATCAATCAAGTGCTTCAAAAACTATTAAGAATGAAATTTGATTTTATAAATTAAGGGGCAACTGGTTTTGAACCAGAGACCTCTCGATCTGCAGTCCAATGCCATACCACTGAGCTACAACACCACTTAGTTGTAGTGTGTTAACGTTCACTATTACAGCGAGTGCAGTGGAGAAGTCATAATAATTGTCTCTATACTAGCACAAATGACTTTTAAAATATGTTATATGGTACACATGTTAAAAATGATTTTATTTTGTTCATAGACTTGCTTCACTCGGCTTACAGCTTCATTTTACAAACATTCCTGCTTGCAAACTAAAATGTAATTCTTAACACTTGTATCATAAATAACTACTGTATTATAAATAATGTAATACAGTAATGGCAATATTGAAAAAATATAAAGTAATACAAATTGTAATATATTTTACATGTAAGAGACGTGAAAATACGAGAACCAATCAAATAAAACACTAAAATTACTTTCAAACGTCAGTACCAGAAAACAAGACATAGTTGTTTAGCAGGAAACAGTGGCGGCTCGTGAGTTACTAAATTAGGTATTCACAATGGTATATGAATGATAAAAAAGATTACTGTTTAAATGTTTTCCTTTTCTTACATACCTTTACTTTCCAATAATTTAAGACAAATATTTAAAAAATACTGGAAATGAAACTCATTTTGAAAAGATCTGACACTAAATTTAAATAATAATTATGAAGACTACTACGAGGGAAAATTAAATTATTGTAGTAACAATGAGGTAAAGCTTGTAAGTCTCTGAAAATGTATTTTGTAAGTTTTATATGAGTGACTGCAAAAGAGCAATTGCGCTGGGGTGTGGGTTCGATTCCCATTTGGACTAATTACATTATATTATGTGTGCTATATCCACATTTAACCTGTCTGGCACATGGTCTTCATCGAATTGCGGAAGAAATTAGAACCTGTTTTCTGGACATTGATACTTTGATAGCCAATGTGAAGAAATTTCACAAGGCACCCTCAAGAATCAAACTATTTATGGAGATGGCCCTGGAATTCCACAACCAATTCTAACTTGGTGGGGGATATGGCTATAGGCTGCAATATACTATGCTCAATATTACGACAAAATTGTTAACATAATTAATGTCGTTAACGAGGAGAAAAATGCTGCTATACATGCAGGGAAGAAAATTTCACCACCTTTTTTTTTTTTATTGATCTTTCATATATTCAGAATCATTTCAGTAATATTCCAACTAACATATTTACAATCATCTACACTCAAAATACCAGAAGCTCTTGAGGCAATAAAACAGATTTCAGAAACACTGAATCAAGTACAACCACGAACTGTTAAAGAAAGGGTGACCAATAAACTTAAAAGTATTCTAGAGAAGAATACTGGGTATGTAGAAATGTGTAAAACGAGGGACATGTTACTCAGTTAGGGAATCTCAAGCAACTCTGATATTTCATTTTTTTTTTTTTATTTGCTCCTATTACGTCGAGTGAAGTGGAATGTAGTTTTTCAAAATATGAAAACTGTCTAAGTGCTAATCGCATGCAATTTACATTTCATACACTTAGGATGTACATTATTGTGTAATACCTGTACTCAAGATGTAAAAGAAAGTTACACATACATTGCTTTCTTTCTTCCAAAACTCCTTAATTTTGGTCTACCTGCTTTCGAAGCAGGGTGTACTGCTTTCATCTGTACATCATATCGTAGGTATTCGTGTACAGAGAACACTGCAAGGTCACAGGCGGGGCGCGTCCACCTTCCCCGCCACTGTGCATCCATGCATTTCTAACTTGATGGCATACTTACTAAAACCCCTCTGCCTGTTTATAACGCTAAAGAACTATAACAGAATATAAATGATAACTTGAATATTATTTATAATGCTAAGGAATTATAACAATATAAATGATAACTTGAATATTATTTATAACTCTAAAGAACTATAACAGAATATAGGCCTAAATGATAATAAATTATAACTTGAATATTTATAATGCTAAAGAACGATAACAGAATACAAATGATAACTTTTTTTTTTTTCGTTGTTGGTAACTCTATAGCATCTATTAGTGATTTATGGTTGTGCTAACAGATGGAGTTACATGTCAACAATGTGATGCTGAAACGTGTGTTCAGGTTACTGCCCAGCGACAGTCCTGATGCATTTTATTTATTTATTTATTTATTTTTTAATTGGCTATATTAAACTGGCACACTCACATTCACACAAATTTCCAGACTCTAGACACCCAGATAATTTTTCTTCAAGAAAAATTCACCGAGAGCCGAGCCCGGGATTCGAACCCGGGACCTCCAGATCTGGAAAGCCAGCATGCTGACGAGACCACAGAGGCAGTCAAATGATAACTTGAATATTATTTACAATGCTAGCAAACTATAACAGTATAAATGATATCTTGTATATTATTTATGTCGCTAAAGAATGATAACAGAATATAAATGGTAACTTGAATATTATTTATAACACTAAAGAACTATAACAATATAAATGATAACTTGAATATTATTTATATCACTAAAGAATGATAACAATATAAATGATAACTTGAATATTATTTATACTGCTTAAGAATGGTAACAAAATTAAGTGATAACTTGAACAAGGCTCGAACTCACAACCTTCGACTCATTAAGCGAGCAATCTACCCCTACTCTAGGAGACGTAGATATCGAATGACTCCATAGTTCCGAAACTGCTTCTACAAGTGCGAGCATCATGTAACATCACCGTGATCCGAAGTGGATTTGGAAAATATTCACTGTTCACGAGTGCAGCCACTTTTTTTTTTTTTTTTGACAGCTGTACGTTGTATGTATATTTAGTCAACAGTCTAAAGACTGGTTGGAATCTCTTAAGTGTCACCAATAAGACAACACATGAGACAATAAGCCAGGAGATAAAGGGTATAGAGGGTGAAAGTGAAATAACCCTGCAGATTGGCAGAACAAATTGTTCATTTAGAGTATAACAGAATAGTCTAATGCCATAGTTTTCGAAAAAAAAAAATGTTTTTTTCCGAAAAGTTTAATGTTGTCATCGTGGATAATTTACATTGGCTAGGATCCTGATTTCAGTCAATGTTTATAGAGAATGTAATAAAGAATTTTTTTTTTTTCCTTTGTCGTATTGTGATTCTCTATTCACGAATCTAAATACTGATCTTGCCCATAGACTACAGCATGTTCACAATATCTGCATTCGTTTCGTTTGTAACCTTAGAAAATTCGATCATGTAACACCGTCACTAGAATTGTTGTCTTGGAATCCTCTTAAAGAAAGAAGATTCTTCAACTGCCTCTTATTACTATTTAAAATCCTCCACACCCTCTTATCTAGAATCTCGTTTTGTTTACCTTTCACTACCTCGAACCCAGAACATGTACCTTCTCTCTATTCCTCTGCACAGAACATCCTTCTACTCATCATCTTTCAGCATATTGATTCCACGCCTCTGGAATTCTCTCCCTGACCATGTCAGAGACTGTCGAACAATATCAAAATTCAAATTTAAATAAAAAAAATCACATTCTAGTTCATGGAATTGCTTGTTGAACACCTGTCAGGTTGCGCAACTTTAATATTAATAATAATAATAATAATAATTATTATTATTATTATTATTATTATTATTATTATTATTATTATTTATACTGGCAGAGTTAAGGCCATAGGGCCTTCTCTTACACTCTACCAGGTCACAAAGTATACAAGCAGTTAAAATTTAACAAAAAGTTAAAGAACAGAATACTAACATGTCACAAAAATAATAATAATAATAATAATAATAATAATAATAATAATAATAATAATAATAGCATAATAAAATCGTCATTAAACAACATGAAAATAATACCATAATAGAAAAAAAAAATAAAGTAAAATACATTGGAATATAGTGAAAGCAACTCACTTAGTACAAATGGTTAATATGGAAAAACGTAAGGAAGAATATATCAAAATGGAATGTAATAAAATAATAATAAAAAAGAAAAGAAATACGAAAATTAAATAAAATTCACGATAAAAAGGCTATGATAATAAATTCATCGGCTGATAAAGAGAACAAAAAAGGGGAAAGGAAGGAAAAAAGAAATATATAGCCTATATTTTTACAAAACTATGGCAGAGAAAAGGGCTTATAACTGAAAGGAATCTATTTCAAAAAGTGCCATTTTAATTTATTTTTGAAACTAGACAATGTCCGACAGTCTCTGACATGTTGTGGTAGAGAGTTCCAGAGATGAGCTGCAGAGACGGTGAAAGATGAAGAGTAGAAGGATGTTCTGTGTTTAGGAATGGAGAGTGTGATATGGTGTTGTGAGCGAGTATCTATTTCGTGATATGAAGACAAATGTTGAAAACGAACCCATGACATAGTAAATATTGTAACTATGCTGTTGTAAAATTGACAGTTAATATGTAATGTATTTATTATTATTATTATTATTATTATTATTATTATTATTATTATTATTATTAGTTATCACTAACATCATTGCTATCTCTGTTTTTCTTTCTTCTTTTTTTCTTGTATTAGCTCGATGAGAGCTCTATAGTGTTCTTTTGACCCTGTTGAATAAATAAATAATAAATATTTCCATATAATGAACGGTTTTCGTGTAAATTGAATAAAATACATTGCAAATTTGTTGACTGACTAACATGGCTAGACATGGCAGCACTGATCAGCTGCTCTCAACTTTCTTTGAATAGGGGTAGGACATAATTGGTAGTCAGGTCATCTTGCCTCAGTGTTACATGAATATCGAGTGAAAGCAGGTGTTTGAGTTTTTCAATCTTAAGTGAAGCTTGTATTGCAATCAGCTTAGTGTATCACAATGCCAAGATTTTCTAATTCGGAATGTCTGGACATGATTTTAATTTACAGAGAGACGAAATGCAACTCGCTCAATGCTTATATGCAGAAAGATTTCTGGTAGGATAGTACTTACTGCAGAGATATTCATCACTGTCTGCTAGCTGGTCCATGACATGGACAGCGTAATTCCAACATTACGCAGTAGAGTTGACGACTTGAAGAAATTGTTGACAGGGAAGGGGAGGGTTTAAATTTGGTCGAGAAAAACTGGGCTGAAGTAGTCAATTGTGCAATATGTAACACTTTGTTTACATCTGACATGTGATGAGTTCAATGTGTCTGTGTGGAATCTTGGACATTGTGATGTTGCCAGCTAGTTTAAACTTTTGATGCAATTATTTAATTAACCATACATTTAATCGCAAAACTTATAATAGATTTTTGTTTATTTTCATGTGATTTATCCCTCCTTTTAATGTGCAGGGTTATATCACTTCCACTCTGTATATGAGGAATTAAAAAAACAAGTAATATGAAAAACTAGTAATGCCAAGTTAATCAGTGGGAAAATTTAAAACCAGTGAATAGACTGAAAACACAGAACAATTTGACATGTATAGTACGAAATACAAAAGAAGAATTTAATGTTCCCCCATATGAAAGCAAATTTAATATTAAAATATAAACCCCTTACACTTCCCTCCAATAGACGTAATTTTATTTATGCTTACCAATAGCTTTAAAAATCCAGAAAATACGACATGACAAAGTAATTATGAAAACTTTAACATTAAAAACTTCAGTTACCTTACATTTTGCACACAAAGACTGGATGCAAATGTAAATGGGTGGATTTACGAGGCATGTTCTTAAAGTAAGTTCCGTTTTCAATTATAGCCGTCACATTGCTGCAATCGTTATTTTGCACATGCGTGTTTTCTTCTTCAGTCCTCAGGCAAGCTGTGCATGCAGTTTCAGAGCTTCAGTCCGTGTGTGTGGTTAGTTGTGATCAGTTGAAATGTTTAAAGTGATCGAGCACCCCACCGACTGTGAGATGCGGTCTGTTATCCGTTTCTTGAATGCGAGAAACATCAAACCAGCTGACATTCATCATCAACTTTTTGAGGTGTATGGTGATGATGCTATTAGTGATGGAATGGGCAGGAGATGGGTTAGGAAGTTCAACGAGGGCCGCGTCTCTGTGCATGAGGAGCAGCATACCGGTCGGCCATCTTTGATCAATGACGATTTAGTGCGTGCTGTCGATGAAAAAATTCATGAGGACAGGAACAAATTGACCATCCCCTCTACAGCCCAGATTTGGCTCCGAGTGACTTTCATCTCTTCCTGCACCTCAAGAAGTTCCTCAGTGGTCAACGTTTTGATGGCGACGATGAAGTGAAAACAGCAGTGCGGGAGTTGTTTGCATCGCAGGCGGGCGAATTCTACAATGAGGGGATAGAAAGACTTGTTCCACGACTCGATAAATGCCTCAATAATGGTGGAGATTATGTTGAGAAGTAATTGAAGTGTGGGGAATACAATGCAACAAAAATGATTTGTAAATATCTTCCCGTTTACTTACTACACCCTTTTGGAACTTACTTTAAGAACACGCCTCGTATTTTATCAAATCATAGAGGAGCTGATGGAACAAACACTCTTTTCTCCTTTTATTACTCAGCGGGTCGGAACACAACTAATTTTGGTGGAGAAAATTCTGTAATCTTCTCAGATTCATATGCAGCCATACAGGTGATAGTTACCAGAATTCTACATTACAAAAAGGTTGCTGATGCCTGCCCTAGAGTGTATCCTTTTTCATTTGGTATAAGAGATAACGAAACAGCAGATTTCTTAGCAAAAAAAGTAGTTACCAGAATTTTACATAATTATAACCCAAGTCCTTCATTCCACTCTGTAAAATAAAAGTAAATTTCGATTCATTCAGAAGTGACATAATATATCGCTAAACACAAGAAATGGAAGATTATTATTCTGTGTGGAAGAGCACAAATGTTCCTTACAGTGCCTAACATCTATAATCTTTATGTTCCATCTGTGAAAGTGAAAAGTAAAGCAAGTAAAGATGTGATTTCAAAACATCACTTTTAAAGTGTAAATAAAAATGTGATATCTAGGTTGTTGTGGGATAAAACGTGTATGAATGAGCATAATTCACTATTTGTATTGTTATCAAGTCAGACACAACATGAAATTAGTTAAATTTTATGTATTTCATTTTGTACCAGCATTCAGCTTAATTTTCTCATTGTAATTTTTTTTTTTTTGTGTTTTCCTGTACTGGCATAGTACAATTTATCAATATAATGTTGGCTATCCTGCATATGGCTTCACAACATGCATTTCAGAAAACAGGCAAAAAGTAATTCTGTCTATGCTTTACCAGGTTTATGTTTATGTGCAGAGCACAGTATTATTCCTGAAAGTATTGGAATGCAAGGAAACTAAGTGACTTTATCAGAAGATGTTTTGACACCAAAACTACAGCAACATAATACTTTATTGTGAAGTGATCAAATAATTTTATTTTAAAATTTTTTTCGAAATGTAACAACAAATGGCTAGCATAAAGATATGCCTCTTTTAACAGCCTCTAAAGCATGTTTTACATTCATACAGGAAGAATGTGGCGGAAGTAGCCTATCTTGGATTAGGTTAATGTTAAAGTCCAAGTACGGTATGCTAAACAAGAGAGAAATCCTCAAATACAGTATAATAGCTTATAGGATGTAAATAAAGGTGTTACATAGGCTAAAAATATGTGCAGTACCAGAAAAAAGAAATGCCCCACTTCAGTTTTTCATAAAATGCTTTAATTTTGTCATCATCATCATCATCATCATCGTCCTTGCAGGTATTAGGCCTAGTGGCTTGTTACAGTCTCCGTCCATCTTTTCAGGAGATGTCCCAAAGATCATCTTCCATATGGTATATAGCGGAGAATTTGTCTTGGGAGTCTGGAACAATCCATCCTATTGACATGGTTAAGCCATTTTTGTCTATAATAGATGAGATGTTCATAAATAGATGTAATTTTCAATTCTTTTGTAATTAGTTCATTCCTTTTGTGGTCAAGCAAGCTGTCCTCCTTAGAAATCTCATTTCCGCAGTTGTAAGGCATTGAACATCTGAGTTTCGGACAGTCCAGGCCTCACTACCATACCTGAGGACAGGTCTTGCTAGAACTTTATATGCTTTTAACCTGGTATGTTTTTGGGTTTTCGTGGTTGTGAAAACTTGGTTGATGGTTTTTAAGGCTCTTTAATTTTGTTTGTGGCTTAAGTAATAGTTTTTGTTTTCTTCAATCTCTCGAAAATTTCGGCAAGATATGCTAGTTTGACATACCAAAAATTATCTTCCAATTAGCATACTATGACTTTTCGTCTTCAAAAAAGAAAAAAAAAAAAAGAAAAAAAAAAAAAAAGAAAAAGGAAAAAAAAAAGCTCGTCTTGAAGTTCTACCACTCGCATCATTGATTTACCCCTAGAAAGCCAATGGGTTTCAATGTGCAACAATAAATTGGTATGCTCGGCCCCCATAGACTCGCAAAGTT
This sequence comes from Periplaneta americana, assembly GCF_040183065.1. Classification (NCBI taxonomy): domain Eukaryota; kingdom Metazoa; phylum Arthropoda; class Insecta; order Blattodea; family Blattidae; genus Periplaneta; species Periplaneta americana. Next base: position 74,603,566 of record NC_091128.1, on the reverse strand, counting down.
TTTTAAACACTCTAGACTTAACTGGTCTTTATAGTCATGTTTGTAGGATTTCCGACAAGCTGAATTGTTAAAAGTTAGATATGTTAAGATTATGTTTGCCGTCTTATTTAGTTTATCAAAATTACATATGATTTATTTATTCACATACATCACAACACATAGAAAGCAATAACAAATGAACATTTTCGACATGATATACCATCATCAGATTGTAAGAACCATTAATAACAAGATATGAACACTTTACAATTATTATGAATAAAATACCATAGTTATAAACAATTGCCATATGATAATTAAAATAAATAAGTTAAAATTGAGCGACTACTTGTTCATATGGTATATGGCATTGAAGTTGAAACAAGCGGTATAAGATTGTTCGTTTAACATATGACATAAGTTTAAACTATATAAAGCAATGAAACACCACAATTGAATGCAAGTCTGTTGTATAAACTGCTGATTTGGTAATGTGAAGCAATACAAACTCTTTCTTGGGAAGTACGTTATATGTTGTGTGTTTCAGTGAAGCCTTATGAACTGCAAGTCAAACGAAAGTTATTATTGTGAAAGCCTGTTGTGTGATTTTAAATTCAACCGTAACAAATCAAATGTGCTCAACATCTCACAGAAACAGGTCATGAATTAACAAATATTAATGATTCTTTATCCGTCATCAAATCATTAAATAACTGTTCTGAAATTGAAACCACAGAAGAATATTACATGGCTAAGGAATTAATTTCAGGAACCTCATTACTTAACGAATAACTTCTAACAGACACAACCCTGTATTTAATTTATTTAAACTTATCAATTATAAACATAAACCTCCATAACTCGTGTTCTCTCAATACACCCCCACCATCATCTAGTGTTCACCCCACACCACCCACTCTTTTCACGTAAGGCCACACGCAGATTGTAAACTTGTTGTGACTTCCAGTTGAGCTGCTTCTCGCCATGCATCCACTATGAAGCGTTCAACCAGCACGTAAGTTTCCGTCATACACATTTAATGATGACCTCATATTAAATAATTAACAATAATTTTATTACTATTTTGCAATTATCGAAATTAACTCACAACAGAAGAAAGATGAGTCCAGAAAAGAAGATAAGGGAATAAAAGAGGGGTAGTGACAAGAAGGGGAAATAAAGAGAAGGTGAATCGATCAGATAGTGACAAACAAATGGGTAGTAACAAAGAAAAGCCAATATACAGTGTGTCCACAGAAACATTCCGGAGTTATAAACTGTTTTAATTCTGTCACTATGGGTTTTACGAAATTCATACCAGTGTCATTAGAAAGAACAGCTCAAAGAATTTCAGGAAATGCGTAATTGATAATTGTTGACTGAAACAACAGATGGCAGCACAAGAAAGAAAAAACGCCGTTTCCACTATTTCGCTTGTCATTAAGGCATTGTTGGATATAGCAAATTGTATTAAATGATCTGAATGTTAAATTTTCAAGTCTGTGTGAATTCTGCAGCATTTAGAGGGTTATTTAGGATGATGAAGATCTTTCAGCCAAATTAATTTTTAATGTCAAGGCAACGTTCCACATCAATGGAAAAGTAAACAAGCACAATGTTAGGATTTGGGGGAGCACGAATCCACATTTCATTTTGGAGGTTGAACGTGACTCCCCTAAGCTAAATGTATTTTGTGCCATTTCGAAACGGAAAATGTATGACCTATTTTTCTTCCAAGAGAACACTGTCACTGGTATGAGTTATCTTGATATCCTTACTGAATGGCTGTTTACACAATTGGAAGAAGAAGGCAACGAATTTCTTTTCCGACAAGATGGAACACCTCACTGGTATATTGATGTATGGAATGTTCTAAATCAACAACTTGCAGGAAGATGGATTAGGCATGCTGGGAACCAAGATATTGTCTTCTGCAGCTGGCCTCCGTGGTCCCCTGACTTGACCGTCTGTGACTTCTTCTTATGGAGTCACATAAAGAATCTTGTTTATATACCTCCACTACCTGCAAGAGCTCCAACTTTGTATCACTGCCACCATCAAGTCCATCCCTATAGATATGTTGGAATGTGTGTGGCATGAGTGGAAATATCACTTTGATGTCTGCAGCATGACACGTGGAGCACACATCGAGGTCTTTAAGATAGGTACAAAAATTTCTGAGTTTCTCTTTCTAATGATACCAGTTTCGTATAAATCCAGCAACTGACAGTGACGCTATAGCAGTTTATAACCCCGGAATGTTTCTGCGGACACACTATATAATTTAAGAAAATGGTACGTCAGTGAGGGAAAAATATATCAGAGGAATCTATACAGAGGAAGGACAGAGAGTAGGAATTGAGTAATTTGTAGGTCATCATGTTGTTTATATTTAATAAGAAGGTAAAGAATAGTGTGTAATATAATGAATTAAAGAGTAAAGTGAGATAGGAGTAGAGATTTTTCAATATACAGTATATGTCAGTAGGGACTAGGAAATAATAAAGAAAGAAGGGAAGTATTATGCGGAATAGGAAACATGAAAATAAGTTAATATAGGTCTTAAGAGTAAAACAAAGAGCAACGGTAAATGAATAGGAATTGGAGAGAAAATAGAGACTGAATTAAATAGTAAATGAATTTATTTGGGATAAGGGGAAGTAAAATAAGATAGAAGTAGTACGATAGTTAGTGGTAGATAAATTAAGAAATATAGAATAGAATGTTTTATTTTCACTGGCACAGTTAAGGAAGTGGCAAGGGAAAAGAATGGACACATTGATGAATAAAGAAAGAGAATATGCATTGGTCACTTATTGTATGAATGATGTAAGTAGTGTAAGAATGGGAAACCACCGCTGTAGTTCAGTCGGCTAAGGCACTAGTCTACCAATCCGGAGTTGTGTGCGGGCTCAGGTTCAATTTCCTCTTGGGCTGATTACCTGGTTGGGTTTTTTCCGTGGTTTCCCCAACCGTAAGGTAAATGTCAGGTAATCTATCACCAATACCATCGACGTTAAATAACCTAGTAGTTGATACAGCGACGTTAAATAACTAACTAAAAAATTAATGGGAATGCTGGCTTGAATACAAGAATGTGAAGAACCAGCAGGACCAAATGTTGTTGGGTGACAGTAAACCATATTCATATTATTTACTAGTTATGCAATTTCTTCGGAACTCGCCCGTGATCTAAAACAGTTCTGTGATGGAGAAACAATAAAAAGATGTATGACTAAAGCTGCCAAATTAATCTGTTCAAAGCTTCGAGAATATTACATTATCCAGGCGCGTTCCTAACAATCCGCCACTGATCACCTTAGCGATTACGATACAGTGACACAGGTCACAGTTTATATTTCCCTTAATGCCCATGACTGTTAACATACATTCACAATAACTGCCTGTTCTCCTCCCTGAACTCTTTTCAACCTGGCCCTTTTTCTTGCCATTCTTTATACTGTCCTTGCTTCTTCAGATGGAGTTTATATTCACGTTGTCTTTTTGCCGTGGATTTCCCCATATATTCCTCCACTTACCACAGTTCACGTGTAAGTTTACTAAGGTCTCCCTACCAACTGTGTACATGGTGAGAATGAACAGTATAATCGAGAGCGCGACATGTCAGTCAGTCAAGATGCTGCAGCAAAAAATGAAATCAGTTTAGAAAAAAATTTCGTAATCCTTTTTTGTTAGCGATATAGTGATAACGTAGAATCTCAAAGGAAATTTTAATCTGCCAGTTACTATGCTGTATGGAAGAGTTTTTGTATGTTTATCGTGATTGACTGACCTTAACTTATAGTACAAATAATCAGTGTTTTTAAGTTATTTAGAACCTTAGGAAATTCGAACTATTTTATATTTACTTGAAGAAAAGACCGAAATATGGTATACAAAAAAAAAGAACGCTTGAAATAAAACAAATTTATATGTCCAAATTGAAGGGTACACGGGAAAAACGATCAAGGTCCATAAAAAATCGAAATTGACTTAATAATGCTATCTTATAGTGGAAAAGAAGTACTATCATGTGGCCTAGCCAGTGATAAGAAATCATCGTTCTTGACATTCCACTACGTCAATTTCTATTAAGTACACACATAACAAAGTATTAAGTGCTTAAACTTTAAAATTCGTTTTTCTCGAAACTTTCTAAAATGGACCTCGATCGTTATTCCCGTGTATCCTTCAATTGTGATACGAAATATACGTTTCTTTACGTGTTTTTTAAAAGTGTTTGGAATATTACAAGATCTCCAGCAAGTTACTGACTAAAACAAAGAGTATTTGAAGCATTATTTAATGGAATAAGGCAACTTAAACTATAAAAAAAAAAAACATATTTCTTCAACAGAAAGATTCCCACATTCATTTAAAAATTTCACCTCGGTATGGCATTTTCATAGAATTGCTCTTCTTTCTCTCAAGAGCCAGTACCGGTACTAATTTCAAGAACACAAAAATTTAAATTGCAAGATGTTGAACCTTAATGTCTTCATCTTCCTCCCGCTTTCTGTCTGTTTACACATGGTATAACTGGGAGTACTTATCATATAACCTTTTTTTTTTTTTTTTTTCATTAATTTCTTAACCCACAACAATGGACGTCTTACAGACATGCTTCCAGACTAAGAATGCGATGTCAGCACAAATATTTATTTTATTTACGATTACTTAAGAGACTAAAAATGATATAGACCGTGTAAACTAGCACATCTTCTAGATTTATATTCATTGACTGGATAGAATGCTACTTTTGGCTTGTTATGTTTTCATATGAAATTTGCATGTTATTGCACATTGTATTCATAGAATAGCTTTATATTAGTTTAAAGATGTAAATACTGTGGTTAGTTATACTATAATGTCATAAAATAGTCTAATTATAGTAAAAATAGAAAGAAAAGTATCCAGTATGCTACTTTTATCCACAGTTAGCATTTTTCTTCCTGAAGTTAGTACAGTACTTTTTATGCATCCATTGCACTTTTTTTCTTGCTGCCGGATAATTCTGTTTGGTTGTCACCCTGAACTATGGTCGTTAGTACTGGTTATACTGCAGATCACAGAATGAAAAATGAAAGAATTTGAATTTATTGTGTTTTAGGATGGCAGAAGGACCTACTGGTCCAAAACAACTTGTGATCGTCGAGGAAATTTTGCAAGTAGAGGACATGTTGGCCGAGAAACTTACCTTACGTGATGTATGCTTAGTCTTATGGACTCCAGAAATGGCAGCACAATGGCTAGTGAAGAGAGGACTGCTGAAAAACTCATATCAATGTCCAATGTGTAAAGAGGCCTGTTCTGCCATTTCCTGTCAAGAAAGTCTGGATGGATTGAGATGGTGCTGCTCGCACTGCAATAGAATAAAAAGCATCAGGGTCGGAAGTATCTTTAGCAAAAGTCATCTGCCCTTAAACACTATTGTCGTAATAATTTACTGTTGGACCACTGATTGTTGGACACAAGAGGACACTGCTCGTGAGGCATGCATTGACCTAGACACTGTTGTTGGCTGGTATAACATCCTTCGAGAAGAATGTGTATCCTATATGAATAGACACCCCATCAGCATTGGAGGTTTTGACGACAGTGGTAGACCAATAATTGTAGAAATCGACGAAACCGAGTTTTTTCGCAGAAAATGTCAGAAAGGTCACTGGGTCTTTGGTGGCATGGAGCGCGATTCCGGAAAGTTTTTTATGGTGGAGGTGTCTGACAGATCAGAAACTACATTAACACCACTCATAGAAAAACATATACAGCCTGGCACACTAATTGTATCAGACGGATGGGAGGCATACAATAACATTGGCGACATACAAGGTGGTGTGTATCTACATTCTGCTGCCACTCATGTGGACCCTGCACATCCTGAAACTCATATACGTAACATTCAGAATTTGTGGTTGAGGACAAAAAGGAAACTTCGGAATGAATCTGACATCACCGAAAACTTCACCTCCTGCCTACAAATATTTATACTCAGGAATTTATTTCCTGGAAGCTTCTTTTCTCAGATGCTAGTCTGCATTCGCGAAAACTATGTTTTGTGAACTGAATTCCTTTATGTGCGTAGTATATACATTTCTATCTCTTTGTTCAGAAATGGCAACCTTTCATAATGTCCTTGAGAGGTCATTGGTTGGATCATTCTGTAACTATAATATGTATCCTTCGTGTGGTTGGTGATTTCTAATTCTTTGTATACAGTTTGGAATTTTATTTAAGACCAGTTCTTTTAACTTTGTAATTAGTTGATGTAATACAACAATTATTGAAACTTAGTATATTCCACAGAACTGTATCATCTGCCTTTAATCTACAAGAAAAACATGGAATATAGAATTTAATACCATGTTATTAAGAGAAAGTTATGTTTGTTTTATTAGAGGAATAAGTCTTTATGGAAATCTAATGAATGAATTCAAAGAATAAAAAGAATATCGAATAATTTCTCTCCATACTAGAAATTAATTTTTTTTAATGTTATGTATGTTTGCAATTGAAAGTTTTCATTAATTTATACTTATTTAGAAAATGTATTAAATTATAAAGCATTGAATTACTCTTGTCCCTAGTCGTTTTCCTATTATGTATTTATATTCTGTTTTTAACTGAAACGAACACTGAAAAAGCATAAATAATAGTGATGTTAAATTACTTTTATAATTGAAGTGAAATACATTTTTTCTTATAATAAGACAAGAATCTCTTGCAAATATATGTATAATTTAGATTATACACTACCACAGTATTTAACAGGATATGTGAAATTTAGTGAATATCTTAAGACTTCTTAACATTACTGATAATTGAAATAATAAGTGTGGACAAGAAAATCAATCCATTAGAAACCTTGTCTTTGGTTGTCCTTTTTTTTTTTTTTAATCAGAGATACTTGCCGACTTCGTGTCTAAATAATAGAAAATATGAATGTTATGTTACTTTAATATATGTTTGCAAATGAACATTTCACGGTTTTTTGTAAACATGTATTTAAGTTCAGATCGGTAATGTAATTATTATAGTTGCAGAGTTACATCTATAACCATAACTTACTGAAGGATGAAATCGGGTTTCTTATATTTGGATGCTCAGTATGAAATATTGATACAACTGTAAATGGAGAATCAGATATAACCTTGAATTGAATGGTTGCCTAGAATAACGTTGTGAGTCCGTTTTTGACCAAACTGAGTTTTCGGCTGAAAAATGTTGTGTCGCACATCTTGCATCATGTACTGTCATCATCTTGCTGATATTCACATTACTTCGAGAGCTGTAGTATTATGATTGTGTTGCTGAGCTGAATAACATTGTAACGCAAATAAAATGGCGGACAATCATACTTGTAGCATGTCACATGGGGGTAGAGGTTATTGCCAATGCAAGGCCAAGCAAACCATTTGAAGTGGTTCATATGCAAGAGAAATACTTCAGGAATATAGGGCTAGCAGAGCAAACATAAAGAAGGATCCAGACTTCAAGATAACAACAGCTGCCTGGTTTCAGTTCAGTTCTGACGATCCTATGTCTCTGAAAATGCGGAAATTCCATAATATATTGTTACCATGGACAGTGTATTCTGTAAAAAAAAAAGCTAGCGTACAAAAAATAAGATTGTAAATCATATTTCACAAGATAACTTACCTCGTCTTTATCATGGCCCTGTTCCAATCACAAAAGGGGGGGAGGAAGTTCTGATTGAAATGTCAAGTTCTCTTTCTTTTGTTCATGGTTACTCTGAATTCTACCATGGCCGAATAACAGAATAAAGAAAAAAAGGATTCTTGTGTGTGTAATATTGATATTGTATGCTTAAACATATAATCTAAGTTGTGTAATCTGTTTCAAGTTCTTATGATATAAATTGTCATTATTATTATTATTATTATTATATTATTATTATTATTATTATTATTATTATTATTATTATTATTTAACGTGTTCAAATGTAACAACCAAAAACAATTTACCAGGAAATATGGACAGTATTTAAGTTTCTTTGCTTTATAACATTGTTCTTCTGGACTGACATACAACGTTTTTCTACTGTAAATATTCGAAAAGTTGTGTTATTTGGGAGATGAAGGCAATACATATATATATATATATATATATATATAAATGGTGTAAATACTTACTGAAGTATTAATACAGACCTCACACTGTCATATTTTGTAATATTTAACAATGTTAGTATGGAATAAACATATTTTCAATTTCCTGACAAACTGTAAAAACTGACTTACAGCGTTATTCTAGGCAGCCATTGATTTAAAGGCTCAATATAAATCATTAGATATTGCAGCAGAAGTCAAAGCTCGAAGAGTGGAGTGGCTGGGACATGTTATTTGGATGAAAGGGAACCATATAGGTACCAAAGTTAGTCCTAAATTCAAAACTCCATGATGGTAGACAATGTTGTCTTGATTAGTCTGGTGCAAGAGCCCAACAGAGTAGGTGACCTCTCTCTTCTTACCTTGATGATGAAACCTGTATGTAGTTTCAAAACATTGGAAATATTAAGTTCCAGGACATGATGAATTACTCAAAAGCCTAATTCTAATCACAGTCACCGTGAAAGCTAAAAACTCATAGAACTTAAGATGGCTTAATGGCGTGGAAACATCTCGGAATTCTGGAGATAATACGATGGAGACTAGAAGTGCTTAACAGAGTTGAATGGTCCACAAGACGAGGTTAATGCTAAGCCGCAAAGGCCATGGAATCACAAAAGAGGAAAAAGATACAGGCTGACTTCGCATCTAAATAATATAAATTATGACTATCTTACACCACTTCAACATGGGTTTGCAAGGAAACATTTTTTAATAGTGTATTTATAAACATGTATTGTTAATGTGAATTATTATAATCTTGGCATTAGTTGCCAAAGAAAGGATAGAAACAGTTTTCATATAAATTAAACTGCCATTAAAAAAAAGAAAATAAGACTTTGTTATACATGTCACATTATACTGTATTTCACAGTATACAATAATCAAATGCACTCCTTTAAACAAAGTCAATAATTTGTTTTTACGCTTTGCCATGTGATAAGTAATAGAGGATTTGTGATGTGGAAGAGATGTAGCAGGGCGCCCTTCATATATTTCTATAAGCAATAGTGCTGGACAATTCCTTCTATTTTATGTAGGCTACCCTTTTATCACTTAAATACAGAATTTTCTCATGAAATGTCAGTTAAAGTATGGGCAGAATTGGGAGGGGGTTTATCTCAGTGGCGGCTCCTGCGTATTTCTTAAGAGGAGGAAAAAGCTAACAGCACGAAATGACACCTTCTTGAATGAAACATGCTACAAATTAGCCTACATGTATACATGTAAGACCAGGTAGCGTTGGGGTTGGTCTTCCCTTCTGTATAGCAGTAATCTATTCTTGTAAACTGAGTTTCCTAAATTTTCCAAAATATAATATGTTTTCACTTCCATTAATTGTTGAATAATTGCACAAATTAACAATTACAAGGAAATTTACAACCTCGCAGCATTTTTCGAGCACACTACAGCACCACTTGTGTTGGAAGAGACCAGCTACTAGCACGTAACCGGAACCGTTTTACGAAATGGGAAATAATCTGAGGAAAGCAAGAACACTGCACCCACCCACGTGGTCTGTGTTGCCACATATACATCATACAAGTTCAGTATCACATGCTTTTGAAGAATGTCAGTTCTTGTAAAGTCATACTACCATTATTGTTCAAAGCGGTGGCCGATTAATTTTTTAAATTAAAAATAATGCAGTTTGGAGTACCTACTTTCAATTTCAAATACCGTATATTTGTACGAAACTGACAACTTGGCTGTTGCCCTATCTAGTAGACAATGAATGGAAGTGAATTTCAGGGACCAAAAAGATCTGCTATACTAACCTAGAACTTTATACAAACCCAACTTTAACTTTCAAATATCCTTAAAAGTTTCAAACCATGAACAGCAGGCTATCTAAAGTGCAATGAATAATATTTGTGATTTATAATAAAAAAAAAGTTTATATGGTGTCTTTCATAGCTTTGTGTTGAAACTGTTTTTATTCTGCTCCTCCTAGATGTATTATAGTCTGGTTGAATGCTACATCATTAGATGGCAGCGGTATCGAGCTTGCTGCACGACCAGTCGGTTTCTATTTCCCGCCCATGCGCTGCTTCAGAGGAGGATCTCCTCCCTAACCGTTCATTCACTTGCTTTAAAATTCTACTTCTTTCTCTGGCCGCTAGTACGCTGTTGTCTATGTGTGTTAACTGCAGTAAAGGAGGAAAGGATTGACTTTCCTCTACACAAACAATCTCGCATCTTTCTCACAGTTTTCTAGCATCACATGAGCCCAAGTCGTTTAAAACTCGATCAACCAAGGTTTTCTTATAGCTGAGAACTTAAAAATTATCGAATCTTCCTCGAATTTCAACGCACATATTTTATTTGGTATTTACTTTCAAAAGAAGAAAAATGTGAGGAGGACGTTCCTCCCTTCCCTCCCCCGAGGAACCGCCACTGATTTAACTCATGATGCAAGTTCGTCAGTTTACCACATTATGCTCGGAGGTTGCTAACTGTGTTCCTTTGGGAATGATCAGAAAAAAACTGGTTATAAGCATTATTAATGTGTCAATTTTAAACTGATATTATGAATACCCATTATTAACAGAATTTTCTAGTTTTATAACATTGATACTACTATTACTACTACTACTACTGCTACTGCTACTGCCACTGCCGCTATTCTTGAAGTATAAAATCGTCTTTTTGCATATGCGTAGAATTTTAGTCGGAGACAAAGTAGCTATATTAGCCACTTCTGTTCAGCTGGTCAATGATTAGATGTTGGCGATCCTGTTATGTTTGAATATTAAAGACAAAGGTCATTGATTTGAACAGATGGAATGTGTCAATGATTTTTAGTTTAATGTTCTACCATTATATTCATATATTGTTATACCAAAAACCATAATTATAATACTATATTAAGGTATGCATATTGTGGTTAAACATTTCATTTAAACTGTTAAATTATTACGCGCTCTGCCTTTGGGAAGTTAATATGAAAAATATTAACAATAATATTGTTAGTATGAGAGTCATTTCATAAATAATGCACAGGTTGGTAGAACTGTGAAGTGGATGACTCAATACCAACAAACATTCTGTGGTACGGTATTTGGTCAAAACATGACAACTCCAGAAAACCTGTTTTGAAATAGAAGCATTTTTATTTCCTATAACAATCATAATTCTAATTTACATACAAATGTGAATGAAAATAACATAAGATTAGATGGAGATATCACAGCTATACCAAACGAAAGAGGACATTTTTATATAGGGCTGCGCTTTCTGCTAAAAAAAAAAGCTCATTTTTGGACCAAACACAACAGAATTACGTCAGTTGGCTTAAGGAAGAAGGACGTGTGTTCGTTTCATCCATAGCTTACTTTGTGTTTAGGTAACAAGAGCTAGAAATGGAGCCTATACGTGTCAGGATACTGTGATGATTGAAGATCAAAGATCGTACGTTAAGATCGAATATTTACATGGTAAAAACTCGTTTGATTGTGATTTTAAATTCGAAATGTCTAATCCACGTTTCATGAATGGCAACAATAAAAAAAAAAAACTGACCTTCAACGTCGATTCTTTGTTTCTGCAAGTTTGCAATGTTCAGATGTTTCTGTCCAGCAGTCAAACAGAAATTTGTCTCTTCTTCAAATCATTTGTCAAAATACTGAATGCTGAAGTTGGTGGAATCCCCATAGCTTCTGAAAGTTCCTCACACATCCCTCAAAAGCATCCATCACAAGTTTCACATTTTGTTCATTTGTTGGTGTTTTTGGCATTCCTGGTATATGCTGACACGACCATCTCGAAAACGAGTAGCCCAATGAGAAACTATACTGCGATCCACCATAATTCATCACAAACTCCACTCAAAGCACTGTGAATTTCTGTGGCATTCTTTCCATGTAAAGATTCGATCTTTGATCATCAATCGTCACAGTACCCGAGACACATGTAGACTCCATTTCTAGCTCTCGTTACCTAAACACAGAGTATGCTATGGACGAAACGAACACATGTCTATGTCCCTTAAGCCTTTAACTGCAACCGACGTAATTTTCATTGATGTCGTGTCATCCACTTCACAGTTCTAACAACCTGTGCATTATTTATGAAATGACCCTCGTATAATGGATACCTGCAATACTGATAAGTAAAGGTGGTCAAACACTGTCTTACTCCCTCTCGCTCATGTGAGAGCGACTGAAAGGGGAGTGCTGGCCACGAGACACTCATGTACCTGTAACAAGAGCTCGACAATGAGAAGTCCTGGCATTCTCACAGTGTGTATGGAGGACGAAGTTATGCAATGCTTGTGCCACTTAGGAAAAGTTGAAGCATATGGTGACAAGAAAGGCTTTACTGTATGTACGAAGCCATACATTTCTCAATAGTGAATGTATATTTCTTCTTTTACTAATATTATTATTATTATTATTATTATTATTATTATTATTATTATTATTATTATTATTATTATTATTATTACTGAAATATAAATCTATAAAACATTGAAAGAAATAAATTGCTGTAATTTCTAAACACACGTTTAGTGCTGTCGGAATACAACATTTTATTTACAGTACTACATAATTAATTAATTTTTTACATGTAATCAGGGTCCGAATTAACAGCGGGGATGGGGAGATTTCCCCCTGTTGGAAAGTTATCTCCCTCTCATAAATTCCTATTAACATCCCTGCCAAGGATAACTTCTATCCCCCCTCACAAAATATAATTTTATTGTTTTAATGTGAGTATTCGGTACTTTACAAAGTATAAAGTAACCAAAGTAAATTATATTGATGTATTATCATCACCAGCAAGCTGACAACAATAAATAACTTAGGAATTACACATCTTATCTTAAGCCTGTTCATGGATATAATTATTATGATCAAGATGCAAGACAAGCAACTCGGTGTGACCCAGTGTTGAACTGTATCAAATGAGAATAATAATAATTTGATCAATGGTATTCTCTATTTAGCATTCTATCCCTCCCCTCATCAGAAATCTTAATTCGCACCCTGCATGTAATATATAGGCTTATATTCAAAGCATAAGGCACAATATCACATTCACACAGTTGTATGGATACACAAGCTATGATGAATATTAATAATGTTATTATTACAGGTACTGGTATCCATAAATAGAAAGTCACGGCAATTGAAACAAATTTCACACATACATTAATACTAATTCTTCATACACTTTCAGTGCAGTAAGAACAAAAACGTTTATTCAATGCAATGCAAATTAGCAAAGGAAATGTATATATTCAATACATATTATTAGATAGTAATACTGGTATTAATATTATTGTACATATGGGTATACAAATTAAAAATAAATAAATGTATCCTTTCCTTACTTTTGTACTTACCCCTACAGCATAATCTTCTTAATCAGACTTTGAAACACTGTTCAAATCCATTCAGTTGACTCTTTTATTATTATGTATAATTAATATAATTACGTATCATTTACAATATCAGGATCAATAGAACTTCGTTCTCCGATACAACCAGTCCTGCCCTGCTAAAATTCCTTTCACTTGCAGCACTACTTGTGGGAATGCAGAAAACTTCTACAAAGACAGAAGATTTTTGCAATCATCATCTGTAGTATTCATGCTCATGTACTTTTCAGTTCGTCTCTGCGATTTGATGTGATACAGCACCATTTTCGGAATTTCTTTGAGGGAGAGGGCGAAGGATCCTCATTCACTTCCACTTCTTTTACTTTATTTAAGATCTTTGGAAGATTTTGGTGAATTTCCTCTCTTGTACCTTCACTCAGAACTAAAAGATCCTTGAAAGAAGTGTGAAGGAAAGTGACGACGTAATGTATATCATGCAGTTCATTCAGAAGTTTTTCATTTATGAACTTTTCTGTCCGTTTCTTTAATTTCCTCATGATCTCATCATCAGCAGCTATTTCGCAGGAATCTTACAATTTAAAAACCCATGGCACAACAAATGGCAAGGTCCATAGTTTTGCGTCTTCCAAGTCATCTGTGGCTTCTTTGAAAATCTTAAGAAATTAATTATTTTTTCCATTATTTGCCCGTGGTAAAAAGTAATCTTTTCCTCCTTCATTGCATCCTTCAGAATATTCTTTATCTGATCCCTCTGCTTATGGAACGAATCTATCATATACACACTATTCCACCTGGTCTCGATGTCAGGAAGCAATGATTATTTTTCAAGTCTAGTGACTAAACCAGAGCATTTCGTAAAGCCAACGATTTTACGTGCAGTCTAGATGGAATGAAACATCAGGAACCCACCCAGGCCAGGTCGATGGTATTTAAGTGTGCTTAAATGCGACAGGCTCATGTCAGTAGATTTACTGACATTTAAAAGAACTCCTGCGGGACAAAATTCCGGCACATCCAGCAATGCTGATATAACCTCTGCAGTTGCGAGCGTCGTTAAATAAAACATAACATTCAAGAACCTCATCACTTAAGAACTTCTCATTCAGTGTGTGTCTTAATGCTGTATTAATGCATGTATAATACAGGGACATCTTTTGTGATTTTCCAGGTCTTCCAGAGCTGGTCTGTCACAAAGGTAACGTTTTGTAACTATGTGGGAGTAATACCTAGCTCCGCCATTTGCTCGTATATTTCCTTGCGAATGTTTGCACCAGTTTTAGTGACCTTTGGGAATTTTTTCGTGAGGACCACATTGTTCCTTAACTTCCATTTATCCTCACACTCCTGTACATAGGACGATGTGTTCAGATAATTGTCAGTCCAGAGATCGCATGTCATTGCACACTGACCTCTATTAATAGCTTCCTTTACTTTAAGAATCATTGCATCTCTGATTTGGTCTGCCAGATCTTGGATATGTTGAGAGACAGTCCTCAGGGAAGGCAAAACATCTTTAGCACTGACCTGTCCAATTTGGCACCTGTATTAATTAATTCTTGTGACAGATTAATGAACCCCTCACCGCTGACAATATTGAAGGGATGGAGATCTGCTGCACACATACACACACATTTGTCTCTAACCACCATCCTATCAGCCTTGGAAACTTCGTTCCTTGATGAATGCCTGTTTTCTTTACATGTATGTCTCAACATTCCCTAAGTGCTACTGTTATAAATAAGCAATTTGGTGCAACCCTCTCGTTGGCATTGAACATAGCCAACAGGAGTCTTTGTGTCCTTTTGAACTACCAACTGAAATTAAAAAAAAGTATATATAAATTACAATGTATTCTTTAAGTGAAGTATCTCCATGGCTTTTAGCATTCAAAATAATATAAAATCTCATGATTACAAGAGGAATATTATTTCGACTTAATTTCCGTAATTTCTATGCTACAATTTAAGCACCAAGGATTCATAAAGTGCTTACTCAGAAGTTCTCCCGGCTACTGCTATACCGACTTACACCAGGTTTCTCTAGTAGAATGTAAGTTCCATCAGCTAATTTATTCAATACACTCTCTTTAGCTTTCGCAGCTACTGTATACATTATTTTACTTATGAAGACTGTTCTTCGCTGCTTACGTGAAATGCGAGACAACAGAACTTCACTCACTCCCACTAATGCTGCAGTCCCACAGAAAATCTTATCATGCAAAATGCCACATCGAATGTAACATCAGTGAAAATGTTTTTTTAGTAATATCCAGGGCATTTCCTCCTTTTTCAGCCACTCTAATAAGCGCACTGAGGTATGGGATACAATTATAATGTGGCGTTTACCTGAAGCAGCTCCGACGCGTTGGAATTTTCTGATCCGCATTGTCAATACAGTATTTGAAAACAAAGACGCGCTAATTGAATGTTTCCAAACCATATGTGAAACAGAACAAGATTAGAACACACTAATGCTAGCTTCTGGTTTCATTAGGTTACTTAGAGATTCTGTATTGGCTGAACTTCTTCCATGAAGTGATGCTTCATGTGGACATACTGTTCTCCTAAATTCAGAAGCGGAATATTGATCCTGTTCAAGTCTCCGCATTTTTATTGAACTTTGTTCGCAACATCAGAAGGATTCGTTCCGATTTAGAAGAACACGATGATGATGATGATGATGATGATGATGATGATGATGATGATAACAATCCGGTCCCTACTAAACGACATCGAAATGTCGATCAACAAAAACGAGTCAGTGCATTGGAAACGTGTGATGATATTGTGTCGCAAGCAGAAGAACGATTTTGTTTCACAGGCCTCTTGGCGGCTGCCAAACTTTTCCGCGTATCTAGTTTTCAAGAATATTGTAATCAGTTCCCAGAGAAAGATTCTAAAATGAACAAATCTAGGCTCAGAACCGAGCTTGAAGTACTATATTCCAGGTTAGACTTGCGTGCGGCCGAAGGAGCTGCAGCACTTTTGCAACTCTTTTTGCGCAACAATATGCAAGAAACATTTCACGAGTGTGTTCGATTACTAAGCATCATTGTTACAATATCTATGTCAACTGTGGAAAGTGAAAGGTGCTTCTCTACTTTAAATCGAATAAAAGCCTTCCTCAGGAATATAATGAGCCAAGAAATACTGACAGCATTAGCAATGCTTTCAATTGAGAGTAAAATGGTGCGTTCGATTTCTAACTTCAACAAGCGAGTTATCGAAGTATTTGTCCGAGCTAAGGATCGAAGAATGGACTCCATCTATAAATAGAAGGATTAGTGTATAATGCATTCTCTATATTTACATTTTGCTATTGAAATTTTCAGCAATTATTCAGTATGGCAAGCCTATGTTCGTGTAGTGAGGAACCTATGGGTTCAATTAATGCAATATTAGTGTATTAAGTTGTACCCTACCAAATAATTTGGTCACGAGCCGCCACTGCTTAAACTCTCCCCCTCAACTTTGTAACTTAATTGCAAGTTCAAATGTTCCTAGTGTAGGCAAACCTCAATGTGGTATAAATGCATCAATATCTCCTCAGTTCCGTCACGTAAAGGTGAGTGCAAATGTTCTAATAAACAGTGGCGGCTCGCATTAAGGGGCACATGGGCACGTCCCCTCCCATTCGTTTTATTTTCCCACAGA
Source organism: Periplaneta americana (assembly GCF_040183065.1). Lineage (NCBI taxonomy): Eukaryota > Metazoa > Arthropoda > Insecta > Blattodea > Blattidae > Periplaneta > Periplaneta americana. The sequence continues at coordinate 74,586,461 of NC_091128.1, read as the reverse complement.
AAAATAAAGCAATTTTTGCTTAAAATTATCGGCGCAAAATTCATGATGTAAGAGCTTCCATTCAGTTATAAACCTACTGTGAAATGTGAATGCTTTCAGCTACGTCGAGCGAGTTAAATCGCAGAAACATTATAGCTCGGGCACCGTAGTTCTAGTGCCCATCCTTTGCACATGCAACTCTGAGTTTCAAATGCAAGAAGAACGGTGTGAGGTGATGGATGCGTGGTCGAGAAGATGAGAGGGGAAGCGTCGGCCAGGGCTCAATCATTCGCGTGGTCATCCTGTGCACATGCGCAAATGGTTTTAAAACGTAGAACGCGATGAGGAAGGGGTTACGTATAGAAGTATGATGGTAACACTGTCATGGCCCGAAGAACCAATTGAGTTGCCCGCTTAGCTATTCTGTAGCTAGATCTATTTTTTTTTTTTTAGATTAGTTACTATAATTGCTATATTTTATATAAGAGGTAATGCTTTACTATGTTTTCCGATTAATTTAGCTATTAAAATTAAACCGTTTAACATTGTTGATATAGAAGTTTAGCTATATTCAAAATTATGGTAGGCTACTTTTTTTATTAAGAGTGCTGGCAACATTGACAACCGTACGAAATACACGTTATCGATTCACGCGTTTGTATTCGTAGCGGCAATACTAAAATTCTGAGTGTTATTAATAATTCTCTTCATTTCTATTTTAAGCGTGAAGTTAGTTACATTAGTGTTCGTTGTGTGCTTGTGTATTTGTTAATTTCAATATGAATAAAGTTAGTGAACTAATTCGAAGACAATTGAAGAGTCCACTGCAAGAATGATGGATGTCGTTTGGGATACATTTTGCAGGAAAAGCAATTGAACGTTTGAAATTCTTAGCGCTCAAAGCTTAACTGTGATTTTCCGATCATTACTGGACAATGACTCTCAGTGTTAATGCCCAAGGTATATGGATGTTAATGCCATATAACTTTGTATGTACATTCTGTATGTCTTAAGCTATGCATTGACAGTCTTGGTTCATTTTCGACAAGAAAGTGACATCCATCATTCTTGCAGTGGACTCTTCAATTAGATTTCGACAGCAGAGTTCGCGCCAAGAAAGACTGACACCAAAGAGTTTGTAATACTTATATATTACAAACTCTTTGACTGACACTGAGTCCGTGGATATCCAGAGTACCGCAATCCTTTGCGCCGGAAATCAGCCATTGTTATTCCAGCGCGCGCTGTTTGACTATATAGTTGTATAGAGAATGAATGTAGCTTATGTAGCTTATATCAGAATCAAATACTTTTAATTTTAAGGGGCATGAACACTGGCCTAAATTGAGTTTTACTTTAAATGTTCGTATCCCAAGCGTGTTGAAAAGGAATAACAATGGCGGCCGATTGCGCTACTCTGGGTATCCACGGACTCTGGACTGACAGCATTAGCATTGTTTTCAATTGAGAGTAAAATCACAGTCTACTATATACAGTCGCGAAGCTAGAGGTGATTTTTTGCAAATCTCGTGATAAAGCGCTCCAAGCGGTTAGCAACTAGAAACAATAGACTGTCCACGGTCGACTTTGGACTGTGTCGTATTTCTATCGAGTGCTATACTTGGGAAGGTCTATGTTGGCAGAGCTACCTGATGCCTTGGGAAGGGTCAGGGAGGGTGAGTTGAACTAATCCTGGGACACAGACACTTGTATAATAGTATTTCCTCTTTCTTTCCTCCCTCTCCCTCACCAAACCAGTCCATCTGGAGACGTTGTCAGTGGTGGATGTTATTACAACTGTGTGTTAACATTTTTCAGTGTAGTTTGAGAAGGTGCCTATAATCATTTTATAATTAAAATGTTAGAAGTATTGTGCTTTATATTAGGCCTACTTGTCCTAGTGTTTGTGATTCTTGGTGTAGGAACAAGAGGAAAGCCACTGCAGTCTGACGCCAGGGAAATAGTGTGCAATGTACATAAGTTTTTCGTAGAGGAGTACGATGCCTTGAAAGTCGGAAATCCTACAATAAGCGTAGTCGAAGTAGCAAAGCGAACTGCTGTTGCGTGTGGAGTATCTGAACGCACTGTTTACCGTATCCTAAATGAAAAGAAGAAGCAGATGAATCAGGAAGAAGAGTTTCAACTCCGGGCAAAAAGCGGCCGCAAAGAACGCCCACGAAAACCAATATAGACTCATTCACTGCTGCCGCCATCAAGAGGCAGATTTATTCTTTGTATAAGGCTGATTTCATTTCGAGTGTGGAAGATATTCGTGATGCTCTCGATAAGTCTGGCTTATTTTCTGGCAGTAAATGGTCGGTCCGGGAATTATTAAAAAAACTTAATTTCCGTTACGCTAAGAATAACTTCGGACGGAAGCTTCTGCTAGAGAAACCCGACATAATTGCTAAGCGATTCCATTTCTTAAGGAGGATGCGCGACTTAAGAATAACCGGCCGCCCTATCGTTTACCTAGACGAAACATAGATAAACATCAATCACACGAAGAGCAAAATTTGGATTTGTGAAGATGGTGACATCCCTCTGAACGTGCCCCTAGGAAAAGGAGGACGATTTATTATTGTGCATGCTGGATCTTCTTCTGGATTTATACCAGGAGCCTATCACAGTTTTAAGTCCAAATCTACCAACGATCCTCATGAGGAAATGAACGCCGTTAATTTCAAACATTGGTTCGAAAACAAACTCCTTCCGAACATTCCACAAAACAGCATTATAGTAATGGATAACGCCTCTTACCATTCTGTACAGTTAAATAAAGCTCCCACTTCTGCATCTTCTAAATCAGACATGCAGTCTTGGTTACGTCAGAACAACATAGAGTACGACCCAAAGGCGACAAAAATCGTACTGTACGACATAATAAAATTGAAAAAGGAAAAAATGGTAAGGTACGAACTGGATACATTAGCTCAAAGTGAACCACACCGGGATACCGTAGTACGACTGCCACCATACCACTGCAATTTTAGTGCCATTGAGTTCATCTGGGCTCAAGTGAAAAATGATGTCGCTAAACGCAATGTATCTTTCAAATCCAGTGAAGTTATAAAATTATTTGAAGAAGCGTTGTCCAAGGTTACGCCAGAGAATTGGAAAAATGCGTGTGAACATATTAAAAAGGAAGAGGATTTTTATTGGGAAAGGGATGGAATGATTGACAAGGCGGTGGATCGTTTCGTAATAAGTTTGGACTCTGATAGTGACGACGATGACGGTGACGACAACATGGAAGTAGAAGTAGAAGAATCCGCCACTGCACATACAAACAGTTTCATGGAGGGTGTCTGTCTCTTGCCACCATCCCCCCGCAGAGTTCCGGTCAGCCACTGAGTGAGTGAGAGGTAAGAAATATATCTTTCTCTGTCTAAATTTCTCTGCCAACTAAAGAATTCTATACTATAGCTCGTTGCGTATTTCACATTGATGCTTGTGAAATGTTCGTTATTGGTTGTAATGAAAATGTTAATGGCTAAAATACAATAATTGGAATAATAATATTTTACTAGAGACGTAGAAAAATTAAGTTTGTTTTAATGAAATTTATTGATCACGTTTTATTTTCGATTCTGGTGGGATTATTATTGTTTAGGCCTACTTTTTTTTTTCAAAGGATATGTTTTTAATTATAGCTGTTAATTTTGTTGTTATTTTTATTTGTTACTTTACTAGAGACGTAGAAAAAGTCTGTTACAATAAAATTTATTGATCACGTTTTATTTCCAATTCTGGTGTGATTATTATTGCTTAACCTCATCCCACTTTGTTAATTACGTAAGCCTACACTACAAGTAGCGGTACACGTAAGTTACTCCATTAATTCATATTCCCATTATTATTGTTGTAAAGAGAAATGCAAATTAATATTTATTGGTTTCATAGTTAATTATCGCTATAATCTTGAATGAGTGAAGCTATTATAGTAAATTTCAGTTCGTTTTGCACAAACAAAAATAATATTAACCTATTTCTTGCAGGTATCTTCGAGTTTATGGTGGAATTTAATATACTTCATTAAAATAATAAATTAACTTTATGCATTTAATATTTCAATAATGGAAGGAAGGTGTTAATTTTTCCAAAAGAACACAACGAAAGTGTAACATATTTTGTCGTCTACTAGGAGAGAGATCTGCGATGATGCGATAGTAGCGATCCTAGTGGTGGACAACTACCCATGTTTGCATTTTTACTACATATTGAGCTTCGCGACTGTATATAGTAGACTGTGGTAAAATGGTGCGTTTGATTCGTAATTTTAACCAGCGAGTTATCGTCGACTGTCGACGCACTTCTGTTCATTCTTATTCAAAACAGTTAACCACAAACGATAGTACACCATATGGATGAATGAATGACTGATGGAACGCATAATCCAGCAATACGTGCAGAATATCATCGAACAGACGAGAATAATTGATGATCGCATGCATTCACACACCGCCACAACCTCAGCGACAAAGAGGAGTGGGGGTCCGCCCTGGGCAGACACAGTGCAGGGTCAGAGCGCCCTAGCCCTCAAACGCTGTGTTGGAATGATCTGACATACTGTTTCACATAGCATTTCGATGGACAAAGATTTACACAATGAAAAAAGTTTCGCATATATAGAGGCGCCGAACAATATGTGAGATGATTTTTATATTAAATCCTTTTGTTTTCCACTTAGCCATTTTTTTCAGGTGTCCATAACACTTACACATCGCCATTACTTAAAACATACATTTTTTATTTCTTAATAATAAATTTGATGACTACCTTCACTTCCAACAAACTGTTTCTTAAACCAGTAATTTTAATTGTGTAATTATTTTTTTTAATTTATAAATATAATATAAACAACATAAAATATATACATTTAAATCATACAAGCGACATTTAAATTATAATAGGCCTAATAACAACAAAAAATTCATATTATGTAACTATTAATTTCAGAAATAACGAAGAAAATACACCAAAAAAGAAGGTACAGAAAGTAGAGTCTAATCCGCAGTCATGGAAATGCAATATTCGATTTTATTTTATTGGGTTATTTTACGACGCTGTATCAAAATCTAGGTTATTTAGCGTCTGAATGAAATGAAAGTGATATTGTCGGTGAAATGAGTCCGGGCTCCAGCACCGAAAGTTACCCAGCATTTGCTCGTATTGGATTGAGGGAAAACCCTGGAGAAAACCTCAACCAGGTAAATCGCCCCGACCGGGATTCGAACCCGGGGCACCTGGTTTCGCGGCCAGACGCAATATTCGAAGTACACATCCTCCTCATATAACATCAAGTGAGAGTGGCCGTCCATGAAGAGTGATATAACAAAGATCTGATTGTTTTCACAAAGTATAATTTTAATTTCTGTAATTTACTTAATGTCAATTGTTATGCAATTATAAATTAAAAGAGAACAATTTTTTTCATAGTTTAAATGTTTTATGTAACGAATAATAATGTTTTAAGTAATGAATAGAAAAATAGTTTGACAAAGTTCTATCAGCACTTAGAACCTTGTCTCACTCTGAAAATTCATTATGGAAGGACATAGTTCTAACTGTAAAATTAAATATTCTAAATGAAATGAATAAGTGGTCAAATTAGGCTATGAAAGTATGCAATTATAAGTTCAATGCTTTAAGATGTCATACGTAACATTTCATATGTAGGCTATAAGAAATTAAATGTTCGTATTACAATAAATTGAAACCTTGAATCTTTGTATCTCGAAAGTATGGAAAAAGCAGTTAGAACCTTGTCAAACCAAGGCTATGAGTATTAGCCATGCATTGCAGTGTCAGGAGACCCCTCAAAACAAAGTGAATACCCATGTGTTGTAGCGAGGTAGACAGATTGAAGTTGTCATTTGTGGAGTTCGTATTCCATTTAACACGTACAGTCTTAGGAAAAAATTTTTGTCGCACAGATACTTCAGCAGGCAGTACATATAATCAGATATAAAACCAAACAAAACTAATTTCATTACCTCAACTAGTCCTTCTCTTGTGAACCAGGCCGCACGTCCTCTTATCACGTGCATTGCCTCCTTTCTGGGACTTATAAAGTATCTGACTATACAATGAGACATCTTAACAACACAAGTCTCAAGAGCAGCCACTTTGATGCAGGAAGGGTGAACTTTTCGTCGTGGTGCCGAGGACTTCAATGTCTCCCCGCCTGTCTTTTATCGGTTATGGAATCTATACGAGACAGGTCAGTTCAGGTGGGTATAGCTACGTGTTGTCCACTACTGTGAGGTAACGGTTAGCATATCTGAGAAACGAGCAGACCCGGGTTCAAATCTCGGTTAGGACAAATTACCTGGTTGCGGTTCTTCCGAGATTTTCTGTCCACTGAAGCAGAATTTTTGCTCAACTTTCGGCATTTAACCTCGGATTCATTTCGCTATCATTTATTTAAATGGCATTGCCATCATTACCATAACCTGGGTTAAGTTCACTGTGTAGCGTGCTGTATTTGTACAAGAGCGCGGTCGTTCGGCGTCAAATATCACTCAGAACAAGAGTGGTAAGAACAGTAAGCCTCGGTTTGCGGTGCAAGCCTTCGGGTGCCTCCTCCGACAAAAAGAGTATGCATTTGTCTTTTTATGCGTGTGGGCGCATTCGTATGCTTATGATAAAAAAAATCTATCTCCGCCTATGATTGCAATGCAGAATCGCTCTAGGAGTAGTGATTTATACTGCATTATCGTAATTGGCAATTGTAACAAATACCTTACTACAATAATACCGGACAACTGTATACTAGTAGCATTGACGTGAGTGCGAAATATCGCGGTCCTGACATCTAGCGGAGCGGCGTGGAATTACGTCCACAAATACAAATATTAACATAGCGGGATTCGGACTATTGTTTAAAACGTCAGTTACTAATGTGGAGTAATATATGAAACACTTAAGAAATGTTGAATAGCATTTAATGTAAAATTATTATCTTATATCAAAGCTGCATATTATGAGAAATATTGCATTCTTCATGTTACTTTCCGTAATTATATATTTTTTCTTTGGTGTAGTGAGACAAAATCAATTATGATATTAGGAATGAATTTACAATAATGCTTTATTTACGCATTGCTGACAACTGCAAAGATAAAATTGATAGTAACCTGATGCTTGTAATAATTAGTAAAGGCATGTGAACAACAATAAAACTTAATTTGATAAAACCTTAAAATGTTCGATACATTTTAACTTCTATACATTTATTAGGTCTAAATAAAAAAGCTAATTTGTATTTTTCTATCAACACAAAGACGAGAAATTAGGCCTACTAAGGAATGTTGTTGACTCAGTTTTATGATACCACGGAAATCGAAAGTACGATTTGGAGCAATTTGTAATGCTGTAATTTTGTAGCAATTATAAACAGCACAAAGACACCCTGACATTTTAACACAGCACAAATTAATAAAACTATTAACTAGCCCAGCAACAATAGGGCCTATATATTGCAGTTGATTACAGCTTGTTTCGTGAGTATCGCCACACCTGCCGCCTAGGTAGCAGCACCAGCGCCGTTCGCGCGCAGAACTGCTAGCAGTCCGGTATTATTATAGTAAGGTATTTGACTGTTAAAAAAAAACCTAAACGTTTATCGCATTGTTGCAAAAAAAAAAAAACACCATCCAACCATGTACCTAAATTTCCTCTTTTACGGGATATATTCCGCCAACCGACAATAAATAAATATCACGTAATTGAAGAGGTGCTGCATCAGGGAGGCGCTGAAAGCAAATGTGACAAGTTACAACTTCCGAAAAACGTTAAACTAGGTGGAGGTACATTCTTTTGTTCGGCATTGTTCTTGTTGCTAAACATTGCAGGTGAGTTATTTCAACACATTTGAGGAATGTATTTGACTGACATTGTGATGCTTAACGCTTTTCTGTAACAAAACTGAAGGCTGTCATTGTAATTGTACGATTGGCGTAATGCTTTGACTTAAAACACAGATGTGTACTATATGTCATAAAACCTCTGTAGGCTGAAATCTAAATTTCAAAGCAGAATATAGCGTGATATAGCCTAGTATAGGCAAGTTGCCGTTGTTTGGTGCATTTTTCGAAATGTAAGACACTACCGACCTCCTATCACGAATTTCACTTATGTTCGGTAACTGCGCATTTGATACAGCATTAGTGAATAACTGATTACAATATTATTCTGCTTATGACTGGTAGTCGTATGTGGTTGGGTACAAAGAAGATATTAGTACTCTCTATATACCTTGCAAAGAATACTATAGGCACAGGAAGAGGAAACGTGTTAAAAACTGAAGCCGTAGGTTGCGATTTAAACTCATACATATAAATCATATACTGCACATATTTTATTTTTATAATTATTTACTTTAGCGATTCCGTTCGTATCCACTAATTTTTCTACTTTTTCTGTGTGATTTTAATCCATCTGTGCTTTAGACTATCCCTCGCTCTCCAGAAGTTAGGTTAGTTTAGGTTATGTGTTCGCGTAGGTTTAGGTTATGTTTGCTCTGAAACCTTCCAAACACTTTCTCTACTTTATTGGCGGATATTTGCTGCAGTTATATCTGTTACTGTCACTGACTGTTCACATACGCCGTTATTTATATTGTCGTCCACCACTTGTTCAGTTATTTCCATAAATAAGAGACAATTACGGTATCGCTGAAGTAAATAATTACCTTTATCTTTCCACGCTTGCGGAAGGAGAATGGAAGCAGCAGTAAACCACTGCCACAACGCAGCTACCCACATGTGAACATGGAAAGATAAAATGTATGCTTTATAGTTATATGAGCATACTTTAATAAGACATTTTAGACATTATACGACCAATTACTTATGATGCAGTTCGAATATGTTTCTACAAAAGAAGTTTAAATGCTTCAATAACAGTTAACGACAAATAACGCATTGTTTCAGAAGGAGGGAGAGAGATAAAATTGACAATCTGCAACAGTGTACGCGGAACAATGAGTTACAGGATTGTGTATTTTTTGTGAACGAAGTAACGGATTTCTTAGATTTAATTAGGGCCTATACATGCAAGTATACACTCTATAAAGAAAATCTCCGAATGTGGCACCCGTGGAAAAAATATTTGATGGCCAGGGATATAGAGATGCGCATTGACGAACATTTACTAGTGGGAGACCTTTCGTTTGCACTGTCTGTGGTGGTAAGGGGTTTTCGCGACGTCAAGTCCTACATAGCCGTACTGGAGTCCATACTGGTGCAAATTTTCTGGTAAAAGATTTGCATAACGTCCGAATTACGTTAAACACGAACGTATTCATACTGGTGAAAAACCATTCAAATGTGACATTTGCGACGAGAACGGACTGAGATTTATTAATTACTTTATTGGCTGAGGTAATATTTCTCCCAGAGAATTCACGTCTGAACATTTTGGGGAATTAAAATTACAACATGAAAAAACAAGACATTACGTGAATCAATTATGTATTTTTATTTCATTATTCCAATTGTATGTCTTGATACGTTACTTAATTTCTTGACAAACTACTCGTTACAATATAGCTATGTAAATAGTTACATTGCCTTGACACACTAATACAGGAAACATGAAATACATAATAGCCATACAAGGAATATAGCATTAGGAATGATTTTTACTGTTTGTAATAGACACCATGTTACGTATTTTAAAGAATAAATGGTTTTCTAATGGAAATCATATGCATATTTTCATAGTTTAGTACTTTTCCTTTAAATGTGATCAAATGTCGTTTATGTGTATGAATACAATTATGTTAGACATTGTATTACTTTAACAAAAAATCGCCGAGGTTAGCCGCAGATAACTGAAACTTCGAATACAGATTCTGCTTATATGAAGAGATTACTACACAGGGTCTTTCATAAGTAACGAGTCTATCGAAAAATTAACTATTTTGCATAATTTTTTGAAATGATGTTCATTCTCACGAGGAAGAACCCTTCGCGGAGCCGTAATCGATTTGGAAACAAACACTCCCTCCCCACCAGAGCTGTTAAACGAAAGAATAGTATTTTAAGCCTTTATTGAAATACCCAAATGAAAAAATAGTTTCAATTGTTGACAAATTATGGTGTACAATTTTCAAAATGTCTTTCGTTCTGCTGAATGCACAAATGTAAGCGACATATCAACTCTTCATGGCCTCTGATGATCAGGCGTAACCATTTATGTCGTTTGTTCAATTCGTTCCACTAATTCAGGAATAGTGCGTGGCTTAGTCGCATAGACGATCCTTGATGAATCCCCAGAAAGAGAAGTCCAGGAGAGTCAAATAAGGTGGTCACGGAAGCCAATATATTGGACCGGTGCGACCGATCCACCTGCCTGGAAACATTTCGCCTACAGAATAAACGCTTAATTTGAGCGACAATGTTGCCAAGTTCAAAACAGCAGCAGTTCTCTTCTGCAATAACGTTAAGAGGTTGTGTCCAGTCTATAACAATAATGTGTACAAGCATGGCCATGTGCCATTATTCTTGGCATATAGAAGGCCATGCTCTGGGTCATTTTAAGTCCTTGGCGTATAGAAGGCCATGCTCCAGGTCATTTTAAGTTGGCATCAAATGCACATTACACATGGATAAGTAGCTTCCTTTCGTGGCGGGGGTAGAGGGTGTTTGTTTCCAAATCGACTGTACAGGACCGGGAAGGGTTCTTTCTCGTGAGGATGAACATCATTTCAAGAAATTATCCAAAATAGTTGATTTTTCGATAGACTAGTTACTTATGAAAGACTCTGTATATATTTACATTCATTTACCAAACTGAAAAGAATTTATCTAAGATCTCAGTAACTGAATCTGGAGCTTACCTTTCTTGTTAGATCGCGATTTAGTCTTACATGTCTAATTGGTTCACAATGTTACGAGAATCTCTAAGGAGTACGGCAAAAGTGGTTGAGGTTTGATCAAGTAAGTTTTTATTCATTTCTTGATGTTAATATATTATCTTTTACGGAATCAAATAGCTAAATACATAATCCATTCAGCTTCGTGAAACATTTCAGTCATTTAGCAATATGTACAAGGTTATGCCTCTTTAAATGATCCTTAGTTATGAATGTCTTATCACAAACAGAGCACTTGAAGGGCTTTTCTCCCGTATGTGTACGAAAGTGCACTCTCAAATGATATGTGGATGCAAACGTCTTGCTACAAACATCACATCTAAATGGTTTGACGCCTTCATGTATGCGTATATGCCGAATAAGACTATTTCTTGTCGTGAACATGTGTTTACACACTTCGCATCCGAATTCTTTTTCGCCACTGTGAGTAACAGAATGAATACGCAAACGGCTACTTGTCCGAAAAGCCTTCGTACATTTGTCACACTTGTATGGTTTCACACCCGTATGCACGCTGGAATGGCGCTTTAGATCTTCTTTCGAAGAAAATTCCCTACCGCATTCTGTACAGTTATAGGGCTTCTCTCCTAAATGCCTGTGAGAATGTACTTTTAATTCAATTGCAGTATAGAAGTCTTTATAGCATGTTTCACATTTGAAAGGTTTAATTCCGTCGTGACGACGTACGTGACTTTTCAATGTACTACTCCTATTGAAAGTTTTACAGCACACAACACACTTGTACGGCTTCTCCCCTGTGTGGACACGGATGTGTTTATTTAAGTCTCCTTTGCTTCGGAATAATTTATCACACTGAGCGCACTTGTGAGGTAACTTCACAATCCGTTTGTCATCACTAATTTTCTGTTGAAAACTAGAGTCGTTTTCTGCATTCATAGAATCCTTTCGAAGTATGAAATTTGACAATCCTTGTATAGGATTTATTTCTTCATCGATCTCGTGTTTATTTGGACAATTTAAATATTCTTTATCCGCAGTCTCAATACAATACTGGTAGTTACTGCAATACGTATGATTTATAGAATTTTCATTCCTGTGGAAGAAAGTGCAACTGTAAGTAACATTCTTTAGATAATTTTTAGACAGCAGTTTTTTTAAATTACATCATTTAAACTGGGCAAGCATATTAAAAATTGACTAAATTATATGAGTTTCAACTATTTGGGCTGACTGTCAATTGTTTCTCACCAGACGATAAATGGAAGCAATTTCAACCAATCAATAAGGAGGCTTACTTTTAAAAATGAATTTTTGATTAAGAAATATACGCAAATAAAATAAAATTGATTCAACAACTATTATGTTGGTAACTATACGAAACAATTGAATACAATTTTATATATATAAAAGATGGGAAACCAGGGTTCCATCTGGGGACCCCTCGACACTATCACAATGAGCGCAGTGGAGAATTCGCGAGAATTCTCAAAAACAGCATGAGCAAATGGTGATCTAAATCAGTGGTATTCAATCTATGGTATGGGGGTATGTGGGTTTGAATCAAGAGTTACGCATCCCACTGACTGACGATGTGTGTAAAAATGCTGACATGTTTATTACATCTGTTGATAATAAAATTATTGCAGTTCACACATCTTCATTATTTTTTATTTCTCATATAATTATAATGCAGTTTGAAGATGCCAAGGTAAAAACAAAATGTGTTTTGGAAGTATGCTAGCAAAAAAGATTGCATATTACTGATCTAAATAATGGCATATGATACACATGTAATTTTTAAATTATGTTTTATTTAACGACGCTCGCAACTGCCGAGGTTATATCAACGTTGCCGGTGTGCTGGAATTTTGTCCTGCAGAAGTATTTTCTACATGCCAGTAAATTTGACATCAGCCTCCATCGACCTGGAAGGGATCGAACCCGGAACCTCGGGCACAGAAGGTCACTATTATACCAACTGTGCCACCCAGGACGACTACACATGTAAAAATGTTTTTTTTTTTTTTTTTTTTTTCACTTGTAGGTTTGCTTTACTTAGCCTGTGGACTCGTTTTGCAAACATTTCCATTCACAATATAAACTGAAATTTTTAATACAGTAAAACCTTGCTAAAACGTACTCTCTATAAAAAGGAAACCTGCACAAACGAAAAATAAATTTGGGGACGGAATGATTTCCTATGTAAAAATACTTTAAAACAGAAAACTGCCTAACGCAAAAACGGGCACCATTTAGGTAAAAACGTGACTAAAACGGATAATTTTAAGCATAACTGTTTCTAAATTCTTTCAAACCATTTTTAATTTTGCGATAATACTGTACGAAGCATGACATAATTTTTTTATGTGACTGTACATGCAATGATCTGGAAGACTTTCGCTATTCTTTGTCAGACATTGGGGGTGAAGCTTCTCTAACCATGTCGCTATTCTGTGCTTATTGTCAAGGACCCGGGCAGGTTACTAATCTCCTGTACCATTATTTCTTCTAACACTCTTGCATTTTCTTTCATTTAGTCTGTTTTGTGCTAACAAGCCAATACAGTGATAAAAGGACAGTGCGAGTAGACTAAAACTGTGAATAATTGTCGTGTACTGTCAATTTAGTTTCACATTTCCGTTTATTTATTCTGAGTTCTGTGTTAATATGCCAATACAGTGTTAAAGAACAGTGTGAATAAAGTAAAACTGTGCGATTTAATAAAAAAGCCTAGGTGACCAGTTCTATCATAGAAGAGTGGCTTCATAATTTTAATGGAGCAATGAAACGTCAAAGTCGTAAGGTCATACTGTTTTTAGACAATGCCACCTGCTATGCAAGGATTAATTTGTCTAACGTGATGTTAATCTATTTTCCATCAAACACAACTTCAGTTACACAACCGATGGATCAGGGCGCAATTCACACTCTGAATTGATGCAGGACACAAAGGAAATCCTACAATGTTCCCTTCAAAAAAAAGTCGCAGCAATGCACTTTAAAAGAAATGTGGGGTCCAAGAAACTAGGGCGTAGAGAGAGAGAGAGACAGAGAGGCTGCAATTACATAAGTTAATAATTATGAAAATAAAAAATAAAATTCACTTTGCATGTAGTATACTGTAGCAACTTTTATTTCAAATTATTTCTTCATTGTGTTCTTCCTACAGTGAGCATATTGCAGTAGTCTATTCTTAGTTTTGCCAAAACTCAACTCTTTGTAAAACGAAAACCTGTGAAAATGGAAAAAAAATTCTGGAATGATTGCATTTCGTTTTAGGAAGATTTTACTGTACTTGTCATAAATAACTATTGTACTACACTGCAGTATTAAAACAAGTATTGTACTTATTCTTATACTCACCCTTCTTCGTCATCCTCTTGGAATGTAAGATTACTACCATCTTCGCTACTTTGTGTATCGTATATGCTGTCCTGAAATTAGCAATTAAAAGGTATCAGGATAAGATTCACAAATTATTACTTTGTACTTATTATTACAATATTACTGACTTTGAGTCTATCCGAAATTGGTTTCCTCTTCACTTGACAACTCATTGAACAGTCATCATTATACTGATACTTGGCACTTTCTGAAATTCATAGTTTCTTAAAACTAGCAGCATTTTGTTTTGAAGTATTGATTACTAAAATACTGGGTGACGTAAAAGCCACTTGACAATGCGGAAGTGTAAGCCATTTCATTTTGTATTTTGAGATGGTGTCACCAAGGAATGATAATTTTGTCATAATAGGGTGGCTGTATTGCCTCAAGAATAGTCAGCTGATTATGCATTTGTTTGTAATCAATTTCACCCTATTTTTCGTTAAAGTTAAACAGTTTTCAAGTGTCATGTGACTTTTGCAACAACCTGTACTCATTTTAATTATCATCATAATGTTTGCGTAAATTTTGCAATATTACCTTTTACACCACCTTATTCTAGTGCCGCGGTCATAGAAAGCATGGGGCTCTACCTCCATGCCCCCCAAGTGCCTTCATGGCATGTTACGGGGATACCTTTACCTTTTTACTTTTTACACTTTTTGTAGTGAGTGAGTAAAAGATAAAACTTCCACAATTAGCGCATTAATAAGAATTTAATAATCAATAATTTGCATTCTAAACTCAGTCCACCATCACCTAACAGACTCAGTGTACTACACTTTGTTATTTTAAAAGTTACTGAAAAACAAGGGATTATTATAATTTCAATGATAAAATTAATAATGGCCACTTCGTTGCCATTACTCTCACAGCACATCATTAAATCTCGCTACTTGTGAGGTTGCTGGTGGATGAGATAATTGAAGTGTTCAAATGGTACTTTTTCAAGATTTTACATTGAGATTGGAGTGAGCACATTTTACAGACACTGATTTCACACTCTTGCTATAGTATAACTATAACACAGACGATACATCACCTCTTCTTCATGTTTCACAATCGTTCCATTCTCAGATGTGTCTTCACTGAATGTTGTGCATACTTGCAATGGGTCAATCTGCCCCTCTGCATCATGTTCCAATTTCGTTTGACACATATATTTCTGTAACATATAATATTAATAACGTCTGTAAACAACTTGCCTAACAATTTATAATGTAAAGTCTACACGAATTACTTTATAGTTAAGGAACATGGTGTATAGAAATCAATTATTTACATTCTTATAACTTACAATGATCTGAATGTTTATTTTTTCTTTACGTAAACACGCGTATGTTGAATGGTCATTAGAAAAATCCGGGCAACGGAATGAGGTAATAAAAAGTGTAAGTTTTATGTGTAACATGCAAGGTGTTTTTTTATAATATACAATACTGTGGGGGCTTAGCCCCCGCGCAACCCACGGTTACATCTTCCCAAAACCCTTCTATATTATGTCTAAACTGTCAAAAACTAACATAATGCATATCAGTGTTAGCAGTAATGACTACGAGACAGACACTTATTTAGAAATTAGTTTCCAGGGGAGAGGGGGGGGGAGTCCAGAATACACCTACCTAAAATAGTATATTATTTGCTAGTATGAATTTTTCCTTATCATCACTATTTTTTTAATAGATGTATTGACTGGTTTGCAAAAATATGAAGATAGGTAATTGTAGTCCAACACTTCACCAAAACATCTACACATACACAGAATACAATATCCTATGCATGCAAGACAAACAACATAGAATAAAATTAGTAACAATAAAAAAAATCTTAATATGGAAACTCACCATAAATGCCTGGGAAATGTTGTGCATGTAAAATGAAGTGATGATCATAATCTGTTATTACTGTCCTTGTGATTCTGCCAAAATTTCGCAATATTTACACTATTTACACAAAACTGTTACAGTATGCAGTTCTACAGCACTAAATTGATGCGCCTGCTTCTTCTGTCCATTATGTTTAACATCTCCCCCCGATTGATGTCTTGATCCCAATATACAGACAGTAAAGCAAAATTATTCAAACGCTCATCACTGGTTCTATTTCTCAGATAGGTTTTCAGTCGTTTCATTGTTGAAAATGATCTCTCGGCGCTGGTGGTTGAGACAGGGAGGGTAGTTAAAATTTTGAGGAGACAGTGAATTATAGGTATAATTCTACAGGATATACAGCTAAAGAATTAAGGGCATCATTTGGTCTTAATTTTATTTCTGTGGATTTCCATTTTTGATGCCACATCCGGTATTCTGCCTCTATTTCAGTATCATTGATATCACCCAAGTACAAAGAAAGTTTATTTAATCTATCATCTGCAGTTTCTTCGACATTCCTAAGCAAGAAAACATCTTTATTCTGTTCAAAACATTGTTTGAGATTTGGAATCAATTCATCAGTGCATGGTATGAATACAGATCTTCTGAAGTACTCTTCAGGTGTCCGTGCTGGATGATTATTCCTCTTCGTCTGCTTCCCTGCAAGTCTTGGAATTTTGATTTCAGAATCAGAAAGGCTTTTCATTGTGCTTGAACACCGCTCAATTATTTTGTGAAATTCTTCACCAGCATTCCTTGTTAAGGTTTCCAGCTGCTGTATAACATCACTGGTGTATTCCAAAACAGAACTAAGATTGTGCTCGGGGTTTTGCAAGTATGTTGAGAGGTGGACAATGAAAGACAGAAGTTTCTCGCATTGAAATGAGAAACGAACTCTTCTCTACGGCTGCCAGTAATTGTTCTGCAGTACTGGAAACAAATTTTTCACTTCCTGACAGATATTGCAGACTTGCAACAATTGGCTCCAGAAGCCTCACAAAAACAATGACAGAATCATGCCTCTCTACAAATCTTGTGTTTCAAACGCCAATCAGTCTCGATTTCTTACTGGAGGGCAACAGATCATTAATATTCTTCTTCAGAGTGATGCCGGCAAAGTGTGATTGTGAAATAAATCACAAATGTCACCTAAACAATTACGCATGTGAGTCACACTCATGGCAGAAAACAGAGCTAAGTTCAGTCTGTGACTAGCATAATGAACAAATAAAGCTTTCGGGTATAATTCTTTTACTTTAGCTTGAACTCCATTGAATTTTCCAGCCATAGATAACGCACCATCATACCCTTGCCCCACCAGGTTGCTCATATCTAGACCTAAGCTGATGCACTCTTCTATCACTGTCTTAGCAATGTTTTTACCAGTGAGGTCACATATAGGTACGAAACCCAAGAAATCTTCTCTCAACAAATACCTAGAGTTAATATTATACACAAACAGAGAGCTGCTCAGTTCCTGAAATATCTAAAGTTTCATCTGCAATGATGCTAAAACATTTAGCTTCATTTACATCACTGGTAAGATTTCTTCGTATTATTTCCCTGCATATACCTAGAACTTCATTTTGAATTACAGGACTTACGTAAGTGGCATTTATTTTTGGCATTAGCCACATGATTTTGTAAAGGTTGTCACCAGCATTGGGACGGAAATTTAAAAGAGTCCGAAATTTTTCATCTTTCTTCTCAGATTTTGAAAATGTTAAGGGACCACTATCCACATTGCCTCTCAAAGGCAATTCTTGTTCTCCACAAAATATTATTGTTTTTATTATTGGAAGAAGAACTTCTCTATTTTCCTGAATTTCTTTTCGCCTTTTGACTATTCCTCTTCTCTGCCATTCTCAATTGCCATAAATTGCTCAGCTGATTGGACACAGTCCTTATGATAAGCAGAGTTGTCTGGTGATTATTAAATACTTCTCCAGCATCCTTCCATTTACAAAATGGCTATGTCACCATACATTCCAAGTTCTGATGACCACCTTAACCTACGCCTTGCTTACAGAAGAGAACACAATAATGGCAATAAGCACCATCTTACACTTTTGAATAGGTATTTTAACCACCCCCACCTATTCAGCCACTTATTTTGAAATTTAAATCTTTGAGACTCATACAAACGTACAGGAAATACATATGAGCTATCAGGCTTCAAATGAAACGTCAGCATTTCATACCTAACATTTCTAGAAATGTAAATACACTTTGTTTCTTGCACCAACAGGCCAATGTCACTACTGGTACGAGTATGCTGTGGAGAATTACTAAATTCCTCATTAACTGTATCACGACACATTTCACTGTGATGTTCGAACTCATCACCAACAGAATTAACTTCTAGAGATTCTGCATCCTTAAAAGCACTAGTCTTGGCCACTTTATTTGTAGGTTTGAAGAAACTATCAATTTTGGTGTTCCTCTTCATATTTTCAGAACTACTTTTAAAATTATCATTAACTAAAACAGCACGAAAACAACTTCACAACACGAGAAATATTTGCTTACTGGCATGTGGCACCACGTTCTTAAGCTAGAACTAGAAGCTGCTGAGGAAAAGAAGTTGTATTTATTGCAATGTAGGGGTGTTATTGTCAGAAAGTTTTAACACGAAGGATGCCTGCCAGAAGGAGTGGAAGCTTTCTCTTATATTACTGCATTGTTCCGCACACAGCCCTTGAAACTGCATGACTGATGTGAGCAGGGTTGCCATATGGGAAACTTGAATAAGCTGTTTCGCTGTATTTCTGCAATTAGTTCCCTTTTTATTTTTATGTATTTATTGAAAAATTGAAATTCCAATACATTTGGGGGAGGCCTAGACCCCTTGAACCCCATCTTAAATACGTTCCTGCTACGAGATATAAAAGTACTCCAAGTTACATACGTCCATTCCGGTATAATGCACTTAAGCCAAAAAAATGAAAAACATAAATAAAAAATAAATACATGTATAACAAAATAAATATTTGCCGGACTAACAAAAGGTTTAAGCAGGCCTATATCGCCTATTTGCAGACCTTTTTGTACTATAAAAATGACATTCCGTAACTGCAGAGTTAAAATTATAAAGGTTAACATTATAAGAAACTTAAAATTAAATCTACTGACATAGTTGGAATTCTTTAAGAGTGGCATAGGTTATTTTTAATGATAATTTGTTATGACGCTTAACCAGTGGTTACATTTTGAAATAATTTGTAGGTTTTATATGTTTCGCTCATGACACTCTCAAGTTTTCATCTCAAGAGGGGGCAAAATACTTAATCGATATTCAAGATGTTAATTTTTAAGAGTAATATTCTGTGGTAATTATCTCTCTCTGAGTATTATTTACGAAATCTACGCACATGGAAAATATTCACACAGTAGTCATAAAGACTGTATGTTTTTTTTAATTTGCATAATATAGAAAAAAGTAAAACTATGTGACTTTTCAGTATTTCTCAGGGCCACCCATCAGCGGGCACCACTGATTTCACTTATTAATCCTTCTGAGGCAAAGAAAAGCACATCAGGTAGGGAATCAGCAAGTATAAGGTAAAAGCATGTATTCTGAAATGGAATAGTAACTAGTCTATTTAACTCTGTTTGTGCAAGCCCTTACATTACATGTTCTGCAGCGAACCATCTCTGAAGAAATTTCCTACAGTTAGGGAAAGTTACTGGACAAGAGAGAAATTTTGATGACTTGTAGAAATTACACAATTGTGAAGAATGTTTTCTTTTATAAATAACTGACGATCTGTCCTCCTTATTCCTCTGTTTTTCTTCTCTTTGTACCTTACATGGAAGCTCTCAGGTACAATTATTACCTACCATTTCCCGGCCAATCAGAGTTACAATCCAGGAACAGATTATAAATCACGCATAATGTCAAGACACAGAGAGATGCATTGGAAGGGAATTCTAACTATTCCAATTGAGGCGTTCTCTGGAACAACAACTTAACTACAAAATCTTGAGTTTTAGATACAGAGCATCAAACATTTTATATCTGGTATAAGAGCATTGCGTCAGGAGGGAGATGTGTTATTAAGGATTCAATATATTCTGGAAAGTCCACCGCTGTGAAGTAACGGTTAGCATGCCTCACTGTGAAACGAGTGGGTCCAGATTCAAAACCTGGTTGGAACAAGTTACCTGGTTGAGGTTTTCTCTGGAGGTTTCCTTCAACCAATAGGAGGAAATTCTGGGTAACTTTCGGCATTGGACCCTGGATTCATTTCGCAGCATTATCATCTTCATCTCATTCAGACACTATATAACCATAGCAGTTGAAAAAGCGTCGTAAAAAATTGTTATACCTCGATTATTGAATACCTCAATTATTAGTGTTTACCTCTAATTTAATGCATTCGTAGAGCGAATAGTAGACCTATACATTAATTAAACTATATTTTCATTTATATTGCTCAATTAGAATAAGAATCTAAAATGAAAAATATTTCGAAATTTAAATTAGAAATCAGTATATAATCTTGCAATACAATGCCTACATTGCCATTTATGTATGATACAGAATGGACTTTATTCTCAGAACTATTGTTCATTTAAATATAAGTTTTAATGTGTTTAGAGCTGGAAAGCACAATAAAGAGAAAAGACATAATAAAAAAATAAATGTCCCAGTTCAAAGGGTATGTAAGCTTATGCATAGTATAGTTCTCAAAGTGAAATATCAATTCCATCCTATTCGTGTTGATGATGTATTTGTGATCCCCAAGTCATTTGGCAAGTCTGATTGGCGAACAGATGTAGTTGGGAGGCCCTAGTTCGGGTTTCAATAGATGCCCATGCTGGGCTGTGACGAGCAAAGTCCTTAGTGCCAGTATTGGAAAGAAAAGGCAACCCTTCTCGCAGGGGATAATACATGAGAGGACATGTATGAAGGTCCAAAAGGAGGCAGCTCCACCACTATTACACTACCCTATGTAGGGCCAATAACCTGATATATTACCCAATTACTCGCAAAGCAGTAACATGTCTGTTTCAGAATGGGAAAATAAAATAATCCTTGATTAGAAAGAAGAATAAATGTAACTACATTGTTGCACACTTTCTTGGATGGGGGAAGGTGCTCTACCAAGGTAGGTTGTACACCGATGTTCAAAGATATGACTCTACTAATCGATAGTGATCGATAATTTGTTGGTGTAAGTGTGGATTCTTAGTTATTACTTCTATGAATAGATGGCGAAGATAATAGTCAATGTTGCCAATCGTACATAAATATACCCACATAATTAGAATTAAATTTTTCATACCACTCTATTTATTGTAAAACAACAGTGGATTTAGCTGGAAACCGCAGATATTGTCAATTACGAGAATAATTTATGCTTAATGTACATAATCATTTTCCCTGACACTTTTTTAACCACTCAATAATGGTGTCACCTATGGAGCACTAGCGGAATAGTTTCAAAGTTTGTCCATTTTTTTTTTTTTTTTTATCTTTGGTTCTGACTTATCCCGTGGTTAGAAAGTACTCTTACACGATCAGAAAATCATAGTTCAGATATTTTGAACGTTAGTGTATTTATTCATTCATTCATTCATTCATTCATTCATTTATTATATTCCATAGATCTTATATGAGCAATGAAGCTTTAAGATGTGGAACAAGTAAAAATTTTACGTTACAATTACAATTTTTACAGTGTATTAACTAAAGAATCCACACTTACACCAACAAATTATCGATCACTATCGATTAGTAGGGTCAGATACCTTTGAACGTCAGTGTACCTAGGGACAATTGCTATATCTTTGTGAATTACAACAGCAATTTGATTGTGAAAACATAGGCGAAGGGAAGATCTTAAAGTTAAAAAAGTTCAAAGTTTATTCAGTTCTTGTGAAAATAAAGAACAGTTTGAAGTGAAATATCTTAAAAGGATGGTAAAATCTGAAAAATGTTTCGTTATTGATGAGAACTCAGATTTGTTTATTCTTGTTTCTGCAGATATTGTTTGCAAATTATTACCTCCTGAAATTGAAAGGGGGACGTCAAAAAGAAAAATGTCACAATTGCAGTTTCCAGCAGATTTTTAAGCTTATTATAGAATATTGACTTATGTAACATAACAATACGGTAATTCAAATGTTCCCCAGAGACACTGCCCATGTTCTTTAATAAATGGCTGTATAAGTTAATAAATTATATTGAAGTTTGTAATGAAACATATTAAAGAAAAGGTTTTCGTATCCCTTGGTCCATCCATCCCAGTTCTTAGGTACGCCTACCTAATGGTTGTACCTAAGGGCTAATTTCTTACTTTATTTTATTCATATCTAGATCCACAAAGATTACAGATTATGAAGTGGAAAAAATATTCAATTACAGTTTAAATTATGTTTGTTCAGAAGAGCCAGTAGCTAATTTATTTTGAAATATTGGGAAGGGGGGCTATGAAAATTGTTTTTGTAAAAACTGTCCCTAGGTAGAGCACCTTCCAATCTTCATTGATTTTTCTTTTTTTTCCTGTCGTACACAACAGTCTATACCAGTGGTCGTCAGCACTCGCTGAAATGTGCAAAGGGTACGCGGTGCTGACCCGTGTGCACTGTCGTGCAATAGGGAGAGATAGAGAGCATACCCGCTAGCAGCTACGGAGTGCACCCTAGTGCACTGCGTTTTCCGCGGGTAAAAGAGACTAGCCCCAGCGTGCTCTGTGCTGACGACTCCTGGTCTATACAATGACCGGCATGCTCATACCGGCCGAATTCGACCACCATTGATCGGGCTTATATATATATATATATATATATATATATATATATATATATATATATATATATATATATATATATAAAAAGGTAAAGGTATCCCCGCAACATGCCATGAAGGCACTTGGGGGGCATGGAGGTAGAGCCCCATGCTTTCCGTGACCTCGGCACTAGAATGAGGTGGTGTGGTCGGCACCACGCTCTGACCGCCTTTTACCCCCGGGAAAGACCCGGTACTCAATTTTATAGGAGGCTGAGTGAACCTCGGGGCCGTTCTGAAAGTTTGGCAACGAGAAAAAATCCTGTCACCACCTGGAATCGAACCCAGGACCGTCCAGTCCGTAGCCAGCTGCTCTACCAACTGAGCTACCCGGCCGCCTATATATATAAACCACGAGTCGTCGATTAGCATAGCAATTGTAATAGGCAAATCGTATTCTTGTGAATGATTGTACAAAGGAGCTTACCTTATTGGTATCTGTAACTGCACAGAATGGTACTGGTTCCTGTTTTATTTCAATTAGCTTCTCTTCCTTCACCCGAGGAATTTCACCTTCCATACCATACTCCTCTTTTATCCCCTCCATCTTCATTTGAAATACTGTTAGCATTGTACATAGGCCTACATTACAATTACGATAATCAAGTTTCTTTATAGTGAAAACAATGTGTAATTATTGATGCAATTTATGTAACGGGACTTGCACATAAAATATGCATATGATCAATATAGCAGTGTTGCTCACGGTGAACTGGATGTTTAAGAGTAGATTTGGGATACGGGATAAGGTCTGTCAAAAGGGACAAAGTTTTGTGTTTCAAGCGGTAAGTTTAGATTTACGAAACAATATTATATGATTATGCAAGGAATATTCACTGTGGTATTTTATCGCATAAAGTTTTAACTGTTAATTTATAACAATGGGGTGTAAAAAGTGGATCTTATTAGGCCTATGTCGTTTTTATTTGTGATACTTGAGTCAAAAGTTATGTTCTGTAGCCTATTTTGACTTTAGTGATGGTAATTTATTGGAAAAAAAGAAGTGTTAGCAGTGGCGCCAACCTTTGAAAAATTGTGGGTGGACTCAAAATTTTGAATTACAATAAAATATCAAATTCTCCCTTACATGAATCGTGATATATGTCTATTCATAACAGTGATATAAAATAAGAATAGAATGACAGAAAAATTAGAGATCTGACAATCTTTTTCATAGGTCAATAAAAATAACCCAATACAGATAGTAATTTAGTTAAACTGTAAAAAGAGTTGTGTAGCCCTGTGAATAACAAGATTGTGATTAAATTTAAGTTTACAATCAACTTCTTTTTTTAATTTACGTTTTGACTTTCTAATATAATATAAAACAATATACGGGCTCACCACTATGTAGCACTACGAGTTGCAAATGTGTTTCTCCTCTCTGCACTTCCTCCTATAAACTCGTCACAAACATCTTCTAAATCCAACTTTTCAGCGCTATCCTTGTGTATGTTTAAAATAGCAATGTGATTAAGTATGATAAGAACTTTCTTGTGTTAAATATTATTAACGTACCTTGTTAACATGTTTCGACCTATTTTCGGTCATCTTCGGAACTGGTCGTTGTTGATCTTGGCGCCTCTTGTTTCCTGTGTGTGTGCGTTCTTAGTGTTTGGCTCTACACTACGAACGCACCCACACAGGAAACAAGACCAACAACGACCAGTTCCGAAGATGACCGAAAATAGGTGGAAACATGTTAACAAGGTACGTTAATAATATTTAACACAAGAAAGTTCTTATCATACATATTCTGAAGTGATACAGTGTTAAAAGTTGTGTAACCAAGATGTATAATGTGATTAAGTCGCTTCTGGGACATTGTTGAACGCAGAACCTTTTTTAGCCTTTTCAACGCGGAGAAAGATATTTCGACTGTAGCTGTGGCTGGCATAGTCAAGTCAGGCTTATAAATTTAATTAATTCAGGCACTATTTCACGAATAACATGTGATTTCAGAAATTTAACTACATCTCCAAAATTTTTTAATTCAACACACAACATTGCAGCACTACCACACGCCATATTTCTCTGCAACCGTAAGATCTCATGGTCATTTATGTCGTCATCGAAAACACACTTGACAATCCGGACATTGTCTTCTTTTCCGATAACAAAGTTTTCCACTGTACTTAAAATTTCGCTTTCCTGGAAACGCCCTGTAAGGGATGCTGTGACACAGTCTGCAAGTTCAAAGAATTTACCCCTAAAATATTCCTTCGCGTTACTAAATTCATGCTGTGTGTGTTGACGATCGTTTAGGCGGCGAGACACTTTCCTTTGCTTCGGGGTCCTTTGTTCTGACAGATCCAGCTCATTTGCTCTTCTTGTAATTTTGTCCCATAATGTTTCACAGTTATTACGAAAAGTTTGGAATGTTTTTATAAATTTGTGAATGAGAGTATTTGCTTCATGGAAATCAAGGTTTACACTTTGTATTTTTGTATTTGTTGCATCCAAGGTGGTAAATATCTGTGTCATCATGTTTAAATAAGCAAAATGTTCAAATGATTCAAGTAGTTTTAGGTAACCGGAAGCTTTAGTACCAGGATTACTTTTATCGTTTTCAGAAAAATCTGAAAGGAACGAACGAACGTCTTGATAGTTATCTGCCAGAGATTTTAAGCTAAGGGCTCTGACAGTGAATCGCGTTGGACAAAACGGTCTTAAATTTTGTTCTAAGCTGTGTGCATTTATATCTCTTAGAGAATTAAACCAGTTCAACCTTTTTGGGGACTCTCTTATCATATTTATTAGATCTTGAGTTATATTGATCACATTTCTGCAAGTTGTAATGTGCTTCACACTATCTTTTACCACTAAATTCAATGAGTGCATGAAGCAACGCATATATCTAGCTTTTTTTATTTACTTGACAAAGTTTTGCAATGGGATAATTCCATGCAAAACACAATGACGAAAAACATTCATATCTCCAAATTTGTTAAAAATTGTACATTCAACTCTTTATGTCGTATATATTAATCATGTACAAAATTATGTTTGCAACAGCTACCGTTTGAATGTAATGGGCAGTGAAAATATTTTTATTTGAGCACATAGCTCTATTTTCAATTTGTTTTCTGACCATAAGAATAATTACAAACATTTTTTTTAAAGATATCATTAGATAGCTTACAAAATAGGTTATTAAGATACTATAATTAATTGCAGATCTGAAAATTTTATTTAGAGAAATTAAAAAATATATTTAAAAAACGCCATTACATAAAATCGGATACTTCAATTCACATACAAGAAATAAATGACAATTTACTGAGCATTTTCATTAGGCTGTCAAATTTTCATAATGGGATCTTAAAAAATAAGAAAGTTATAAATTAAAACAACTCGCTGTGTAAAGGGTGATCTATGCCACTGCGTCATGCGCCATCACTGCTGCTGGTCACTGCAAGAAGCGTTTCCGCGTCGACTGGTGTGCGTCATACATCTGATTTCAACTAGTTTCGGTACTTCTGATGAAGCAGAATAGGGCTTTATTGCTACTTCCCATTAACTGGAACCATACAGTGAACACTTCTTGTTCCGGGAACAGTCTTTAGGCCGGCAAATCTTTGAGGATTTAGATTTGTAACTACTTCTTCATGTTTTTCAATGGATGTGAATGACACAATAATTCCATGTATATTGCATTTTGACCAATCATACAATTTTTTAGGAGTTTAAATTAGAGTTCCTTGTAGGCTGGCTTTTGCAGCGAGTTGCTTGATTGTACCCCTTACACTGTCACTGGGCTTTTTACCGTGACTAGTTCCAAAGAAATGCCACTCCGCAGGTATTTGAAAATCGTGTTCATGATTGAGTAGATTAACGGAGTTTTTTTTCGTTCTTGTATTGGCTAGCTGCTCCATCACTGAAATCATATATTTTAGATATTTCGGTATGTGTTTGTTTCAGATGTTCTGTCATTTTCCTTTAAAAAAACATGAACTGTTGCACTATCGTGAACTAGGCATTCCGAAATTACTGAAAAACAAAGGTTCTCTAAATTACCACCAATTGAATTTCTGTAATATACTGTGAATGGGTGTATTGTTACTTGAGCAGTACTCCAGTGATGACCTTGTGTAGCATCCTGAATAATGAAACTGTAATTCTCTGAAAAATCACCAATGATAACGAACTCATCAGGCTTTATTTCATTTTTCAGCTACTTTAAATAATTTGCTTGGGACTTTGCAATGAAGTTGTGTATAGTATCTTGAATTTTTTAAGCTAACCAATGAAGTTATTAATGAAATTTACACAGTCACTTTCCACTAAAATCATATTGGCCCTGTCAGTTGTCGTCCATTCAGTGTTTCCATAGGGAATTTTGAATCAGTCTCGGCGACAAATTTTGTAAAATACGATTAGCGACTTTTCTGCGGATATTCATATTTTCCCACTTTTTTCTTTCAAGTTAAAACATTCAACTGCACTTCTTGGTTTAGAAGAGGCAAGGGTGCATACTGAGTAATCTAATGATTCATACGTGAAAGCCCTGATCTCATATATTTGTGATCAGTGATCAGGAGTGTAAGATGCTGATTCAGTGATTCTCACGGGCTAGGCCTCTCTCTCAATGCTACTGCTCCAACACTCATAAACGGTTGCACCTTTGATTGGCACGTGACGAGTCGCGAGCTGCAGCTAATGTAATCTTGGTTCTTCCTTGCAACGTGGAGATTTTCCACACCGAACCGACCCGAGGCAATTGAGTTTTGGAATTTTGTGCTGACAGTTCGTATGAAGCAAATGAGACTGTAGTTTTGCTCATTTTAATATATTTAATATATATTTAAAATGTGTTGCAATTTGCCAGAAAATGTATCAATGATTAAATCAAGTGCAGTGTATTCACAATCAGCTGTCCCACATCTTCCACCTCAACATCACAGCCATGAACAACACAACGAGACTCCGCAGAAGAGGGTGACGATGAGGAAATTATATTTTTCTCCACATATTTTTGTTATTTTTATTTAGTGATATTTATTATAAATTTTTAGCGACATTTCTGGGGATTTTTTTAACAAACTCTGGAGAGATTCAGCTACTTTTTGCTGAAAAGTTAGCGAGATTGTAGGGCGACATGTTGGCAACAGTGCGTCCATTCCTTGTACTAAATTTCTCTGTAACAATGACGTCAATATTTCTGATAGATACATTTATAGTTCCTTACGTTCAGGAACATATTTTTCTTCACTTGTTGAATTTCCCGCCTCTGTTTGTAAACCTTCTTCGCTTGTTGATTTGTCGACCTTACTTTCAGTCCCAGCAACATCACTAATTATTTCAATTTTTGAAATATTATGACAAAAGTGTTCTCAAATAGCATCATCTACCACTAAATGCGGGATCTTTTTACACATGCTACTTGTCACTTTTCTTTTACAGACTTGTGACGAATGTTTTTAAAGTCCGAAAGTGTTGCAACACCACAGATGACTCCAACATTTCGTCTTTAATTTAGGCATATTGAACACTTACAACTTACTGACAGACCAGATCAAAATCGCCGTTTAAACTGAAGGGAAAAAGTTACAATGACAGAACAGAACAAAATCACCCTCTAAACTGAAGGCAAAAAGTTGCGCTGAGATTATAACAGGAAAAAAACTCTCACGTGAAATCTATTAATGTATCGTTGAGCTGATGTCGTAACATGTGGCATTTGTCATATCGATCGCTAAGCACGCGTGTGGGTGTCTGGTATGAGCGCGTGACGTAATATACTGCACTCGACTTTGATCCTTAATGGCAACATTTGTAATTCTGGTTTATTTAATATTTCCCAAAGTATTAGAGATCCCATCATAAAATGTTTGCAATCAATTAAGAAATTGTTTATTTCACCGTAAAAAATAGAGCATGGTAAAAAATATATTCGATTTGAAAATATTAACATTTCTTTATTTTACTATAAGTTTTAATACATGCTCGAAGTAAAAATCCATAATAACTCAGAAGTAAGTTTAAATATATAGAGTTATCATTGTATTTGGCACCAGAGTGCTGCATTAGAGTTAAATCGCTCGCTTGAACTCGGTCGAGTGTCGCACCCTCGAGTGAGATACAATCGGTCGTGATACGCTCGTAATAAATAGAAGCACAGTACAAGGTCATCTCACCGACATGTCTTATCTTGTATGGAAGGCGACAGGTAAGATGCACATAGGTATGTTTTGCTCATACGGTAAAAATAAGGCTTTATTTTCTGCGTTGATGACAAACGTTTAATGGAACGTACCAAAACAGGAATATGAAGTTATAAATAAAATAGTATGAAAAACTTCGATATACAGTTATTATTGCTAATTAATAATTATTCAATATTTGATTTACTTCTTCTTCTTCTTTCCCTTAGTTTAACCTCTCCCTTTTAGGTACTTATTACACGACCACGCCACCCGGGCCTTACAGGGCCGCGACCTCTCGGGAGAGGAATTAATCTATGGATCACATACATACTTTTTTGACCACACAAGGACATGGAGGGCCTCCCCGGATGAGGGACCAGCTCAATGCCATATTTGATTTACCGCATATATAATATGACAGGGTCCACACCTGTGGAGTTACGGTCAGCGCGTCTGGCCGCGAAACCAGGTGGCCCGGGTTCGAATCCCAGTCGGGGCAAGTTACCTGGTTGAGGTTTTTTCCGGGGTTTTCCCCTCAACCCAATACGAGCAAATGCTGGGTAACTTTCAGTGCTGGACCCCGGACTCATTTCACCGGCGTATCACCTTCATGTCATTCAGACGCTAAATAACCTAGATGTTGATACAGCGTCGTAAAATAACCCAATAAAATAAAAATAAAAAATATAATAGGTCCATAAATAGTGTTCCGCCTGTAGGCCTATACTGCGGCAATATAGAAACGTTTTACAAAATATTATTGATATAGCAGTAGATTAACCCAGATAAGACTGACGTCCTACATATAGGACACCGGAAGTTTCACACAAATATGATAATAACATTGACTATGACAGACTAAATATAATATGACATAAGAATTATGGTATCGTGATTGCCGACTATCAAAATCTTACACAGCAATGTTAAAAAAATAAAACGTCCCGGTCCTATATATAGGACGTCAGTCTTATCTGGGTTAATAACAATATTTGTACAGAGATAACGTCACAGAAAATATAATAAAACGAATAATCATGCTGCACAACTGTTACAGACGCAAAGATTGATAAACTAATTATTATTATTATTATTATTATTATTATTATTATTATTATTATTATTATTACTAGAAAACTTGATACAGTTCTTGCATTATCGTGATTGTGTTCTCCGTTTATAATAATTACATTTACATCCAATAACATTATCAGATGTGGCAAAAACAAAATCACTCCGGTGTGGGGGGGGGAACATTTACCTACAGCATTTATATTACATTTTAAAGCAAATTTTGTAGTTGTACTATGGAGAGGTTAGTTAAACACTGCAAAGTTTTGAAATGATAAACATCTATGATGTTACTACCCAGTTCATCACTGTAACAAAAACGAATGTCTAACGCTCGGCTTATACCATTCGAGGATTTATCGCTCGTGACAATTTTACCCATCATGCATGTGCGCTACCTATCAGATTATGCTATGAACTACTTGGCGCCGATGCAGACCTCTGATTGGCACAATTTTTACGTTGATACAATGAAGCATATAAATTTAATAATATTTTTAACAACAGTCTACATATCAACTCCCCGAATATTTCACCCTTCATTACTTTTTAACCATTGGTGATATGAAGTTCATATTAGGCCATTTAACTATTTATTATTATGACATTCATTTACTAGAATATTGAAAAAAATCCAGAACTTGACGTTACGAATTTTAAAATTTTGTATGGAATGACCCAGTGGTGACTGAATCGGGCTGTCTTGTCCCTACGCGATAAATGTTGCATATTGTGCGCTTTTCTTCTTCTTCTTCTTCTTCTTATTATTATTATTATTATTATTATTATTATTATTATTTACTTGTAAAATCTTTGCCTGTACTCTCTTGTATTTTCCACTTAAATTCGCAGCATCATCATAACATTGTCCGCGACAATTATTATGAATATTTAGTCCTAGTCTTAATAAAGCGTCACTGATAGCCGTATTCATAGACATTCTTAGCGCGGGCTTCCGGTGGATGATCAGCGAACTAACGTTTTTCGTATTCATAAACCAGTGTTAGCGATATGATATGAATCCCGTACAAGTAACCAGTCGATAGCCGGGGCTAGCTTTGAACGTTCGTAACGCGGGCTAGCGAAATGTCTATGAATAGCACAGAGGCTAGTCGCATCTGTTGCTAATGTTTCGTAGAAACCGTTGTAGTGCTCTTGAATTTCAAGTTCTTTAGGAATAATACGCAAACATATCGACACTTGCTCTGTTTTCGCCACGTCACTCGTTTCATCCATAAGCAGACCGAAACAACACCCCGCTTCGTGAATTTCATTAGCCAACGAACGAAGCACTTTCAATGCCATTTCATTTACCGCGTCGTGTGACACACACCTAAAGGTATATCTATCAATAAATCGTCTGAGTTCTGAGTAGTCTTTACATCGCAATTTCAAAAGCTGATGGAAATGACTTGCTTTGTCCTTATGCCCGCGGATTGCTAGTCCCTGCTTTGATAAATATAACTACGATGAAAATAGTTTATCTAAGACGACACGAGAATTTTGAAGGCCTTGCAACTCTGCAAGATTCAAACTGGATGCAACTTTTACACCACTTTGCACCGCCAGTAGGCCTACTTTGAAACACGATTCTTTGTGGCACTGGGATATTTCATGGGAACTAAATTTTCTTAAGGCATGTTTGCAGTTGGAAAAGCTGGAGAAAATGAAACAAGGGTCCGCTTTGATGGAGAAATTTAATAGCTTTTTATCACTAGCTTTCTTGCATACTGTACAAAATATCACTTTTTTGTGTTCATCGTACAAAATCCACGGATGTTTGTCCTGCCGTGAATTTTGGAAAATTCTACCCTTACCAGCACCCTTTATTTCGCTTTCGCACGACAAAACAGAATCACAAAGTTTTGAAATATGTGAAGACGAACTTTGTACATCAGGTGATTTTTTTAACAGAATTCAAATCCATTGTATCGGAACAGGATGGTTGTCGATGATCGTTCTGTTCCCACTTACGTTAAAAATTTATCCATGGTCTTGATTAACAGCACAAGAAAATCACATCACAATCACACTAAATAGTTAACCGTACAGCTACGTTCGCGCAAACTACAAGTAAAGTCAACTGATTCTTTCGTTCTTTTATTTACTAAGAACCGCTACTCAACGAAGTAAAATTAAACTGTTCATTGTTGCTTTTCTCTTAAGATGTATTCTACTTGATTTAAAATTTAAAAACATGAGTTGACTTATTAACTAGCTAACTCTGTGTATACAAGGGCCCAACAATGCTTCCTTACTTTAACTTAAATATTTAAAAATCTGTCTGCACTGATTTTAATAAATCATTCACTTAAAATGAGACGATGATGTGATAACTGATAATGATGACAATGTTAATAATAATAATAATAATAATAATAATAATAATAATAATAATAATAATAGGCCTAAGACCAGACTCAGGTCTAGTGGTCAGAGCTTCTGGCTATAGTTCATGAGGTCCCGAGTTCGATTTCCAGTTAGGGGATTATTCCTGTGTTCGCCCATGATCTGGAATTTAGGTTAAGTTTAAATTTAAGACCTCTCCTGGCACCACATTATCATAATCATCCTATCACATCATCGGGGTAATGTAACTCCGCCTTCCAGGTGCCCCAACCTCAGAAGTGGGTTACAACTAAGCCACGGCCAGGAGAGAAGACCAGAAATGTCGAAAAGACAACCTGGTGGCATTGGATTAAAAAAAAATATAATAGGCCTAATAATAATAGTAATAACATGACAAATTATTGGGTGGGCTCGGGCCCCACGGGCCCATATAAGTTGGCGTCACTTGTTATAAGTGCTTTTTGTGCTGTGAGGGTAGTGTATAATGGTAGTGTGAAGAATTTCCGAAGCAATTCGAAATGACTTACTCAAGCTTGACAATGCGTAAAGTATAAACAAGTTCTCGATTGTGACGATTTAGAGTTTTCTCTTTTCCAGTTTTTATTTGATGGTGACATAGTAGTGGGCCTACTATACTTGCACAAAACAATACATAGACTGATAATGTACCGTATACTATTTCACACTTAAATTAATCACTAAACTGATATTGTATAAAGTAACTGCCACGGTGGCTCAGCACTAGTGTGTTGGACTTAAAAGTAAGGGATCTGGTTCAAATGCAGTTTGATGCAAACTGAATTTATAACTTGTGTTGGGCAAGCTTCTGATTCAGGCAACACAGGGAATTCTCCGGGTACTCTGGATTTCCTGTGACATCTCAACAATTCTCCATAATTATTATCATCATTCATTCCGAGTGCAATGTAGACCTACTACCAATGATGAACTCTGAATAGTCTCTTACAAACTAAGTGGTCTATGCTTCTCGAGACTAGTGACATCTGTGAGTCACACCCTTAGAGGCAAGGCAGGTAATGGCAAGTTCAGGTCCCTACCATTGCAAAAAAAAAAAAAAAGATATAGGCCTATGTCTATTGTATGAAGTCTGTTAATATTATATTCCACAATCATTTGCATTTAACTAAGCTTCTAAATGAATATTACACAAATAGTTTAAGCTAGAATATTTTTGAGAACATAAATAAATTTGTCTATAGCATAGATAGACTGAGGAAAAAAAAACACTTGTACGTCTTGAAAAAGCAATAGATAAAAATCAAATAGAACCATGTTATGGTGTCTTCTATTTCACTCTATATTCTCTTCTCACAGGCACACTACTTATCTCTCAGAACTCAGCTTTAGTTGGCTCAATCCTAGTGTAGGCCTAAATTGTTGTTCATTAGGCGATGCTTACTCCTGGTAAACAAGCTGCAAATGAAGGGTAGTTCTGGTACGAGACAACAAAATAATTCTAAAAAATTATTTAATAAATTGTGATCGGATATAGACTACTTACAGTGTAAATGTGTTCAAGTTTTCTTCTCAAATCTTACAATTTCATTTGGTTTTCATTTAAATATCACAGTTTCGTATCACGAACTCTTCTTATAAGATAACCACCTTCGGTGTTGGTAACTAAATGCCTCTAACCTAAAGATATAGCCTAAGTGTTTTCCTTTATATTTCTTATAGGTCAATGATGTGTGGTGCAGTTGTGCAGCAAGATATGAATTTCATCAAAACTAACAGAGATCCATTTGA
Source organism: Periplaneta americana (assembly GCF_040183065.1). Lineage (NCBI taxonomy): Eukaryota > Metazoa > Arthropoda > Insecta > Blattodea > Blattidae > Periplaneta > Periplaneta americana. The sequence goes on along the minus strand of NC_091128.1, from coordinate 74,552,258 downwards.
AGAAGATGACTACATTCCAGTGATATTCCTTGCAGTGAACATGGAGTGGAGGTGATATGTTTTTAAATTATCGAATATTTAGAACTAGAAATCACATTTCTGGTGTTGCATATTTTTAATTTATAACTTAGAGAAGAGAATTTTATGAGCAGAACTTGATAATTCAGTGTGGCAGACAAAAATTAAGTGTGGCTTGGTTTTTCCAGGCCCAGACAAAATGTACACGGTCTATATAATATATGATGATAGGCAACCCGGGTGGCATTCGTGAATCCGATGTTCATAGGTGGGCCATCCTGCCTCAACCATAACAGCTAGGTTCCATCCTCAGACGAATATGCTGATAAACCCTAAAGCCCGAGACCCTTCCTATATCAGCATTGGTAGTTCATACTACTCTGAAGACTTGATTCCAGCCCATTTTTACCCATTGTAGATGATAGATTAAATGAGTGAAACGTGGGGAGTGTTGATGAAATGATAGAGGGAAACTTAAGTAGCCTACCCCAAGAAAACCCTCTGCAGTCGGCCTAGGTGGCGCAGTTGGTATAGCACTGGCGTTCTGTGCTCGAGGTTGCGGGTTCGATCCTGGCCCAGGTCGATGCATTCAAGTGTGCTTAAATGCGACAGGCTTATTTTAATAGATTTACTGGCATGTAAAAGAACTCTTGCAGGACAAAATTCTGGCACACCAGTGATGCTGATATAACCTCGGCAGTTGCGAGCATCGTTAAATAAGACATAACATTTAAACATTTAACCCTCTGCAACATCTGCTTTGTCCACTAAAATTTCATAGCAACCTGGCTGGGGATCCTTGATGTAAAACTAGGATGCTAGTGCTTGAGTCACAGATGCGGTAACCTTGTCCACCACAAGTGTCACTATGGATTTTTAATGAAAAATCACCAGGCTTGATTGAGACTCGATTATGCGTGACAGAATAATGGTATAGACCAGGGGTCACCAAGTACAGTTCATGGATGTTCATTTTCAAAGTACTAAATGAAGTCGAGGTCTGAAACTGCTACTGACTAAACATACGAAGTTATTAAAATAATTTTGTAATATAAAGATGTACCCATAAAGAGCAAAATGGCAATGTACAGAGCTATTATTATCATACGTCCCAGAAAAGAGCGGCCGGTTGGTCGGTCGCGCCCTGCACGGTTTCTGCCGAGCGCATAACCATTTCTCCGGCGCTTCTCCAATATATAACAGTACTAACAATAAATGTTCAATAATTTGGACTTGGCATGCTCACAGTCATTGCTGCCACACACAACTAACATCTTCTGATAAACGAATGAACAACACTCTGAAGTTCCACATCATTGATAGCTTGGATTTCTTCTCGTATTTAGTCTTTTAGTTCATCTATGGAATGAGGATTTTTCCTATAAACCCTACCTTTTAGTGTTCCCCATAAATAAAAGTTGCAGGGTGTTGTATCTGGGCTTCGTGGAGGCCTCAAATTATTACTGATTAGTCTCATACTGAAAATACGCCTCAATTCCCTCATTGACACGGCAGCTGTATGAGCAGTGGCGGAATCTTGTTGAAAATAAACTGACAATCGTTCCGCATAAGAACACTACGTTTTCTGCTTGATTTTCGATTGTTCACTGAGTCTGTTTCTTTAAATCTTTTAGCGAGTCGTCGAATTGTTTTGGCAGATGGCACAGGTCTGTTTGGAAACTTTATTCGAAATTTTCGTCTTGTTTTCGCACACGATCTTCTGCCTTTTATGTACGTATTATATATATATATATATATATATATATATATATATATATATACACGTTCACATACTGAGAATTTGTTGCTAGGCATTACCTAAATACACAATAATCACTGAACTTTATACACTAACGTTGTACACTTGAAGAATCGAGAGTTTCATTCCACGACTTTTAAGCACACTGAATGCCATATGGCTTCTGGAGCTCGATTGTGCGGGACAAACAGCGCATGGCAGAAACCACATAGAGCATGGCTGGCCAGCCGGCCGCTCTTTTCTGGGACGTATGATAATAATAGCTCTGTATAAAACATATTTGAAGTCAGTTTTGACATATACGTCAGAAACCTGGACATACCCCAAAAAAAGATCTGAGCAGAATTCAAGCCTCAGAGATGAAAACCCTTCGAGGTATTGTACAGAAGACACGAAGAAAGAGGATAAGAAATGACATAATCAGGGAAACTCTGAAGGTTGAAAAATTAACAACACAATTAGAAAATAAGAGATTACAATGGTTTGGGCACCTTAACAGAATGGAAAGGGAAAGGCTGCCAAAGAGAATATTAAATTTAAAAGTGAAAGGAAGACGAGCAATGGGAAGACCACGCAAAAGATGGATAGATCAAATTTAGAAAGTCTTACAAGAACGGGGATACAAGTGGGATGAAATAAACAGGAAAAAAGCTTGTTGTAGGCAATAACTGAAGGTACTTTCTGTAATGTGTAACCTCCACGCGACTACTAATGTTACAAATCAGTCCACAAGTAATTACAGTATTACTTTTATGGTGTGTATACATGCAAATTATTACTTAAGAACATTCTGGTAAGAAACACCCATATGAGCTAGAAAGTTTACTTGGAACTATGAATTTTATATTTTAATTCGTATTTTTGCTTGGGGGTCATTTTGACACCCACGCGAGTACTAATGTCACAAAATAGTTCGCGAGTACTTAAGTGTTAAATTGACCTTAACCTTATTCACTAAATTTGCCCTTATGTGTAATATAGCCTATTTAAATATTTGAAAATTTTAAATTTTAAAACGACATAAGGAAAGAATGACTACACTGCAAGTTATAATGAAGACGAAAGTTATAATGTGATCCTCAGGAAAGTGGTGTGTAAGTCATTTTTGCATTTAACCATAAACATGATATCATTGATAGCCATTGTTACCTGTTGAAGCTGTGTTAATTTATAGCACTGCACACTCTATTCAAATAATGTATTGCAGAATAACTGTATGCAGACAGTTCATCCAGAAAAGTGATATAAACGAGTATATTTTTTGGGTGGGAGGGGCTTATGGCCGGGCCCCGGTTTTGATTACTCAACTGATCCCCTTTGTGAGGACCCTGGTTGTCATGGCAAGGCATACTTGCAGTCCTCTTTGCTTGGTTTGCCTGGAACCATCTAGTTGATGCAAGAATTTTACAAAGAAAGAGGGTTGGTGGAGTGGGGGAGGAGTGTTAAATAAGCCTCTAAGGGAAAGTGAAAGATTGAGTATTACAAAAATATTAAATTCATTATGTGGCACCAACATTAAGAACATACAGTTCTAGTTTGAATTTAACAATATTATAACTAGAGTCCGGATGTTTAAGCATTCATTTTGGTTAAAATAGGCAGGCATATATGCACTACAAATAGTAGAAATTGGCAGTGAAGTAGGCATTTATTGTTCATGGAAACAGACAAAAAATAGACAAACACTTAATCAACTATCCCATACGGTACTCACTTTCCTTGGTTGCATGTCACAACAAGATGCTTTTTTTTAGTTGTCAACTGTCATAGTGAGCCGTCTGTCAGAGAGAACATTTTTCATGGTGGAAAAAGATCTTTCTACTTCTACTGAAGTGATTAGAATAAACTTAAAACAACTTATTTCAGAAGGACTGTCTCCACTTTCTTTCAGAGATCGGGAAAAACTGACTGTGTATTGTTTCAAAAAGAGGAGTGTGAGAAGGGATTAGAGACTTCAAAGTACGTGTGACTTGTGCATACAAGCAACAACAGTAACGGGACCTGGAGACTTGCTTTTAATACTTCCCTCATCCCCTTTCTTTCGCTGGTAAACCTTGAAGTGACCTGAGCACTGAGGGTTGTACTGTTCAAACATCTTTGTTAAGTGACATAAAAGATGAAATCGGTAGGGGAGAAAAGTTTACGACTTCTTGGAAACATGTGTATTGCTGGAGAATAAGATTCTCAGCAAATATTTGTGTGAGGTGAATATATATTTTTTATTTGTACAACCATTCTTTTTTGTTTTTTGATATAATTTTTGTGCGATTTATTTTAAATGCATTAAAAATATAGAAAATGTATAATATCTTTGTTAAGTGACATAAAAGATGAAATCGGTAGGGGAGAAAAGTTTACGACTTCTTGGAAACATGTGTATTGCTGGAGAATAAGATTCTCAGCAAATATTTGTGTGAGGTGAATATATATTTTTTATTTGTACAACCATTCTTTTTTGTTTTTTGATATAATTTGTGTGCGATTTATTTTAAATGCATTAAAAATATAGAAAATGTATAATAACGATGTAAAAGGGCTAAAAAAAAAAAAAGGCATTGAACCTTAAAATAGGCAGTGGGAGCTAAAATATTCAAAAAAAAGCAAAATAAAAATTGGGCCTATCGTCCCCAAATGTGTGCAAACGTGTTTATCTCTAATAGGTCTTTCATATATACACTCAGTTTAAAAAAAGGTATTTTGCTTAACATCCAGGCTCTAATTATAACATTACTAAATAAATGTCGCAGAACTGTTAACCAGTTAACCAAACAATGCTTGATTTGTATGGCCTGAATGCAAGTCATTGGTATTTTATGTAATGGCGCTTTCAACTGCAGTGGTTATTCAACATCAAAATTGAACTTGACGACAAATTTTGCCTGGAGACCTCTGTCAGGGACAGAGTTCTTTCACGTGCTATAAATCTACTACTCAGGCCTCCCAAATTTAGGGAGTTATACCTGAAAGCTTGATTTGCATAATACACGTCACTGTTCGTTAACAGAAAACCACAATTTAAGTCACACAGAGTTAGTGTGCACTCAATGTTGGTTGCTTGATGGTTGTCAGCCCACTTTGAGGTATGTGGATATAGAGGGAAAAATTGGATCGGTGTCTGGTAGAGTTCCCGGGTAGCTCAGTTGGGAGAGCGTTGGTACGTTTAACCAAAGTTCCCGGGTTCGATACCCGGCCCAGGAACAATTTTTCCCTCGAAATTATTCAGTCAACTTTACAGGGAGTTATACCTGAAAGCTTGATGTGCAGGATATACACGATTTTAAAATGACAACGCAGCCTTCAAATTAAAGTGGCCGATATTCTAAATAAATGAAAATGCCCTTCAACTAAATCTGACCTGAAATCATCCTAGCAAGGAAACTAGAATCAAACAGTTAGGTCTAAGCAATATATCAGTTTGCAAAGTCAGCGAAACTGCAGAAATCTTTTAATCTAATGTCTTCAATCATTCCTGAGATTCATTATGAAAAGGTCAGAATGTCTTCTCAACTTACCAATGACAAAGGATTTCAACTTGTTAGTCACTAGAAAACAAAATGCGAAAGAAAACATATGGTGCGAATATTGACCTCAACATCCTTTCACATGGTATCCAAAGAAATCGTAATTTGCAATACAGTTTAGTCTGAATGTTAATTGTAGCAATGTGGATGACTTTTTAAAGACATAATTATTATCTTTAAAGACTTTGGAAGTAACCAAATTGAAAACTATAACCTTATTGTGTTCTCTTATTCACAGTTCACTCAAGGAAAGTGACTTTCTTTTAATAAATATTAATACTGAAGAATGGCAAGTTGGATGTCTCTTTGCATACTTTTATGGAAAATTAAAGCAGAGAAGCTCCATTATGTTTCTACTATAAATGAACGTCATTTGGGAGAGGGCAGAGTTTGCTCCCTTTCCTTTGCTTTCTCTTTCTTTAAACCAATTGTGTCCCCTCTCTTACACAATTCCTTTTGCACCCTGATTACTCATTGGACCAGCCATCTGTGATGCTACACTTGTTGTTTTACCGTCACTTCACAGATTCCACTGAAATGTTCAGCTCTTAATAACTTTCTATATCCATTTCATGTTGAAATCGTCCACACCTGTGGAGTAACGGTTAGCACGTCTGACCGCGGGTTCGATTCCCAATCGGGACAAGTTACCTGGTTGAATTTTTTTTTCCGGTGTTTTCCCTCAACCCAATTTTACCAATAAATTAAAATTACCAAATCAAATTTCCATAAATTTATAAAACTTATTACTGCGAATAAACAATAAATTAAATAATCATTAAGATAAAAATAATTACATCGCGCAAAAACTATAAGTAAATGCTCGGTAACTTTAGGTGCTGGACCCCGGACTCATTTCACAGCATTATCACCTTCATCTATTCAAATGCTAAATAATGTGAATTTTTATTAGTAACAACAATGTAATTTATTCGTCACAACAATAATTCCTTTCTACAGTTCACCTTAAACGCTCTCGTCAACAATTGGGTTTTCACTCAACGCAGTATTCGTTATAGCACTCCACCGACGACAATGACAATTTACTTGGACTATTACGAACAACAATGAACTGTTAATCTTAACTAATATTTACAAAGTACTATTTACAAATCAGAACTGTTAGTTCTCAGTTCTTCTAGCTCAGTCACTCGAGTATCTCACAGTATCTCGAACCACAGATCTTCAGAGACAGTTCACTGTACTCGAACTCAGGTCCCTCCAACTGCGGTCCACTGCACTCGAACTCAGGTCCCTCCAACTGCGGTCCACTGCACTCGAACTCAGGCCTTCGGATGCTGATACAGTTGCGGACGCACACTCGAGTCGAACTGCGGTACACAAGGCTTGCTTGCTCTGGCTTACTCACTGACTGAATAACTGAAAACTGCTGTCGTTCCTTCGCGTCCTTAATTTATAACCACAGCGACGTAGCCTCGAAAGTTCCACGCGTCTCTAGAGATGGCACTCCAGAAAAATCCAGAGCCCTCTCCTCTCTACCAGCACCACATGCGCGCGCACTCTCTCTCCACTCTCTCGCCGCGTTGGCCCTTTCCCCTCTCCGCCGCGCGCCATCCCAAAGTGCTCCGCGCGATCTTCTCTCTTGCGGGACGCTGGTCGTGAGTTCGAATCTCACGTCGCTGTCACATTGCTCCCTCCTTAGGACTGCTCGTCTCGGGCAGTCCCTTGGTAGGCTGCTAGTCGGTCCAACGTTTGGGGTCCTCCGGCTGCTCCCTCCTTATGGTGGCGCCACCCCATCCTTGGCTTGGCTGGGCAGCGATACTCGTACTGCGTGGGCGCCATCTTGCTTTTCCACTTGGCCCTCCAAGGAGAGCTCGCTGGCCACGGGTTGGTCCTCGGCGTCCATCAGGAACACTTCATCCCGACCAAGACGGAGTATACGGCGCCGGACGTCCACCGTCGCATCGAGTAACCGCATGGCGTCGAGTCGCAGGACGACGTCCTCAGTGATGTTGGCGACGAACACCCACATCTCCAGTTTCCTCTTCCCCAAGGTCAGGTCCAGGAAGACCTCTCTCTGGATGGGCAAGCTCTCGCCTGAAGCAGTCCGTAGCTCGTATTGGCGCAGCGGCGTCCTCCCAGGTAGGCCCCGCACGACGTCTGGTCTGGCGATAGTGAGCATCGCCCCGGTGTCCACCAGTACTCTGCATGGACGGCCTTTTATCCGTCCTTCAGCAATCAGCCCATCGTCGCATCTTCTGTCGACCGGTTTCAGGACGAGCCGAGGGGACGGTGATGATGGCGCCGACGTGCTCCTCCGACCATCGGCCCCCTCTCTCTCCTGACTGTAGCCAGGTCGGTCGCAACTCCTCCGCAAGTGCCCAGGTTCACCGCAGGACCAGCAGGTGGGCACCCGTCGTCCCCGTTGCTCAGGCGACTGTTGACTCCTCTCGGTGTCAGCCATCTCTCTCTCCGGCCGGTGGCCAGAGCGGTCGCAGTCCCTCCTTAGGTGTCCCGGCCTCCCGCAGGACCAGCAGGTGGGCGCCCGTCGTCTCCGCTGCTCCGTTGACTGCTGGCGCTCCTCGAAGTCGGCCACCTCTCTCTCCTGCTTGTGGCCAGATCGGTCACAGTCCCGGTCTGCCGCAGGACCAACAGGTGGGCGCCCGTCGTCTCCACCGCTCCGTTGACAGTGGGCGCTCCTCGACGTCGGCCACCTCTCTCTCCTGCTTGTGGCCAGATCGGTCGCAGTCCCTTTTCAAGTGTCCCGGTCTGCCACAGGACCAGCAGGTAGACGCTCCTCTCCTCTGCCGCTCGGGTGGCTTCAGTTGGCTCCCCCCAGCATCCGTCGCCGTGACGCTCCCAATCCAGTGTGGTGCTGAGACTCCCGCCGCCGACTTGGCCGCCTCCATCCTGAGGGCCGCCGCCAGAGCTGCATTGATGGTACGATGCTCTGCCAGGAGTAGCTGTTGTCTGATTTCCGGGTCTCGAACTCCGCTGCCGAAGGTGTAGGCCGCCTCTCCAGCGATGAAATCATTAGGTAGGCCCCTGAGGGCCTTATGGGCCAGTTGTTCCACCGCCATCGCGAACTCTTGTAGGGACTCGCCTGACTGTTGGACCCTCGTTTTCAGTTGGGTCCTGAATGCTGCAGCAAGTTGATGGTCACCATAACGTCCCTCCAAGGCCGCCATTATCTCAGCGGCTGTCCCATCTTCTGGAACGCTGTGAAGAATCTCCGACGCCTGTCCCTGAAGCGCGGCCAGCAGCTGAGTTGTTTTCTCTGCTGGCGTCCACCCATTGTGCTCTGCAATGGCCTCGAACTGGCGACGGAATATCGCCCAAGACGTTGTACCGTCGAACTTCGGCGTCTTGACGTAGTAATGTCTGGCTGAAGGCGATGGTTCTGTAGGGCCACTATATGGAGTCCTCAACTCTGTGGCTGCTTCTTGCATGGCACGTCGAACTTCCTCGGCAACTATCTGTTTATGTTCTCTAGCCTGGCGATCCACCAACGCGAGAATGTGCTTGTTTTCCTCAGCGTGTTTGTCCATCATCTCACTCGTCTTGTCCAGCAACTCGCTCGTCTGCTCTTGATGACGCTCGAGATCGCGGATTTTGCCATCGAAATGATCTACATTCTGTCTCAACTCGGCTACTGTCTCGTTTATAGTTGTAAAATTCTGGTTTAGTTTATCCAAATCGGCCTTAAGTTCGTCTTTTACGATGGCGACAATTCCATCTACGTGGGCCGAAACGCTTTCAATTTGCGTAGTGACGTCATCTTTCACTCCGCTTATGTCGCCTTTCACTCCGCTTATGTCGCCTTTCACTCCGCTTATGTCGCCTTTCACTTCACTTATGTCACTTTTCATCTCCGTTTTCACTTCATTTATGTCGTTCTTGACCTCACTGATATCGTTCTTCATTTCTGCTTTTACTGCACTTAAGTCGTTTTTCAGTTCCGCGATGGCTTGCAGGATCAGCTGTAGGTTCTCCATTGTCGATAATGTCCCGGTTCTGACACCAATGTGAATTTTATTAGTAACAACAATGTAATTTATTCGTCACAACAATAATTCCTTTCTACAATTCACCTTAAACGCTCTCGTCAACAATTGGATTTTCACTCAACACAGTATTCGTTATAGCACTCCACCGACGACAATGACAATTTACTTGGACTATTACGAACAACAATGAACTGTTAATCTTAACTAATATTTACAAAGTACTATTTACAAATCAGAACTGTTAGTTCTCAGTTCTTCTAGCTCAGTCACTCGAGTATCTCACAGTATCTCGAACCACAGATCTTCAGAGACAGTTCACTGTACTCGAACTCAGGTCCCTCCAACTGCGGTCCACTGCACTCGAACTCAGGTCCCTCCAACTGCGGTCCACTGCACTCGAACTCAGGCCTTCGGATGCTGATACAGTTGCGGACGCACACTCGAGTCGAACTGCGGTACACAAGGCTTGCTTGCTCTGGCTTACTCACTGACTGAATAACTGAAAACTGCTGTCGTTCCTTCGCGTCCTTAATTTATAACCACAGCGACGTAGCCTCGAAAGTTCCACGCGTCTCTAGAGATGGCACTCCAGAAAAATCCAGAGCCCTCTCCTCTCTACCAGCACCACATGCGCGCGCACTCTCTCTCCACTCTCTCGCCGCATTGGCCCTTTCCCCTCTCTGCCGCGCGCCATCCCAAAGTGCTCCGCGCGATCTTCTCTCTTGCGGGACGCTGGTCGTGAGTTCGAATCTCACGTCGCTGTCACAATAATATAAGATGTTGATAAAGCATCGTAAAATAACCTACTAAAAATTCATGTTGAAATCAGTTGCCAAAATGTTAGAGGTTTAGATATGCAAGTGAGTCAGTGCGTTACAAATCGAAGTAGGTACCTAGGCTTACATTTTTCAATAAGGCAACTGAAATTATCACTGCAAGATAACAGTATTATCCAGGTGTCAAGATGATTGAATTGCGCACAAGCAAAACAAAGAAGCAGCAGTTGAAAGGTGGTGGCATTTCTGTAGTAGTGTACCATTGTCAGGAAGCTCTTCTTTAGTCGATTTTCTTGATACAAGGTATGGTGAGCATTGTTTGTTATGTCAAGCTGTCTACAACTGCGTGCAAAAGTTCTCTGAAGAGTGGACAAGTATCCAGCATCAAGTCAGTTGGCCAGTGGAGATTGTCACGGAGGCAAATGTGCAACAGGTTGGCGACTTGATCTGAGTAGACAGGATGAAGGGGACAGTATGCTAGCTCAGAAAGTTACAGATGATGATTTTTGAAACCGAGTTCTTGTTTTGCTTGTGCATACATCGATACTAGTGCCATCTAGTGATAATAGCTTCAGGTGCCTCATTAAAAAATGTAGCCACTACTTGAATGTGCAACTACCGACTTTTCCTCGTACCTAAAGAGATGGGATGTTTTGAAAATATATTTAGTTCTAATGAATCTATTGTCTGTCTGCTTATCAGAAACGTGGTTGTATAAGTCTCTTGAGAGCAATAATTTTGTCCTCCCAAAACCATGTACGGTATTACATTTCGAAGTGACCATATTATGACACAAAACTCTGGGCTGCAGTGTCTTAGTCTTTCAGTACTCGCGTACTTTTTCGTAATGCATTCAGTCGCATGTGGGACAGCTGTCACCCAAGTTATATTCTTGCTTTAGAGAATGAATTTAACATTCTTTTCAATAAGACTGGTTACATAAATGTTACTACAGAGTATACATAGTGTATTTATAAATAAATATAAAAATAGTTTTGGAACAGAATTAGTTCATTTATGATTAATAGATAATTATGTTTGTGTAGATTTCAAATACTTTCTACATGTACCTATAAAATTAAGACTGGAAATACATTTATAATCCTTGCTTCATTCTTAAAATCTTTGTGTACAATAATATCTGAATAGCTTGTGTCCTATTGTCCTATTTTCCTTGGATTATCCTTCAAAAGTCTTTATTCCTGAATGATTTCTGCAGACATGGCTTTACAATACCTAGTTATTTACAAGCAATTTACAGTACACAGATATCCCTCAAATGATCGGCACATGTCCGTTTTGAATATTTCACATACCATTTTTAGCCTTTTCGTCTCGAGACCTGCCAAATTTGTAAGAACAGCCCCTGGATCCATTCCTTTGTTCTGCAACTGGCATAGCAGATTCTTGAATTCCCAATAATACTTGAGAACGCCTTCTAATCTCTGAAGGAATCTGATAAATGTAGATCAAAGTTCAACAGAACAAATTATCCCTAAAGATATAGTATATAACTCACAAAAGTGATAATGAATATTTACCGAAACTTTTCAGAAACCATAACGTAAAAAGTCGCGTGGTTGACAATTGTCACCCAGAAGAATAAAACCTTAGCTACACAAGTTATATGAGCAACTTCAAGATTGAAACTAAATAATGTTATTATGTGAGCTTGGTTTTGAAGGTACCTACAGCTTCACGTTGCAAACCCTTTGTAGGAAATCCAAAAATGAAAAGAAACAAGCTGGTTGACAGGTGTACCCCACATGAGTACTGAAGAGTTAATAATGTGATACCGGGAATAATATGTAGACATGACCTTGGATTGAGATCGCTTACTGTTGTTAAGTTTATAGGAAACCGATACTTTCCGCCTGGGGACTTCCACTTGGAAATTGTCATGCTCCTGATAAACTTATCAACTGGTTGTTGTTCAGTGTATGTTCATTATTATTCTAAGATTAACACCCATGACACATTTTTATTTAAAATGTCCAGTATTATCTAAAACATTGATAACAAAATGTCGCAGCTAACAAAATGTATACTGCATTTAGTTTTTGCAAATATTGTGGACATTGAAGTTAGCCTGGTTTTCATACTTCAGTAGAGTAAAGTAAGTATCATCCATCTTTGTTCATTTCTTTGAGCCATAGAATCCAAATCTTATCAAAATCATCATAATGTTAACTTAAATTATTCTCTGATTGATTACTATCTTTACCATGTATTTCAAATTACAACTGGTTGTGCATTTACCAATACAATGATGTGAACAATACTATGAATTCACTCAATACATTTATAAATAAGGTTATATCAGAGAAAATTAATTTCAGTTATGAAAGGTAAAATATCAGTGTTCACATCTGTGGAGTAACGATTAGCATGCCTAACCGTGAAACGAGTGAGCTCGGGTTCAAATCTTGGTTAGAACAATCTACCTGGTTGAGATTTTTCCAGGGGTTTCCCTCAACCCATTAAGAACAGATGCTGGGTAACTTTCGGCGCTAGACCCTGGACTCATTTTGCTGGCACTATCACCTTCATATCATTCAGATGCTAGATAGCCATAGATGTTGATAAAGTGTCGTAAAATATTACCCACGAAAAAAATATATTGGTCTTTCCTTTTATATTTTTCTACGAATTTGTGTAAACATTTAAAAAAATACATTGTTATCACTAGGTCTGCATTTGGTTACTTGGAATTCAAGTTAGGTGTATATCAATCATATAGATTCGTACTGAGAGGTAGTTGCTTTAGTAAACCAGAGAGTCGTCTCTCATGCACCGATGCAGTGTGTCTACATCTGTTTATTCGTGTACCTGTGTTTGTAAGTCAGTGAACAAGAGGAACACCACTTGGATTTAATAACAATAACGAAGTCTGCTGTCAAAAAATCTGAAAGTTAGAATTTATAAAACAGTTATATTACCGGTTGTTCTGTATGGTTGTGAAACTTGACTCTCACTTTGAGAGAGGAACAGAGATTAAGAGTGTTTGAGAATAAGGTTCTTAGGAACATATTTGGGTCTAAGAGGGATGAAGTTACAGGAGAATGGAGGAAGTTACACAACGCAGAACTGCATGCATTCTATTCTTCACCTGACATAATTAGGAACATTAAATCCAGACGTTTGAGATGGCAGGGCATGTAGCACGTATGGACAAATCCAGAAATGAATATAGAATGTTAGTTGGGAGACTGGAAGGAAAAAGACCTTTGGAGAGGCCGAGACGTAGATGGGAGGATAATATTAAAATGGATTTGAGGGAGATGGGATATGATGATATACACTGGATTAATCTTGCACAGGATAGGGACCGATGGCAAGCTTATGTGAGGGCGGCAATGAACCTGCGGGTTCCTTAAAAGCCATTTATAAGTAAGTTGTAACGAAGTATACATTTAAAGGCAGCTTATATGCAATGAAGGTAATTTTTACTAGGGATGGACGAAAGAAAAAAAAGGAGCCAGCCACTTTACTTTCAGGAGCCATCACATTTCGTCCACACATACAATGAGGATACCATTCGAGCTAAGATAAAAATATATTTATTGAAATATATTAAACAATATTAAATATATATACATTACAAACACACTCTCTCAGAGATGTTCTGAAGCTTCGTAGGACAATATCTTGAGATGCGTAACAAATCTAATGATTTATTTAAAAAGCACATTCGAATTTCTCCTACAACAGATTTTGTTAACATTATGTATTAGTCATAGTAACATGAAAGAAATAATAATAATAATAGAAAGTTTTATTTTGACTGAGAGTTAAGGCCATAAGGCCTTCTCTTCCACTCAACCAGCCTTAATCAATACAGTAATGACATACATATTTAAATATTACAAAATCGAAGTCTGAAAAACTTTCTAACTCAATAAACAATTCAGGCACCACATAAAATTTTTAGTCGCTATGGCTGTCTGGTGCCCAGAATTTGTCTACCTCTGGTTTTTACAATAAGTAAAACGCATATAGTTACTTTAGATCTAATTAAAATTTGGAATTAACAAATCAATCAATCTTCTTAATGTATCCAGCTGTTTGTTGACAACATAAAGTCCACTATAGTCCACTGTAGTCTATTCAGTTGTTGTTTTTCACGAGAAATGAGGGGTATTTTAATCTTTGTTCATTATAGATGCCTGTTGCTAGTAGCCAGAGGTGGAGTGTAGTCAATATATACTGCAGGGCTGTATCTTCTGCAACTGGTACTGATGATTATGTTCCAGATCTTCATCATGATTATTACACCACAGACAAGTAGGAGGAATTAACAAATGAAAAAATATAAATTTGAGCACAGACTTAAAATAAAACATATTATGAATGCGTACATTACGAGTCTCTACACATTAGCTACAATCAATGACTATAAACATTTTAAGTGTTTCAAATGAAAAATTTCTCCTTTCTGATAAAATACATGTCCTTCTTTCCTAATGACATGCTTGCTACCAAATTATTCTATTGTAGCACTCATTTTCAACCACCTAGTTATGTTTTGTTTTCGTATGTTCACTGAGCAGCAAACCAGCACTAAGTAGCATTGGATGACCCATACATATCTACACTGTTGCAGGCTGCTAGAATGCTTTAGGTAACCAAACGCAGAACTCTAATTATCACTTATCACAAAGTTTCTAATTTTATTATATGTACAGAACTTGCTAAATAAAAAATAAAGTCTGATAAAAATACTGTACATAGCTACAAAATGTTTATGACAATTTAAAACAAACCATTTTTAATACGTAGAATTTTTTAGACAAATATAGAATGTGTAGAATAGAATAGAATATTTTATTTTCGCTGGCCATAAGGCCTTCCCTTCCACTCAACCAGCCTTAATCAATACAATAGTTACATACATATATAAATTATAAATATTTACAATACACTTAAAAGATTCTCCAGCAAACGACTAATATATGTCAATGGTAAAATTCCTGTGCAGAACGAAAAGTTACATTTGTTCAGATCAAATTTCTACACATTTTAAGGACAAAACTAAAATTCTTTCAGTCATTTATTAACATAATACATTGCTCTCTTAAGTTGACTGAGCATATTGGGAATTCAATCAATGTCTTTCCCAAAACACACTATCAAATGTTTCATATAGAAGAATATTTATCTCGAAAAGGAAGCAAAAACGAGCAAAATTGTATTAAACTTTTTTGTCTGAAATATCTTAAAGAATAACCCCCTATAATTAATGACATTACTTATGATTCATCCTGTATATCGAACAGAACTTTATCTCAGTGCTAAATGTCTTACAGGACAAAAGGAAATTATAAATCAGACGTCACCCACTCATTGCACTATGGTGCGCAACAGACTCACCCACCACACAGTTCCAACATTTAGTTCAAACGAAGGGACAGTGGCATGTAAGGAATACGGGAAGGATCCACAACTTAAGTGCGTAGTTGATAACAAAATGTACATTTTCATTCCACAAATATATGCTTTAATAAAATCTAATTCTATACATACCGCATTTTATCTCGCTTGAAAATTGAATATTATACTGTAATTATGCAATACAATAATCAGCATAGCCTATAATGTGCAAATTCAGACTGTACACTGTAAATTAATACATTCGATAGTAACACTTAAGTACTATGGACAGTTATTGTCACGAAACTACTATGAAGAGGTCTGTGAGACCTCTGTTTATTTCATACATTTCGTCGTTGTTCCTGCAATAACTCCTATGTGCAAAATATAAAATTTTTCAGTAGGAAGAGAAAACATATTTATTCATCCTATGGCAGCCGTACATAGGAGACTGTGAATTCTTACATTTTGGAAACAAAGAAATATAATTACATACAGGAGATTTTATTATTTGCTTTGTCACTATTTAAGCTATTTAATAGAGCAAAAATCGGAAAGTGGATAAATCCCTATTAGACTTAATTATTACGAAGAATGCAAACAAAGTACAAAAACATGGACAATATGCGGCTTCGGGAATTTCGTACCACGGTATTATTTATCTAGTATATCCTTTGAAGTGTCCCAAGCCCACGCCTAAACTCATAAGGTACCGTGACTTGAAACTTGTTGATGAAACCCAACTACTTGAAGATGCAATAAAGATTCCCTGGGACTCAATATGGACCTTACATACTGTTGACGAGAAACTTGTTAAACTAAATGAGTATATTATAAATTTATATGACAAGCATGCTCCTATCAAATCTAAACGCGTAAAAAGGACACCAGCACCATGGATGACTGCTGATATACGTAGTATGATTATGGATAGAAACCAGGGGTGGCTTTCGAAGGGGGGCTGCGGAGATGCAGCACCCCCAGACATTTGTGGCTCTTGTCTCATTTTATGGTATGAAATACATTTATTATACAGTCTCTATTTAGCGGCTCGAATTTTTTTAAATTCCGCTCTCATTGACATGCACGCAATCGTTAGTGAAGTCACTTCCTCCCCTGGAGCTGCCAGTCTCGTCTCAGATGCTTTGCGCGTTAGTTTTACCCCTCCCCCTGCTGCCCCTGGCCACGAATCCAGGGTTACCAGGCGCTGCAAAATTTACAGCAGCTTGTCAGTAGCGCGCAGTTTTAAATGCATTTTCTTTAATGTTGTGAGTATAAGAAGTGTAACAATGCTTAATTCTGTACAATATTTACAGTCTATTAAGTTCAGTACCTTAACAATTCAGGAGAAATGTGAAATTAAGTGTCCATCAGTTGAATCTCATAATGGAAAGAGCCGCTAAACAAAATACAAAGGCTCGCATATTTTTTGCTAATTTTTCCAGTATCCCTGCTCTCTTCTCTCGATCTGCACACAGTCTGTATTAGATTAATGTGTTTCAAAGACAATTCCATCAGCTGGGGCAACAAGATGGAGTTTTACAATAAGATCAGTAAATGTTGTTCATGAGAAGGAGCCATTGCTAGAATGTTTTCAAACCATAATGGAATCTGAAACATCTAACAACATCACAATAAATGAGGCAAGCGTCCTGGTGAGTGCTCTTGAAGATCCTGAATTCAATTTCTGTCTCAGTTTCTTTTTTTTTTTTTTTTTTTCCATTTATTGATGTATCATGTAGATATATTATACAACCAACTACAATATCGCCAGTTAAATATTTCTAAGGTTCAAATCTGCATATAAAAAATTAAATTATGGTTTATTTAACGACACTCGCAAATGCAGGGGTTATATCAGCATCGCCAGTGTGCCGGAATTTTGTCCCGCAGGATTCTTTTAAATGCCAGTAAATCTACTGACATGAGCCTATCTCATTTAAACACAAATGCCATCGACCTGGCCCGGGATCGAACCCGCAACCGATTATGCTACCGAGGCCGACTCTGCATATCAAGCTTTGTTAATGCCATACAGACAGTACAGAACAGTGCATAGTTGAGTGGCGAGATCTGTGAAAATGAAAACCCTAAAAAGCGTCATAAGGTCGAAGGGATTCAGACAAGGGTTGCGGCAGCCAAGGAAGTGTGTGACCTTATTATCACACAAGCTAACACCCGATTCCAGTTCATAGATCATCTGATATTATATTCTCTTCTTTATCAAGAAAAATTTGAATGCTACAAAAGCTCATTTCCTGAAAATGACCTAAATGTATGTATGAAGCTTTTTCTGATGTTCGATAAAGATAAACTAAAAACAGAACTCACTCTGTTGTATCAGAGACAAGAATTCAGAAATATCAGTGACGCAGTCAAGGTCTTGCAGATTCTTCTATCTGAGAATTTGCAGGCCTCATTTTCAGAAGTTGTGAAATTACTACGCATAGCTATCACCATACCAATGACAACTTCCGAACCAGAACGTTGCTTTTCCTGTTTGAAGAGAGTAAAATCCTATCTTAGAAATACGATGAGAGAAGAGAGCCTGAACGCATTAGCTATGTTTTCCATTGGAAAGACTATGTTAAACGACATATCGGATTTTAATAAGAAGATGATTAAAAAGTTTGCGACCTACAAAAGAAGGCGCATGGAACTAATCTTTAAATAAGGTAAGGTTTATTTTTGTATGCAGCCCCCCTGAATTCAATACCCACGAGCCGCCACTGATAGAAACGCTGCATACAAAACGTTTAAACATGACAAGACAGAAATCTCTTATAATTATTATAAACTCTTACGTAACAGAACTACTCAAGCCATTAGAAACGCAAAACTGAGACATTTTCATAACATCTTGAAGGGGGAAGCTAACCCTTCCAAACTATGGAGAAACTTACGGACAATTGGTTTAGGAAATCCCAGGACTCAGATAGACAGTGTGCCAGTTTCTCTTGACGAACTAAATGACCATTTTGCAACTGTACAGTCAGTAACCTTGGATAAGGTTGACAAACAGCAGACAGTTCACGAATTATAAATGACTCCAATTCAACTTCAACAATGTGTCATTGCAAGCGATTATTCTTCAAAATGGTGTGTCGTGAAATCTGGAATTCAACAAGGATCAGTTCTCGGACCTTTACTCTTTATGATTTATATTAATGACGTGACTAAAATGATAAAACACTGCAGATACCATATGTATGCTGACGACTTGCAAATTTATTTGCATTTCCACCCTGACGAGACTAGTGACACAGTAAATAAAATAAACGAAGACTTGAATTCGATTTCATTATGGTCACACAAATTTGGATTAGGGTTAAATCCAGAGAAATCGCAAGCAATCGTAATGGGACATAATCGTCTCTGAAGCACTCTTGATAGTGGTACTATACCACATATAAGATTGATTGGGATTATTGTTAAATGCAGTGAAACAGTTAAAAATCTAGGCATTTTTATGGATAGCGATCTAAATTGGAACACTCAAGTAACACACACTTGCAAAAAAAATATTTTTTCAGCTTCACTTATTGTTTCATATGAAAGAATTTCTACCACTTAGTCTAAAAAAGAATCATATTCAGACGCTTGTAATGCCCCATTTTGATTATTGCAATTCCTTGCTAACTAATGTAAGTTCACTCTTAGCTGAGAGACTACAACGTGAATAATTTCGAGGGAAAAATTGTTCCGGAGCCGGGTATCGAACCCGGGACCTTTGGTTTAACGTACCAACGCTCTACCACTGAGCTACCCGGGAACTCTAACCGACACCGATCCAATTTTTCCCTCTATATCCACAGACCTCAAAGTGGGCTGACAACCGTCAAGCAACCAACTTCGAGTGCACATTAACTTCGTGTGACTTAAATTGTGGTTTTCTGTTAACGAACAGTGACGTGTATTATGCAAATCAAGATTTCAGGTATAACTCCCTGTAAAGTTGATTTGAATAATTTCGAGGGAAAAATTGTTCCGGAGCCGGGTATCGAACCCGGGACCTTTGGTTTAACGTACCAACGCTCTACCACTGAGCTACCCGGGAACTCTGACACCGATCCAATTTTTCCCTCTATATCCACAGACCTCAAAGTGGGCTGACAACCGTCAAGCAACCAACTTCGAGTGCACACTAACTTCGTGTGACTTAAATTGTGGTTTTCTGTTAACGAACAGTGACGTGTATTATGCAAATCAAGATTTCAGGTATAACTCCCTGTAAAGCTGATTTGAATAATTTCGAGGGAAAAATTGTTCCGGAGCCGGGTATCGAACCCGGGACCTTTGGTTTAACGTACCAACGCTCTACTACTGAGCTACCCGGGAACTCTAACCGACACCGATCCAATTTTTCCCTCTATATCCACAGACCTCAAAGTGGGCTGACAACCGTCAAGCAACCAACTTCGAGTGCACACTAACTCCGTGTGACTTAAATTGTGGTTTTCTGTTAACGAACAGTGACGTGTATTATGCAAATCAAGATTTCAGGTATAACTCCCTGTAAAGTTGATTTGAATAATTTCGAGGGAAAAATTGTTCCGGAGCCGGGTATCGAACCCGGGACCTTTGGTTTAACGTACCAACGCTCTACTACTGAGCTACCCGGGAACTCTAACCGACACCGATCAAATTTTTCCCTCTATATCCACAGACCTCAAAGTGGGCTGACAACCGTCAAGCAACCAACTTCGAGTGCACACTAACTCCATGTGACTTAAATTGTGGTTTTCTGTTAATGAACAGTGACGTGTATTATGCAAATCAAGATTTCAGGTATAACTCCCTGTAAAGTTGATTTGAATAATTTCGAGGGAAAAATTGTTCCGGAGCCGGGTATCGAACCCAGGACCTTTGGTTTAACGTACCAACGCTCTACCAAAGGTCCCGGGTTCGATACCCGGCTCCGGAACAATTTTTCCCTCGAAATTATTCAAATCAACTTTACAGGGAGTTATACCTGAAATCTTGATTTGCATAATACACGTCACTGTTCGTTAACAGAAAACCACAATTTAAGTCACACGGAGTTAGTGTGCACTCGAAGTTGGTTGCTTGACGGTTGTCAGCCCACTTTGAGGTCTGTGGATATAGAGGGAAAAATTGGATCGGTGTTGGTTAGAGTTCCCGGGTAGCTCAGTAGTAGAGCGTTGGTACGTTAAACCAAAGGTCCCGGGTTCGATACCCGGCTCCGGAACAATTTTTCCCTCGAAATTATTCAAATCAACTTTACAGGGAGTTATACCTGAAATCTTGATTTGCAGACTACAACGTGTTCACATGTGTGCATATGATTCATCTGCAATAATCGTAAATTTGACCATATAACACCTTCCCTCCAGTTACTTTCATGGGTGCGTCTGAATGAACGAAGAACAATACATTCACTGTCTCTTCTATTTAGAATCATGCATACTTCTACTCTGAATTATCTCTTATCACACTTTTAATTTCTTACAACTCTCCGAAACTGGCATCAAGCAGTTCTTTCTATCCCTTATCATAGAACGTCATTATACTCATCCTCCTACACTGTAGAAATACCTCGCATCTGGAATTCGTTACCTAATGATGTCAGGGACTGCCGGACTTTATCACAATTCATAATTAAATTGGAAAATTTTGTCTTATTTAATACTTTTTAGGTATTGCTAGAAGTGTTGATTTGTGTGTGTGTTTTTTTTTTTTTACTCTAGATTAAAATTGCAAGTTTCTTGTTTATGTTAGTTAATTATTTAGGATACAATTAATTATACTTAATCACTCATTTAAAATTTGTGTGACTGCAACCTGTGTATATTTTTGTGTGGCTTTACTTTGTTTATAGTGTTTTTTTCCCTTTTTATTTCTGTTATTGTATTTGTATTTCTGGTGGTGTGGAAGAGAAGGCCTGGTGGCCTTAACTACACCAGAATAAATAAATAAATAAATAAAAATATGTCACATAGGAGTTATTGCAGGAACAAAGATGATTTATAAAATAAGAATTTATTATGTACAACATCTGCAGCATACTGACCATTGATACATGACTATAGAATATTATAATATGTAAGTTTAAGTTGTTTGGAAAATTTAAATAGTCTAAAACAATTAGGCCTACAAACAATAGAAATAAAAAAAAATGCAGTAATGACTTACTGCTTATCCCAGTGTTTTCATTTTTAAACTTCTTCAACGATTATCATGTTTTTATATTGTCAAAATAATAAGAATTCACAATATAATGGTAATATTTACTACATTTGAACATGTCAGTGAAATATTTGTTCTATTATTGTTCAATTTTTTTAAACAGAAAATTTTTAATGTATAAAAACCATACTTTTCACTCTACAGTTTTTTCAGAAATTAAAGAGCACAACACTTTTTGTAATGCTACACACCTTCATAGGACCATTCAATCTTCGTGCAAATACCTCATACAAATTTTCCTGGAGCACTTCAAGCAAATAGGAACTTCACATCGAGAGCATGGATATTTGCTTTTTCTCTTCAAACGTGGAAACCACGTTACTTTTTCCACCTTGTTTACATGTAGAGATGACAGTTATACCGCACAACAATTCGAAAAATTGAAAGAAATAATGAAAACATGTATGTGAAATACATGCACGCAACTACTATAGTACATCTATGAGACCGCTTGAAACAAACAACTGAATATCACTTGAGAAAAAGTTGAGATAATCCTTGTGATCTCCTCGTGCTGCAGGTCTCGTCCGAACTGAAAGGTAGATAAAGCAATGGAGGAATTGGCTTGAAGGTAAGGTAAATAGAGAAGGGAGAAAATAGGGAACGGTCTAGCAGACTGTCCATAATAGGCTACTTAAGGATTAACAAATATTACCATTTTCTTCAATCGTTAAAAAATATTGTGAAATTTGAAACAATAATAATAATAATAATAATATTAATAATTTGTATTAGAAATATTCCATTATACAATGGTTCTCCTTCAACCCAAGCCAATCTGCTGTCGCCAAATTTCCCTGTCCATATCATCATCATTATCATCATCATCATCATCATCATCATCATCATCATCAATTAGTCCTTTTCTCTGCATGCTCCATCAAACCCCATTCAACCAATATTCTCGTGGTCTACCCCTTCGTCTTGTCTCTTCCGCCATCCAATTCAGTATCTTGGTATTCTGTTCTCATTCACCCATTTTAAATGTCCATTATCAACTCAAATGTGTTCCTTCTATTGTTTCTAAAATATTTGTCCGCGTGCATAATTTCTTTATTATTTTGGATTTTATCTTTTCTTGATGATGATGATAATAATAATAATAATAATAATAATAATAATAATAATAATAATAATAATACTGCTTCTTAATTTCAAGAGATCTATCTTCTTAATGTATCCAGTTGTTTGCTGGCAACATAAAATCCACTATAGTCTACTATAGTCTATTCAGGTTTTGTTTTTCATGAGAAATAAGGGCTAGTCCCTGCCCCTCTTGATGGACTATAGACCCTACTTCCTTCTGTGCCTCGGCCAGCATAGAACGGACAGCATGGTGACGGATGTTACGAAGGGCCTCACTATAGGGGCAGAAGCCAAGGATATGGGGAAGAGTTTCAATCTCGCTGAGACAGCTCTTACAGCGGGTACCATCCCGACTTCTCCCGGTACAGCTCGGACCGGAGCGACATAGCCTACCATTTTACTATCCATTCCGGGAGGGTTAGACCTTTCTGATTTCTTATCCAGCTGTTTGCTGGGGGGAACTCTTTGTTAAGAATCACTCCTTTACCCTTTTGTTGCAATGTACACCAATTTTCAAATTCTTTTTCTCTTAACCCTAGGATGCATGAGCTACTTTTCCTACACATTTACATAACATGGGTCCAGTGGAATTACACATAAAGATGGAATAATATTAATATATTATTTAATTTAATTTGATTTTGGGAGTTTTAATTGTGGAAAATAATATAAAATTGTGTAACTAAATAACATGTGAACATACAAATATATAATTATATTAATTTATTTCTACAAGATAATAATGTAAGTTCCTAATGTTTTTCTTTGGGCAAAGAAAATAATATAGTTTTATAACTAAGTAGCGAGTGAAAATAAATTCTTCTTATTGCAACACAAACACATAATAATAATAATAATAATAATAATAATAATAATAATAATAATAATAATAATAATAATCCGTGGCACTACAGTCTACGAAGGGCCAAGACAGACTAGCTGGCTGCTGGCCTCACGGCCACATGCCGAAGCAGAGGTGGACGGTCATCCAACCAGAATGGAGGTATCGTGTGGTTAGCACGATGAGCCCCCAGCCATTATAACTGGTTTGCGTAACCAGATTTCGTTACCTATCGTAGCTCCACAAGTGCATCACGATGCTGGGTGGGCACCTTCCCCTACACTGGCGGAAATTTCATGAGAAAATTTATTCCCCCATGAGGACTCGAATCAGCGCGCATTCCGTAAAGCGAGTCCCAGGCAGGATGCCTTAGATCACGACGCCACGACAACACAAACACATATATTTATTTATATAAGATAATAATGTAATGTATCAACGAGGTAGAAGAAGAAGAAGAAGAAGAAACAGAAGGAATAATCACACAAGTACAAGTATATCTTATCAGTCTTTACACTTATTGCACACGACTGCACAAACCTTATTTGTACACTTGTAGCAGATAGAGTTAGTATTTCTATCTGTTGCTGTAGGACATAGGAAACATCTCCTCTTCTTGTTTTGATGGTTGCCACTACTGTTGTTGTTACTTTGCACACTACTACCTAGGTTAGTGATGAACTTTTCCATGTTCACATAAATCGACTTATGCAGACGGAGATCGAACAATTTTCTAATCACGTATGGTTGGACCATTTTCATTGACATCTCTTTGATGAATAGTCTCCACTTGTGTAAAAGTCCTTTATGGTACTTGGGGTGCTGGATAAAATACAGAATGAATGCATTTAGAGTAGTAACGTCCAAAATATTACACCAAAGCTCCATGGCCCAGCATTTTACAAGTGTAATTGTGCACTTTTTGATCCAATACAACAACACCACCCTTAGTGCGACTGTAGAATTTTACAATCTCAGGTTTCTTTTTGGGTGATGTTCGCGAACAGCAATATCATAGTACTTAGCAGAACAGCGCATTTGTTTTTCTTTGGGCAAAAACTAACTATTGCCATATCCTTGTGAAATACAAATACACTTTTGTTCACTGTTCGATTTTGCATTGGATTTCATTTCTTTTCGAATGTTTCTCTTGTTTTTGCGTAATTGATCCCACAATTGTCACTTTCTTCTCCAACATATATTGCGCCAAAGGTACATTTATAAAATAATAGTCTTTGATGATATCTCGGGCTGTACCAAGTACACAGCGATTTAGAAACTTCACAATATTGAGAGCCAAATCCTTCTGTGGCGATTCTCCGATTCTTTTCCCCCTGAATATACAATCCAGTGAACGGCATAACCAGTTTCTGCTTCACACATCCACATAATTTTGATCTCGTATTTCGCTGGCTTCTTTGGCATATATTGTACAAAACTGCAACGGCCTCTAAACGAAACCAGCTATTCATATATTGTGACATTTGGTTGTGGGACAATTACTTTTCTGCATTGTTCCGTAAATATTTTCCACACATAAGAAATAAGAACAAGTTTATCTATTTGTAATCTAACCTTCCGTTTTCTCTTATCATCGAACCTAAAAAATCTTCTCATAGCTTCAAAATGATTCACAGACATTGTAGCTCTATAAAATGGATTGGAAAATTTATCAAGAAGAAATTTTTTTATTGGAACATCCCAAGATTTATCTGCTCTCATATGCAACAAAATTCCAAGATAAGCAACCATTTCATCTATTGATACTTCTTGCCATTTTATTTTCTTTAGTAGATAAACCCTTTTTGCTTCTAAGTTGATACACCTCACAATTTCATTCAAAATATTCTGTGGGATAAATAAGTTCCAGGCACCTCTGAAAGTAGCAGGACCTGATACAAATTTACAATGTTGTGGACAGAAGGTTTACTCTGAGCAGTGATTTCTGTCCTCCAATTCATCCCACTAGAAGCAATATATTCTCTCTGTATGTGTTTTGATTGTCGACTGGTGTGAAATAGGCATCCAGATTTCATCTTCATTCTCACACCATCACTATCCAGTTCTGCAGAAGAAACTTCATCTTCATCCGGAGTATTGTCATCAAGTGCTGGAGATATATATTTCTAATTGTCGTCCAAAATTTCACTTTCCAGCTGTAGAAATCTTGCCAACTCATGAAAATATGTTCTAGTAGTTCATAGGATTCTGTTTAGATGGCAGACTACAATAATTCTTACGATAACAAAACAATTTAAGCAATGGGTCTATTGGACCCATGTTATGTAAAAGTGTAGTATATATGAACACGAATGAAAAACATATATAAAATAAAAGAATAAAATACCAAATGTGCTATAGGTGTATAAAGGAAGTAACAAGAGTAGCATACCTAGTGGGTAGAGTCACAATGTGAATTAGTTATTTAGATAATAATTATTAAATATTCCGCCGGGTCCAATGGACCCATGTCATGCATCCTAGGGTTAAAGTGTCTCTAACTTTTCGAGAGTCCACAAAATTTTCACGATTATTTAAAAAAAAATTAGCAGGAGTTAATTTAAGGCTATTTAAACATGCTTTACTCTCCTCAATAAGGTCCCTAGTGGAAGTAATGTAAGGATCATTAGTTTTGTGTAATATCCGTAAGCCGTTAATATGTTGTAGCGTGGATTCCCAGCGTACCCTAAAAAGACCAAGACCTTTATATTTACGATGTGTATATACCATAGAATCGGGTGTGTCAGCTGGTAGGTGCAAAATTTCTTTAAGAGTGCTTTTAATAATTTTATCAGCGTTATCTAAAAAGGTATTGGGTCTTGTTTTCAAGGACATTGTTTGAAATGTGTAGATTAATGATGGGCAAATTGAGGAATTTAATATACAATACTTTTGATCAGGATGTAATAAAGGCGACGGAATGAGCAAATCTAATCTATATATATTTTATATATATTTTGATGTACCGAAGTACATATGATATTTCCATGCAGATATTCTGCGTCATCACATGATGAAAGAGTGATGGAACGGAGAAAAATTCTCTCCGGCGCCGGGATTTGAACCTGGGTTTTCAGCTCTACGTGCTGATGCTTTATCCACTAAGCCACGCCGGATACAATCACGACGCCGTTTAGAATCGTCTCAGATTAAGCTCCATCTCTTGGGTTCCCTCTGGTGGCCGCCCTCTGCACTACGTCATAGATGTCTATGAACGCAGGACCGAAGTCCATACATCTGTTGAGGTGCACTCAGATGAGTGACTGATTGGCCGGGATCCGACGGTATGGGCGCCATCTTAAATCACAAAGTGATTTATTACGCATATCATATATATATTTTGATGTACCGAAGTACATATGATATTTCCATGCAGATATTCTGCGTCATCACATGATGAAAGAGTGATGGAACGGAGAAAAATTCTCTCCGGCGCCGGGATTTGAACCCGGGTTTTCAGCTCTACGTGCTGATGCTTTATCCACTAAGCCACGCCGGATACAATCCCGACGCCGTTTAGAATCGTCTCAGATTAAGCTCCATCTCTTGGGTTCCCTCTGGTGGCCGCCCTCTGCACTACATCATGGATGTCTATGAACGCAGGACCGAAGTCCATACATGTGTTGAGGTGCACTCAGATGAGTGACTGATTGGCCGGGATCCGACGGTATGGGCGCCGTCTTAAATCACAAAGTGATTTATTACGCATATCATATATATATTTTGATGTACCGAAGTACATATGATATTTCCATGCAGATATTCTGCGTCATCACATGATGAAAGAGTGATGGAATGGAGAAAAATTCTAAACGGCGTCGGGATTGTATCCGGCGTGGCTTAGTGGATAAAGCATCAGCACGTAGAGCTGAAAACCCGGGTTCAAATCCCGGCGCCGGAGAGAATTTTTCTCCGTTCCATCACTCTTTCATCATGTGATGACGCAGGATATCTGCATGGAAATATCATATGTACTTCGGTACATCAAAATATATATATGATATGCGTAATAAATCACTTTGTGATTTAAGACGGCGCCCATACCGTCGGATCCCGGCCAATCAGTCACTCATCTGAGTGCACCTCAACACATGTATGGACTTCGGTCCTGCGTTCATAGACATCTATGACGTAGTGCAGAGGGCGGCCACCAGAGGGAACCCAAGAGATGGAGCTTAATCTGAGACGATTCTAAACGGCGTCGTGATTGTATCCGGCGTGGCTTAGTGGATAAAGCATCAGCACGTAGAGCTGAAAACCCGGGTTCAAATCCCGGCACCGGAGAGAATTTTTCTCCGTTCCATCACTCTTTCATAAATCTAATCTAGTTTTCAGGTCGTTTAAAACAGTTTGGGAATCGAATATACAGACATCAGAAAAATGAACACCTAAGTAGCGTACATGCTCATTTGCAGTTAAGCATGTAATAGTAATGTCATCAGAAATGTTTAGTTGATTTGGATGCAATTTACCGCGAGAAATATTAATAGCTACAGATTTATTGACATTTATATTTAAACCAATAGCTTTGAAACGATCAATAGCCATTCTTGTGAGTTCTAAAGCGGAGTTTTTGTTTTTAGCTATGATAACAGTATCATCTGCAAAACCAAGTACAGTAATGGGTTTTAAACCTGAAACAAGATTGAAACCGTATTCGGCAGCGATCGAGTCTTCTGCCAGTTCATTAAGGATGTGATCGGTACATAGATTGTATAATGCGGGTGAAAGGGGCGATTCTTGCATAACTCCTTTTCGTAAATCTATGGGGTTAGTTTTTTTATGATTGATTTCTACTCTAGTGGAATTATTTAGTTGAAGATTCAAAATTAACGTTTTCAACAAGCTTGGAATAAGCAAGCTATCTAATGTGTTTGATAGGTGCAAGTGCCCGATATTATCGAATGCCTTACTAATGTCAAGGAAAACGACAGTTGCATCACATTTTTTAGATTTTGCGGACATTAAAATGGACCTGAGAAGGGATGTATTAACTATTGTTCCTGGAGAATTTTGTAAATCCCCTCTGATGAGGATTGAATTTTATATATTCTCGAAGGTGTTTATCGAGGATGCTTTCAATTACCCTACGTAACACGGAACAAATAGTAATTGGTCTCCAATTTTTAAAGTCATTTTCGTCACCAGATTTATAAATGAGAACACTTCTTGCGGTCTGGAAGCATGGAGGTACGTGACCAGTCTGGAGCATTCTTGTAGCTATGGAGGAGATGATTTCTGATCATCCTTCAGAACTCTCATCAGGACGTGGTCTGGGCCAAGAGCGGTGTCCACCACGATTCGAGATATTGAGAGTGCAACTTCTGACTTGGTAATAGATTTCTGGAATGTTTCATCTAATTCTAGTATTTCTGCTTCGGTGTAATGGGATGGATATTCTGATCGAATATTGTTATTTGGTTGAGAAAAATTTGAACTGTAAAGTTGTTGCACCTCGCTGACATCTAATTTGCACGTTGGTTTATTTTGACTCAGTACTGTTCTTATTGCTTTCCGCCGTTGATTGAAGTAGTCGAATTGTGTTTTCTCATAGAGAAATCTGTTTTTTCTTTTCTGTCGGTCTCATTTTGTGGCTCTTTCTGGGTTAGTGGATCTGCCGTAAGTCCTCTGGTTATTTAAATTTTTCTTTAGTTTTCTTGCTTCGTAATATTTTCTGGTTGGATGTTTGGGTCCGGGCAGATAATTAATTGCTTCGGATAAGAAAATTAAGAATTGCTGTGTCACATCATCAAACACATTGTCGGATAACTCAGCACTAAATTTATCCTTCCAAGTAGAAAGATTATGTTTGTAGAAGGATAAAGGACTTGTATTAGCAGTAGAATGGTTTTCAGAATTATTAGTTAAATTATTGGAATTGTTCTTCCACATGATGGTTGAACATTGGGGTTGTTTACGAATGAGACGTTCTCGATGAATACTGTATCTGGATGAGATTTACTAATATGTATGGCTATTCCTCTTGAATTTAAGAAACATTTTCCACAATGATCACACTGAATTTGATTAGGACCCTGCATTGAGTTACAAGTACCTATCTAAAGAAATGTTATTTATGTCGGTTGACTTTTCTCCTGTTACAGCCTCCATGTAGTAGGAAATATCAAAGATTTGCTTATACTTGACCAGGTAAGGATCTATAAATTAATAATAATATAAGGTATTTGTAAAGTTTCATATATCACAATAGTCTCACCGACAGTATGTTCCAAAACTTATATCAGACACAGCACAGAACTATAAAACTTTAATATCACGATATGCAAAATCAATAAAAACTGCAGGGCTGTGTCTTCTGCAAGAAGAAACTTAAAGCTATTCCTAAAATACAGTATTTCCTACTTCACTTTGCGCCTTTGGGATGATTTTCGTGCTCTTTTGTTCTGATTAAGTATTCCAATATTTGATATGATGTTCTGTGCATTACTGAGTCGAAGAACTGATTTTAGTGTTTCATCCAACAACGTGCTTCGTTGTCGCGGTTTCATCAGCGTAAATAGTGAGTGCCTCATATGAATAAGTACCTAGAGGAAACATACACAATATTCTTGCAACATGCCAGAACAGTCTGGGAAATCGTTCTTTCTGAAATAAAGGTGCAATAGATTGCCTGCTTTGGAACTGATTCCTTACTTCAATATTATTCTGCAATTCAATCACTTCTAACTGTGCGTCATTATGAACGTCGTGATAATCCACAGAATATGGTGTTGTGTACAGTTGAAACTGTTTTTTTTTTTTTCGAAATTAGCCACGTCTTGAAAACGTTCTGCGAACTCCTCCTTTCACTGTCTCAGTAATGCAATTTTATCGGAGTTGGGCTTTTTTTTTTGTAATTGATTACGAATTACACTATTACTGTCATAATAAATTGCTAAAAGCTATTATTATAAATGTGAAGAAGGTAAAATAAGAGATTTAACATGTTTCAAATAGTATTTCTTTCTAGTAATTCTTTGCAATTAACTTTATAAAAATTAATATTTAACATAATGTTACAAAAATATTTACTTCAAATCATCTTCATAATATGTAATTAACTTTTTCCTTAATTCAAATTTGTTCTCATTATCCGCCTCTATTGGAAGTTTTGATTTGGTAGCTTATTGGCTTCTGGACTATTTGTCATTGTGGCGAATAATAATAATAATAATAATAATAATAATAATAATAATAATAATAATAATTTTAGTAATAATATTAATAATTTGCATTAGGAATATTCCATTATACAATGGTTCTCCTTCAACCCAAACCAATCTGCTGTCGCCAAATTTCCCTGTCCATATCACCATCATCATCATCATCATCTAGTCCTTTTCTCTGCATAGTCCATCAAACCACATTCAACCAATATTCTCGTGGTCTACCCTTCCTCTTGTCTCTTCCGCTATCCAATTCAGTATCTTCCATGGTATTCTGTTCTCATTCACCCATTTTAAATGTCCATATCAACTCAAACGTTTTCCTTCTATTGTCTCTAAAATATTTGTCCACGTGCATAATTTCTTTATTATTTTGGATTTTATCTTTTCTTGTTGATAATGAAAATAATAATAATAATAATAATAATAATAATAATAATAATAATAATAATACTGCTTCTTAATTTCAAGAAATCTATCTTCTTAATGTATCCAGCTGTTTTCTGACAACATAAAATCCACTATAGTCTATTCAGTTTTTGTTTTTCATGAGAAATAAGGGATATTTTGATCAGTGTTCATTATAGATGCCTGTTGCTAGTAGCCAGAGTTGGGGTGTGGTCAGTATATACTGCAGGGCTGTGTCTTCTGCAAGAAGAAACTTAAAACTATTCCTAAAATACAGTATTTCCTGCTTCACTTTGCGCCTTTGGGATGATTTTCGTGCTCTTTTGTTCTGATTAAGTCTTCCAATATTTGATGTGATGTTCTGTGCATTACTGAGTCGAAGAACGTGCTTCGTTGTCGCGGTTTCATCAGCGAAAATAGTGCCTCATGTGAATAAGTACCTAGAGGAAACATACACAATATTCTTGCAACATGCCAGAACAGTCTGGGAAATCGTTCTTTCTGAAATAAAGGTGCAATAGATTGTCTGCTTTGGAACTGATCCCTTACTTCAATATTATTCTGCAATTCAATCACTTCTAACGGTGCGTCAATATGAACGTCGTGATAATCCACAGAATATGGTGTTGTGTACAATTGAAACTGTTTTTTTTTTTTTTTTTTTCGAAATTAGCCACGTCTTGAAAACGTTCTGCGAACTCCTCCTTTCACTGTCTCAGTAATGCAATTTTATCAGCGTTGGGCTTTTTTTTTTTTGTAGTCCATTATGAATTACACGATTACAGTCATAATAAATTGCTAAAAGCTATTATCATAAATGTGAAGAAGGTAAAATAAGAGATTTAACATGTTTCAAATAGTATTTCTTTCTAGTAATTCTTTGCAATTAACTTTATAAAAATTAATATTTAACATAATGTTACAAAAATATTTACTTCAAATCATCTTCATAATATGTAATTAACTTTTTCCTTAATTCAAATTTGTTCTCATTATCAGCCTCTATTGGAAGTTTTGATTTGATAGCTTATTGGCTTCTGGACTATTTGTCATTGTGGCGAATGAAAATGGTTTCAAGCTAGTTGATAATGTAGCATAATTAATCCCTGTCACAATTATAGTAAAACTTGTCATGAAAATTGCACACAATAAAATTGTCAGCAATCCCTCTTCACACAAATTACGTTGTTGTGCCACTGGTGTCTTTCATTTTTTATACGATTTTGTGGGGATACATTAAAACGAAAATTTGTTATTCAGACATAATTCAAAGTAATCTCTTAGGAAGTCCACTGCTATGAATGAAGTACCAGTTAGTATGTCTGACTGTGAAATGAGCAAGCCGGGGTTTAAATCCTGGTTGGGACAAGTTACCTGGTTGGGGTTTTTCCCTCAACCAATTGGAACAGAATTGCTGGGTAACATCTGGCATTGGATCTCGGATTCATTTCGCCATCATTAATTCACACATATCATCATCATCCATACAATAGTTTGGATACTTCACGGTGTGGCATGCTGTACTTGTACAAGAGCATGGCCATTCGACTATCCAATCATTCACAGAATAGGAGTGGTAAGCACAATAAGCCTCAGGCTGCAGTGCAAACCTTCGGGTCCCTCCTCCGTACAAAGTAAAAAAAAAATCTCTTAGGAACCAAAATAGGATAAGAACATAAGAACTTGCAGTACAAATCTGGAATTCGTATAAAACAACTTGAGCTGTTGTTGCGCGAATATAGCGACATATATTTTAGACAAAAATAAATTTAAAACTTGTTAAGGTGGCTTCTCTATCCGAACCATTCCTCCTCTCCCCAGCTTCCCTATTCCTCTTCCCTTCCACACTCTCCACATCTCTCTCTTTCCGTCTTCTGTACGAAATGGGAATATAAAAATTGGAAATTTATCTTTTGAAGAGGTGGAGAAGTTCAAATATCTTGGAGCAACAGTAACAAATATAAATGATATTCAGGAGGAAATTAAACACAGAATAAATATGGGAAATGCCTGTTATTATTCGGTTGAGAAGCTTTTATCATCCCGTTTGCTGTCAAAAAATTTGAAAGTTAGGATTTATAAAACAGTTATATTACCGGTTGTTCTTTATGGTTGTGAAACTTGGACTCTCACTTTGAGAGAGGAACATAGGTTAAGGGTGTTTGAGAATAAGGTACTTAGGAAAATATTTGGGGCTAAGAGGGATGAAGTTACAGGAGAATGGAGAAAGTTACACAACACAGAACTGCACGCATTGTATTCTTCACCTGACATAATTAGGAACATTAAATCCAGACGTTTGAGATGGGCAGGGCATGTAGCACGTATGGGCGAATCCAGAAATGCATATAGAGTGTTACTTGGGAGGCCGGAGGGAAAAAGACCTTTGGGAAGGCCGAGCCTTAGATGGGAAGATAATATTAAAATGGATTTGAGGGAGGTGGGATATGATGATAGAGAATGGATTAATCTTGCTCAGGATAGGGACCAATGGCGGGCTTATGTGAGGGCGGCAATGAACCTCCGGGTTCCTTAAAAGCCAGTAAATAAGTAAGTCAAACAGCAGTTAAAGAAATGACAAAGGACTTCCTATCTTACATAACGTGACAGTCCATGCAGAAGATTAAAATGACATGCCAAGCTGCTATCAGTTAAAAATATTAAAGGAAGTAGAGTTGGGAAAATATCAGTTACAATTGAGGTATATCTAGAGTACAGCGGCCAGTTGAGACAGAAATAAGACATTACCGGAGAATATCAAGGTAATTAGTATTTTGTCAGGAGACTATAATTATCTAATTAAGTGCTTGTAAAACTTGTATCTTACTGTGAGGCAGTACAGTTGTCAAGAGTGTTCATCTTTCATGAAATTATTTTATAGGTCAGATTTGTAACCAATTAGTATTTTTCCAGCTCTGTCAAAAGCACTGGAACACGTACTACATAAGCAACTAACTGACTACTCAATGAGCATCGTTTACTTGATGTCTGTCAGTCTGGTTTCCGATCAGGACACAATGCTACTACTCCTAAGTGCGGCTTGTGATTATTTTTGTTGGTTGGACCAGATATTTCACAAATTTTGTGGTATACGTTAAATAATGCACCTAGATTTTTTATTTCATTTTAGTTAATTGTTTTTGATTAAAAATTAGTTCAGCACAATACAACTAAAACTACCAGCTTCGTAATAATGCAAATTCAACATTAAACTCACCAATTTGCAGAATTATTTATAAAGAAGATGTGCTCGTCTGTCCTTCTAGCTGGCAAACTTTTCGATAACCCAGTTCTTGAAGTTCGGAATTTGATGAAGATGCTACTTATGAATAGAACAGAAAGCCAACGAATTCAGCCTATTTTGACCCATGGTGTTTCTGAGAAATGTTTTTATCATGTTTAATGTGCTGAAACTCCGTTCTGACTCAGCTGTTGAAACAGGTGTTGTTAATGCAATTCGAAGGGCTTTGCCACTTCAGAGAATGAATCTTCAAAGGAGTAATCCATAAAAAATTGAACAAATCATACACAGAGGAAATGTCTTTAAATGTATCATTTTGATAGATCACTGATAATTCATTAATACATTTTTCTTTCGAAATTAATGGATTGTAATTTTTTACGAAAATATTATCCAGGTCGGTGGACAAATTTCTTTGGATCAAATAGGCTATATTAAAGTTGCCAAATATATGCGACTTCAGGAAACGTCCATTGAATTAGTTGATAATGGTATCGCGTATTTCTTTGGCATCTGCTGACAGGTTTACTTGCCTCCTGAATTTCAGTCCTTTTCTTCTTCTCCATCGACATTTATTTCATAGTGTTCTCTCATATTTGCATTACAGCTAGCTCGAAATGTTGTAATGCGTCAGATATGCTCAATCTGTTTGCAGTTTGCATCTGTATTATATTGTATAATATATAACTTGTTTCATTAAGTCATAAAATAAATTTATAAAAAACAAAAATTCGTTATTATTTAACAAGTTTTTAGACCAAAGACTTCTGTCACTGTTATATGATATCATCCCATTCATTTAAGTCATCTCCCTCTTCAATCCTTTCGAAGCATTTCAATAGTTCCACTTTATTTTCCTTAACTGAGGATACAACTCGGAACTGAAAGTTCCATCATGTTGCTGAAATGTTTGTTTGCGATTATTGCACACAGGTAGCAGTAGGTCACTGCATTTAGGTGAAGTGGAGAAGAATGTTGTGAACCTAGTAATATTTGCAAAAAATAACTTCACCGATTTAATGCATTTTGAACATGCACTTTTTATAACTAAATTTATTAAGTTGGTAGGCATAGCAATGAACAAATTTTGCATGAGGAAATGTTTTCTGCATCAAATTCTGAACCCCACCCTGGTTTCCACTCATTACTGCAGCACCAACATATGCTTGAGCTATGAGTTTATTTTCTAAATTGAAAGGTTGTAGACTGTTTTAGAACTTCGTTCAGAGCGTTAGCCATGCAATTGTTTACCTCTTTGAAGGAAAGAAACTTTTCCACAACTTTACAACCTTTTATGTATTTCAAAATAACGAATTGGCTTTTTCAGGTTGTCTGTTGTTTCATCAGCCTGCACAGCAACACAGTTTGTAGAATTAATGTTCTGCTTCAGATCTTCTATGTATGACTCATAGATGTGTCTAAATCGTTTTGTATAGTGTGTGAAGTATATTTAAAAACAGAAGTACTGTTGAAGTGTTCATCCAATACATTATCAAGACTGGCAAGTAAAGATAACGGGCCGTATTCATAGACATTTTTAGCGTGGGCTTTCGGTGGATGATCAGTGTTTTTCGTATTCATAAACCAGTGTTAGCGATAGGATATGATTTGAATTCTGTACAAGTAACCAGTGGATAGCCGGGGCTAGCTTAGTATGCTCGTAGTGCGTGCTGCGAAATGTTTATGAATAGGACCCAACAAGTCTAACTAATTTCCCCGATTTGCAGATCCCTGATTTTCGTTCATGACTCCTCAGTGATAATTCATGAGTTCCGCAAAATACTAAAGAATCAATTACTCTTCCCAGTATATGCCTGTTTTTTGTGACCTGTTCGTTGTGTTTCTGGATTGAAATTTTAACCATGGAATCATTTGTGCTGCAATATTTACTGTCCCAAATAAACTACTCAAAAATGAATAGGGATATTGCAAAC
This sequence comes from Periplaneta americana, assembly GCF_040183065.1. NCBI lineage: Eukaryota > Metazoa > Arthropoda > Insecta > Blattodea > Blattidae > Periplaneta > Periplaneta americana. The sequence goes on along the minus strand of NC_091128.1, from coordinate 74,515,963 downwards.
AAAATAAAAAATCTTAATCACTTGTTATTAAATAAATTTTATTCTTACATATAATTAAATAATAAACTAAGTTGAAGGTTTTCTAGGGTATTTGTTACATAATACTACCAATACTACTAAACAGAAAGAAAAAAAAAAGAACCAGAGACAAAAGTTGGGATATATATGTTAAGTATTTATTACAATATGAACAAGATTGACTTTTTTGTTTCATTAGTAATGAGTTGTATTTCCTCGGACATTTGCAACAGCTTAACATCTCTCTGGCATGCTTCCAATGCAATTATCAATCTGGTCTTGTGGTATGTCCTTGAATGCAAGTTCTCTGATGGTAGCTGGGTGTGGTAGATGGTTGTGAAGTTACCTCTGAAGCAAATTCCAAACATGTTCAATTGCATTTAGATCTGGGGACCGAGGTGGAAGTGGAAGATGATTCATCTGAAGGTCTTCCAGTGCTTCCATGACTACTACAGCTCGATATGCACGTGCATTATCATCAAGAAATATAAAATTCTCTTGACCAACGGCATCACCCCTATTCGAAATGCACTCCCTCACCATCTCCTCTGCGTACCTTTGATCTCTCAGTGCTCCATCGATTATATGAAGTTGAGTTTGCCAGCCTAAGGACACACCTGCCCAAACCATAACACCTCCTCTACTATAAGGAACTACTAGTTGGAAATATTGCGACAAACTGCGATCACCAGCAAACCTGTATACTCTCTGACATCTGTTGTCATTAAAGAGGCAGTATTTGAACTCGTCGGTAAAAAGGACATTTCCCCAAAGAATGCCTTCTCCGATCTTCTGATTGACCCATGCTAATCTTTGTCTGTGATGGATTAGTTCAAGTGCTAGACATCATAGCAGTCTATAGGACGTCAAACCTTCTTCCCAGAGTCTATTTTTAATTGTTTGATCAGATACCAAAAGGTCAGTGACGTTTTGAAGGTCTTGTTGTATATATATCTAGCTGTAGCAAATGGTGTTCTTGCTTTAATGATGATGTGACGGTCCTGTCGAGGCGTAGTCTTACAATTTGATCCACTGCCAGGTCTTCTGGTTATCAAACCTGTCTCCCGAAAACGAGGAAGTACTCTAGAAATCACACTCTGGGATTTACCTCTCAAATCTGCTATGTCAACCTGACGTTCACCTCGCTGCTCTAATCGAACTACCTTTTCTAAATGATCACTTGATAGATGGTGCCTCTGCATGTTAATTCAAAGATTATTAATGAAAAAAAGCAATCTTGTTGTTAAAACACAATTAAAAATTAAATTAGAACTTGGATGTTTGAAATCTGATGGCACAAAGTCTGAATTTGCAAATTAAGAATTAAATTAGGCTTCAAATTCTTGTTGCTATGCAACATTCAGTTGTTTTCATATCCAGGAAGGTATTTGTTCTATGCTATAAACGGCATTACATAGTAAGCACATTACTAGGGATGTTTTCAATGACATCCGATATTTACTGTTTCAGTTTCACACGTGTAGTAGGTCTACTAAGAAACACCCTTTCTTTTAACCAGTAGTCAGCTGAATTTATGTCTGGTGACCTAGAAGGCCAACTGTTCGGAAAATACCTACTAATTACACGATCACCAAATATGTTGTGCAGTAGTGTTTTTACATTATTGTGTATGTGAGGTGGAGCGCCGTCTTGCATGAAAACAATATTTTCGACTTTAAGATTCTATAACGCTAGTAAGCCTATTACAAGGTCTTGCAACATTTGAAAATATCGCTGCCCGATTACCGTCACTGTTTTTGTTTGTCCATTTTCAATTTCTTCATAGAAATACGGTCCTATTATGAAATGTGACGTAAAACCACACCAGACAGTAACCTTGATATCATGTAATCTTGCTGTATAATTGTGTTTGGATTATCTTCTGCCCATATCTTGCAATTATGAATGTTAACACCTCCATTCAATTCGAAATGTGCCTCATCTGTCCATTTCTCAATTCATGTATCGTTCATTATCTTCTCAATGTACGAGTGTATGCATATTGTACATTGCATTCGTAATAGCACTGAAGGAGGTCAATTCGAACTCGTAAAGGTAAAACCATTGTGAAAATTATTAAAATTAATCTCCTACAACTGCCGTCTGTATTCTGAACAACAATTATTTTTTATACAAGCGTGACACAGTTACCATAGCAACGAAACATGCATCGATTAAAAAAACCCAAACCTTCTAAACAGTAATGGTACCTATATGGAACCAAACTGCTGATATGTACAGAAGATACAACTGTTTCAAAATGGAAACTTACTTTTGAATAACTCTATACATAATCATATTCACCAACACATTATTATCTGTCCCAATAATATTATCACCTATTGAGAGCTAGCAGAACTATTTCAAAGTTTGTCCATTTATTACGAGTATATCTTTGGTTCTGAATTATTGTCCCGTTGTTAAAAAGTTCGCTTACACGGTCAGATATTTTGAACGCCAATGTAGGCTACATATGCCATATTATGTCATTCCAGTCTTGATGAGCATTAGCTTGACAGTAAGGGCAGTATTCATAGACAATTTTAGCGCGGGCTTCCGGTGGATGATCAGCGTTTTTCGTATACATAAACCAGTGTTAGCGATAGGATATGATTTGAATTCTGTACAAGTAACCAGTGGATAGCCGGGGCTAGCTTAGTACGCTCGTAGCGCGTGCTGCGAAATGTCTATGAATAGCACCCTAAGAGACGAGCGCAATTTTAAAACAGTGCCACAATGTAATTGAACGTATTAAAATAGGGCCTTTAATATAAGTTCCATACTATATTGTAACATGGGTATTCCTCCAACAAAGTATATTACCACAGTCTAGTATATACAGTCACGAAGCTCAATACGTAGTAAATATGCATGCATAGATAGTTGCTATCCACTAGGATCGCTAATATCGCCTCATTATAAACAATGCGAAGTAATGCCGGCACAGTCTATTGTTCCTATACGTCTTGTTTTTTTTAAAGATGGGACATGACAGGAGCCTTGCGATCGGAAAAACAACTGAATGTCACATAGCGTGGTAGGCCTGTTGCTATGGTAACAACGGTTGAGTTGCCAAACTTAGTTTCCACGTGGCGAGTGCTTAATAGCTCTCTTGGCGACATTTATTGTGCACACAATGTTAGCATTGGCACGTTTCGTCTGTGATTCTCTGTCGATTTTTCTATTGTTTTCTTACCTTCGCGTCAATTGTCAATGAATGTTTTAACGTCAGCCATCTTAACGACAACTGCTAGCTTCCATCAGCTGGCAGCGTGGTAGTCCATATTGGCAACATGGCACTGTAGTTTCAAGCTCGGCCGCTAAACTGTCATGTCCCATCTTTCAAAAAAACAAGTATAGCACCCTCAACTGAAGCTTCGTGACTGTATATACAAGACTGCGATATTACCTTGAATTTTAGTTTTCATTCTCATAGGCCAGAGATAATGTTACAAGAGTTCGAAAGTTTTTCATTTTCTTGCTTCACTTTCGTGAAATACGTAACCAAAGACATGGAAGCTTCTCATGATAATTAATAATGGTCTTACTAGAAAAAAAAACCCATGTATAGTTTTTATACGAAACTTATACAGAGTTGGGGCAGAAAACGTTACTGATAAACCATGCATAAGCAATGGATGTATAAGAAACCTGTAACTATGCATGGGAATTGCTTTGCAGTAGTTACACACACGAAATCCCTTTTTTAAGCGTTGTATATAGAGAAAAAATGGTCGCCCTTTTAACAGCTGTTCGTATCGATTGTCATTTTATGATGATGGTTGCCTTATAATCATAGAAGAAGAAACCAAAGTGCACAGAATAATTAGAATAATATTGCTCCTAGAGCAACTCTTTGGCCAAAATATAGCGTGCTAATCGATCAGGCCAAGTTGTACTATCGATACTTAGCGCACACTATGAGATGCAATAGATTTTTATTTTATTGGGTTATTTTACGACGCTGTATCAACATCTCTGGTTATTTAGCGTCTGAACGAAATGAAGGTGATAATGGCAGTGAAATGAATCCGGGGTCCAGCACCGAAAGTTACCCAGCATTTGCTCATATTGGGTTGAGGGAAAACCCCGGAAAAAACCTCAACCAGGTAACTTGCCGGGCTACCTGGTTTCGCTGCCAGGCGCGCTGACCGTTACTCCACAGATGTGGACGAGATGCAATAGAGAACCGATATTCTATTACCTTTCGTAATGAAGTAATGACGTAGCTGTGTAACAGTTGTACTGTTATACACGACGTAGGTAGTGATTATTAGTAAGTAATTTATACACGACTTATAAACGAGCTATTCATTGTGTAAGTATAAGACAGTTCAACGTCTGTATATAAGAATTTTTATTAGTAAAACTATTTCACCAATAGAATAACAAATAAATAAATCATAAAATAAAGGTAATGTATACCATTATTGAAAATTATATTTAATTTACTTGCATCGTATTACACTATATGAAATTATTTTATAAATAAGACCTGAGCCAGCTAGTGTTAACTTCTCTCACTGCACATGAATGATAGAAATAATGTATTAATGGAAATTTTCATTTTGATTATAAAGACGGTGAAGTTTTAAAAAAGAGCGAAAATGTAATTAAATGTACAATATTTATAGAAGTGACATTCAATCAAAGTAAATTTAAGGGGTGTACATTCAGTTTAAAGATAGTGATCGATAATATTAAATGACACCTGCTTGTCTAATCCACGTGGACTAAAACCGAGGTTGCAATGTCTTGTGCTGAGGACGAACATTAAGGTATGTGATTAAAAATTATTATTAAAGAATTATTATTAAGAGTTGATAATGTCAACGTACTCGTATATGAAATAATAATAATAATAATAATAATAATAATAATAATAATAATAATAATAATAATAATAATAGCCATTTAACAATATAACAAACTAGTGCTTATTCTTATCGAGGAAGTAGACGTGACAACGTGACGCTTAGAGTGAAACCTACAGAGCAATAATCGGTCAGCAAAATTATGTTTTAAAAGCACACCGCACGTTATTGTATGATGCCGACATGTTAACCATGAGAGCGCGGCGATATATGAGGCCGCAGCGATAATATCACGGGAACCGACTAGAATATTTTAATGCTACTTAAGGGCACTATTCTTTTGTCCTTTCTACTTCATGGAACACATGTGTCACCTTGCACAACAGCAGTTCAGAATTATCACATTTTTTATAATACCGGTTTATCGCTTATCGTTATTCACTTGTTTTCAATGGAAATATAGACCTATTTGTCAAAGTGAGATATGTTATTCGTGACTGTTCGAAAGTTTAAGCTTAGGTAGTTAATTTTAAATAAAAATGATTCTTGATACCCATTGTTGAATTTACAGTTCCGACGCCTGTAGGCATCCAAAAACATTTCCCGCCTCACTTTTTTCATTAATACAAGTATATATGCCCCCATTTTCATCCTGGATAAAAGTTGAAATAAAAAATTTCTGCGCTCTTTCAGGGATACACCGGTATGTAGGATGCATAACCCATTTTCGGGACTAAAGTTGCATTTGTTTGAATGGTTTATTTCTGTTTCGATTTACAAATGGAGAGTATATATTTATGATACGAGAAATAATGCAGGTATAATTATTTTCTCTTCATATGAAGCGACATTCTGAAATCAGTCCCAGCTCACAACAGATTTTTCATTATGGTTCACTCAGATTATATTATACGTGTCTGTTATCACTTTAATATTGCAGAACTCGCAATTAAAAATCAAACTAGTGCTCGCACAGGTCTATGGCTGCCCTCGATCTGAGATATTACTGAGAGAGTTCATGCAGCGCGGCTAATTTTATACGTAACTTTAGCGCCCTCATGTTCGTAACGAAATGTAATTTTCAGCACTAAGAAATCGTAATGGTTTTTGAAAACAAAGTGTTGAGGAAAATTTTTGTTCCAATTTTTGACCCACTTGAAAACAAGTGGAAAATTCGACATAATAATGATATTCACAAACTTTATAACCAACCGTCAATTTTAGATGTAATACGGACCAGAAGATTAAATTGAACAGGACATGTTATACGTATGGAGACTGCAGCAGCGCAAAACAAATATATATATATATATATATATATATATATATATATATATATATATATATATTTGTTTTGCGCTGTGTATATATATATATATATACACACACACACACACACACAACAGAAGGCCTCGAAGTAGATGGAAAGATGACATTCAGAAGGAATGCATGGAAATGGGATTTACCAACTGAGAGGAACTAGCAAAAGACAGAACAGAGTGGAAGTGTTTTGTGAAATCGACATGGAGTCGACATGCTACATAATGTCCTTTGATTTATTTATTTATTTATTTATTTATTTATTTATTTATTTATTTATCTATTTATTTACCTATTTATTTACCTATTTATTTATTTATTTATTCCCCTATTTATTTATTTATTTATTTTCGTATTTAATTATTTATTTATTTTCCTATTTATTTAATTATTTATTTATTTACCTATTTATTTATTTATTTATTTATTTATTTATTTATCTATCGCACCTTACGAATAGCACCGGGAAGGAGCGCCTTAATGTACATGTTCTCATGTACAGTCCTAGAAAATCGTTTTGTCGCACAGATACTTTGTAAGTCCCAGAAAGAAGGTAGTGCGCCTGATCAGACATACACCGAAACAAAATTAATTTTATTATTTAAACTGTTCCTCTTGTGATGTAGATGAAATTATTGGGGATCATCAATGTGGTTTTAGGCGTAATAGATCAACTATTGACCAGATATTTTGTATTCGACAGATAATGGAGAAAAAATGGGAGTATAAGGGTACAGTGCATCAGTTATTCATAGATTTCAAAAAGGCATATGACTCGGTTAAGAGAGAAGTTTTATATGATATTCTTATTGAATTTAGTATTCCCAAGAAACTAGTTCGATTAATTAAAATGTGTCTCAGTGAAACGTACAGCAGAGTTCGTATAGGTCAGTTTCTGTCAGATGTGTTTCCAATTCACTGTGGGCTAAAGCAAGGAGATGCACTATCACCTTTACTTTTTAACTTTGCTCTAGAGTATGCCATTAGGAAAGTCCAGGATAACAGAGAGGGTTTGGAATTGAATGGGTTACATCAGCTGCTTGTCTATGCTGATGACGTGAATATGTTAGGAGAAAATCGACAATCGATTAGAGAAAACACGGGAATTTTACTGGAAGCAAGTAAAGAGATAGGTTTGGAAGTAAATCCCGAGAAGACAAAGTATATGATTATGTCTCGTGACCAGAATATTGTACGAAATGGAAATATAAAAATTGGAAATTTATCTTTTGAAGAGGTGGAGAAGTTCAAATATCTGGGAGCAACAGTAACAAATATAAATGATACTCGGGAGGAAATTAAACAGAGAAAAAATATGGGAAATGCCTGTTATTATTCGGTTGAGAAACTTTTATCATCCAGTCTGCTGTCAAAAAATCTGAAAGTTAGAATTTATAAAACAGTTATATTACCGGTTGTTCTGTATGGTTGTGAAACTTGGACTCTCACTTTGAGAGAGGAACAGAGATTAAGGGTGTTTGAGAATAAGGTGCTTAGGAAAATATTTGGGGCTAAGAGGGATGAAGTTACAGGAGAATGGAGAAAGTTACACAAAACAGAACTGCACGCATTGTGTTCTTCACCTGACATAATTAGGAACATTAAATCCAGACGTTTGAGATGGGCAGGACATGTAGCACGTATGGGCGAATCCAGAAATGCATATAGAGTGTTAGTTGGGAGGCCGGAGGGAAAAAGACCTTTAGGGAGGCCGAGATGTAGATGGGAAGATAATATTAAAATGGATTTGAGGGAAGTGGGATATGATGATAGAGAATGGATTCATTTTGCTCAGGATAGGGACCAATGGCGGGCTTATGTGAGGACGGCAATGAACCTCCGGGTTCCTTAAAAGCCAGTAAGTAAGTATTCCTCTTGTGAACCAGGTCGCTCGTCCTCTGATCATGCACACTGCTTCCTTTCTGGGACTTATATTATAAATATCTGTGCGACAAAAATTTTTTAAATACTGTACATACATTAGAGGCCTGCACGGGCTTGGGTCAAGCCCGCGAGCCCGGGTTGCAATTCACGTATGCTTGGGTTCGGGCCAAGCTCGGACCTTGAAGAAACGAAATCTTTTTTTTTTTTTTTTTTTTTTGGCGAATTATATATTGATTAAAAAATAATATGAAGACTTTAATGCATGTACGATTAGATGTAGGGTTATAGTCCCAAACTTTACAGTGCCGGAGCTCTTTATGTTTTTTAACCTATGGGGAAGGGGAAAGTTTGGATGCCAAAAAATAAGACAAAGAAAGAAATTCCATAAAGTAAGACTGTAAGGAGAATGCAAGGCAACACCAATCAATACCTATTCCATTTAGCTTGTGAAGCTCAAATAAACCGAAATGGTCACTGTAAGGGTGATTATTCTGCGCAATGTAATAAGCTGATATAAATTTCACTTTTGTTGTTTCACGTGGGCTGCACTCTTTTATTCGCCAACATTTTCAATTGATTGCTTTTCAGACGTATCAATAACTTTTGTGCTATATTATGAGCACCGGATTTCTTGTGTTCAATGATTTTTTTTTCGTAGTGACTTAAGCTGATCTGATCTGTTCGATCCGTAGTAATTTACTGAATATGAGCGCCATTCATTAGATCAGAAATACACTCTTTTTAATGCACCTAATGTAGTTATTTCATGACACACTTTACAACCTAGCTTATATTGCTTACAATCAATCCACGGATAAGCTTCTTTTTTCTTGACCACATATTTTCTTCATTCCATATATTCGGCCACTCACTTTGCAGGTCGACTATTTGGCTTTCACTATTTTGCACATTATGACGTTGAATATTCTTCGCAGTATTACTGGAACTGTATCTTTTATAACAGTATCTCTGGTTGAATTACTAGATTTATCAAATAGAAGCGATGGGCTTGAGATATGAAAAATATCAGGAGAGGATGCTTTTGTAACTCCACTATTAACAGAAATGGCACGAGAAAAGAAAGAAGTTAATGTTTCTTGTCTATGTTTATTTTGTTCCATATTTACTGAAGGGCAATAGATAAAAACAAATGTTTCAAGCAGTCTTTTAGTTACATTATATGCAGTAGATTAACTGCTTAAAATTCACTTCGTAAAATAACTGGGTAACAAACATAACACATTTCGGTAGTAACACCATAGACAATCTCCTGTATCGTACAAGGACGCGGAAACTAACGAAATACAAAACGAAAGTAAATTAGGAATGTGATCATTTCGCGCAGGCGCACTAAAGTTTAGTTTGGTGGTTGTTCTGTCACTGATTCTCCCCCATTTCTCACCACACACCCTGTCTACACTCCTTGTGGTCTCGCGACCCTCTACTTCCGAACTTGTTCCGATTTTCTAAAGGAAGCACAGAAAATATAATCACTAAATATTCTGGCATTAACTAAGATATCGTTAGCTGGGAAAGTATTGCGATGTCAAAACAGATTTTAAAATTCCAAATCAGTGCCGGAGCTTCGCTCCACCTTCGAACACAGTGCCGGAGCGTTGCTCTGCTCCATCTCCACTACATCCCTGATTAGATGTCCACTTGATAACCATCGAGGACAGTAGTCTATCGGTATCGTAAGTTATTGTTTGGTTCGACTTCGTACTTCCTAACAGTATTTGTCTCGCCTCTAGTCTGTCTTAGACACAGATCATTATTCATTTTTTTTACCAGGGAAATTACTCTTTCTCATGCTCCTACTGGAGTGATCTGTCTCGCAGCTCTTCCTGATCCTTGTAGCCTCTGGTTTATCTGCTAGTCTTCGGGTTTCGGGTTGATAATTATAAGCTAATCTCGGGTTTCGGGCTGGATTCGGGTCTGGTTCAGCTCGGACCGGGTCGGGCCTAAGAATTTCGGCCCGTGCAGACCTCTAACATACATACATGAGAAAGTTTCTCTGAATGAAAATGATGTGCTCAAGGAACTAGCTAAGAAACGCAAAAGGTTTAAGTACACTGTATCCAGCTTAAAAGTATAATAAAATAAAATGGCCGTTGGTCATTTCGTTGGACATAATTTGTTTATTTTTTTCTTGTATTGTGTTTACGTTTTATTTATTTATTTTTTCGCCAGCATTAGGGTTGCCAGGTTTACAATTTCAAAATAAGGGGGATTCTGGAAGAAGTTTCAGGCTTTCAAGGAAAAGTAAAGAACTTTGTAGAAATCATTGCGTAATCTACAACAAAGTACAACTTTCTTTTCATTTTGGAGGGTAATTTAATGTTAAATATATCTACATATACATCACATATTCATATGTATATGAGGTCTCGCCATTCTCATTTTTTTAATATTATCACGACTATATGAAGTAGTCAATGTGTATATCACCTATTAATTCGAGAAAAATTCGTTCCGGCACCGAGAATCGAAACCGGGACCTCTCAACTCTGCACACTGAGCGCTATTTCCAACTGAGCCATTAACATTACAATTAGAAGAGTTCGGCCGGCACCGTGGATCGTGTCCCAGCATGGCTTAGTTGGAAAGAGCGCTCAGCGCGCAGAGCTGAGAGGTCCCGAGTTCGATTCCCGTGCCGGAACGAATTTCTCTCGAATTAATATCTACATATAATTGCAATAAAATATTTAGAGTAACACTTAAAGCATTACGTATATTTACAGGTCGATTAGTATTTATACAGCAGTTTACCATCTTTCACATATCTGAAGAAATCTGTACAAGAAAGGCTGAAATTTGAAACAACGTGTAATTCAGTTTTAATTTCAGTAGAACTTCTGTTTCTTATACTTGTAAATGTATTAGTAAGTAAGAAAACTCTTTCAGTGAGGGCATAGAATTCCGGAATTCTCATCAGTCATCACTATTCTCACCTCATCCCACCCTTGAGACCGGTCGACCAGTCCTTGAATGGGAAAAGTGAAAGCTGACCAGGCCATGAGACCACAAGAAATGTGCCTCAGTTGCAGCTTTCCGAGTGCAACTTCAGAGCTCGTGAAAACATACGAAATGCAGATGCCAGACCTGGCCAGAACATTTCAGGCCTCAGGTACAAATTTTACTGCAAGATACGTATATATACATCAAATATTTCTACGACTTTATAGACTTCGTTCAAATAAATAATATGCTATAATAAAAACACAAAATTTAAGTGTATGTAAGCCAAGTGACTGAGTTTAGGCCTCACTTGCCTCAACCAATCAGGTGGCCCGGGTTCGAATCCCGGTCAGGACAAGTTACCTGGTTGAGGTTTTTTCAGGGGTTTTCCCTCAACCCAATATGAGCAAATGCTGCGTAACTATCAGTGCTGGACCCTGGACTCATTTCACCAGCATTATCACCTTCACCTCATTCAGACGCTAAATAACCTAAGATGTTGATACAGTAGTTACACTCTCCTATTAATGTACGAGTAATTTCGACATATAAACTGACATTTGACAGATTATCGAATTGTCCCATCCTGAATCCTTCATTGATCATTGATTTTGAGTTGGATACTTACTTACTTACTTACTTACTTACAAATGGCTTTTAAGGAACCCGAAGGTTCATTTCCGCCCTCACATAAGCCAGCCAACGGTCCCTATCCTGTGCAAGATTAATCCACTCTCTATCATCATATCCCATCTCCCTCAAATCAAATCCATTTTAATATTATCCTCCCATCTACGTCTCGGCCTCCCCAAAGGTATTTGAGTTGGATACTATGAGAAAAATGAACAGTCATCATGCAACTATTGGTGTAGGCAGAAGTGATCCATGGCCAACTACGTATTTGACTGTGGCTGCCTCTCCAATATATAGGCCTAGAGATCTTCTCGTAAGTGCCTCACTGTTTCAATGTCATACAAGAAGAAAATTCAAAATATATTATATCCTGTAATAGTTAGATTTTGATCGAACCGTTTACCTTTCATTGCTAATTAAGGATACTGGAATATATTTAAGGGGACACTCAACTTAAAAATTGGAGAAAAAGTGTCATAGAAATGAAAAATTAAATTTCTACACTAATTTACGTGACAGAACTAAATCAATAAGCAGAATTCTTCCCCTATTCATTGAGAAGTCACAGTCAAATGCACAAAGCCAAAAAATAAAAAATGATAATTAAAAGTGATATTTCAATTAATGATTGATTAAAAATTGAAATATTTTTTATTTTGAAAAGTATTGGATCTAATGAGCTGAGATTTTACATGTTACTTTCCATGTGTATATTAAACTTTTTCTCCAAATTTGAAAAAGATTGGTCAAATAGGAAAAAAGTTCCATAATATCGTTGAGTGTCCCCTTAAATAGGAAAATGTGTTTGCTCTCTATCATCAAAGTTGTGTGTAATGTAGATCCACCTTACATGGTACACTATGGGTAACACAACGATGGAAAGATTCTGATTTCAGCAGTAGACACAAAGAAGTTATATTCACTTATCGAGGGAGATTCTTGGGATAAAACAATCAAAAACTGAATTGCCTGCCATCGAAAAATACACTTATTTGATGTATGCATATTATCATAATACCCAGAATACTTTCTTGCCCCAATATTCCCTTCCCTTCCCTTCCCTTCCCTTCCCTTCCCATCCCTTCCCTTCCCTTCCCTTCCCTTCCCTTCCCTTCCCTTCCCTTCCCTTCCCTTCCCTTCCCTTCCCTTCCCTTCCCTTCAGAGACATAACTTTTTCTAGAAAGACTAATTTACCTCACAGTAAAAGGATGAGCAAGTTAGTGGTATTTGTAATTGGATGCATGTATTTTTGGAATGTCGCAGTTCTGTTAAGTGTTTTAAGTTTGGAAAATATTTGTTACAAAAATACTTTTACAGGAGGGTGACATTTTCCTGGGTATTACAGGCTGAGATGCTGGCTTTCCTGCTTTGTTTGTTTGGGGCTGGCTTCATCGTGACGTGGGTGTACTACTTTGGCATCACAATGCGTCAAATGACACGCCTACCCGGCCCCAGACCTCTGCCACTCTTGGGAAATGTCTTGGAAACTGGCTTAAGACCAAACTCAGAGAGTATGTATTGGTTCACTTGCATATTGAGATAAAACATGGGTGGCCAGAACTCACGCTAGCGCAGCGCTGCTTAGGTACATGATTTCGGGAGGAAGGATTGAAAGAGGAGTAACAGTACGTGGTAACTAGAACAGTAGTAGATTATTAATACACTAAGCATCATTGTGAAGTTATTGAATATTAATTATTTATAAAATCAGAATTAATTAATTAGTTAAATTGATATTAATTAATTATAGACGTTTGTAGTATGATAATTATTGTAAATCATTAAACATATTCAAAATAAGTTAGAAGTAAATAATTATGAATATTTAAGAAAACTTCCAAATGAATTTAAATTAAATACATAATCATCGTTGCTCTGATATAAAAATAAGGGAGTTTCTTTTATGTCTGTAAGTTGAATTATAACAAAACAAAAGCTGCTGAAATTACTCCTCAGTTTCACATACCTTTCAAGTCATATTGAATTGAAATCAGGAGTTACGTTGCACACTGCCAACCGTAACTGGACACAAAGATGTCTATCCGTCATGCAGATCCTACAGTTTTCATTCGTGAGAAGAACTGCTCACAGATATATGTAGTTCCAAACATGGTTTCCATAAAATTGGCGAAAGATCGAATCTTTTTATATTTCTTATATTATAAAGCATTTTATATTGTCGTCAGGATGCAGAAAAACTCTTCTTCCCACCTTAAATTAAATCTTCTTTTTTTTTAATGGTTTAAAGTTTTTACAGACACACTTTCGATGTGCTTCACTGCCGTCACTGTGTTTGTCCTAGTTATAGTAAACAAGTGATTATGCATATCCGAGCTTTATGGAAACACAGAAGGGTTGAGGGGAAGTTACATTGCAGGTTACATAGTGACTATAGAGTGTAACGCGAATCATGTAATGGACACCGATGAGATAAAAGGTGAAGTTTGTAGAAGTTCGTTAGTTAGCTTCATTATAACAAGACTATAAAATGACTGAAATTTGTGGCTACGGTAAGCGTCTCCTTTAGTGACATGGGTGAGTATATAACTTTTAAAGGACATTAGAATTTATTAGACAGTCACCCTAGCTTGCTAAACATCGGGCTCCTGTATTGTATGGCCAAGTGGGACTCCACCTCAGCTGTGGTGCCGTGATATATGGATGATCCAGTATATTAACAAATCTGTGCCTAGTGAATCAATTTTGCGAAAAACTTACTTAAACTAATGTTACTATTCCTTAATGAAAGTTATTCAAAGCAAAATTGAAAATAAGATGATCTGGATCCCATTCGATGAGTTGCCTGATCCTACAGGTCGCTGTATTGCCAATGTCATTGTTGAACCACTAGATCCTTCTGCAGAAGATGTGAAACCATTCCTGCTTACAACAGAATGTCTGGAAAGGGTTAACAGTACAACTATCTCACAGTTATTCATTAATTGATGTGGCCAGAAGAAATTAATCACGACACCATGTTACTGTTCGTTACTGACTCTGCACTGTATATGAAAAAGACTGGAAAAACTTTAAAAGTGTTATTTCCGAACGTGCTTCATGTGACCTGCATAGCTCACGGATTCCACAGGATGTCAGAAGAGGTACGATGCTTGTTTCCAGATGTCGACAAATTGGTTTCTAGTATTAAGAAAATCTTTCTGAAATCCCTGTGACGAATTGAGACATTTAAAGGTGTTGCTCGAAGTGTAGCTCTCCCTCCCCAGCCTACCATAACAAGATGAGGAATATGGATTTCAGCAGTAGTTTACTACACTTCAAATTTCCCGAGTGTAAGCAAGATGGTTAGTGCTCTGGAGGATAAAGCATCATCGATCACAGCAGCTAAGAAACTTCTCGGACCTACGGAGGTGAAAAATGGTGTAACTTTCATTGCAGCTGAGTTGGGTTTTCTACCAGAAGTGGTCATTCAACTTCAAGAAAGATAACAGACTCTGTGGAAATTAGTGAAAATTATGGATTATGCAGTGCAGTGATTAGACTGTGTTCCAGAAGAAAGGGTTTATTGGTAATGGAAAAGTGTAAGATAGTGTTTTCTCAAAATATGATTTGGACAAACTTAAAAAAATTTTTTAAATTCTACAGGGGGAAGTTGAAATAGACTCTTCCAGTTGCTCTGCTTCTGATTTTCCCCCCATAGGCTAACCTCTGTGAATGTTGAGAGATCATTTTGTCTTATGAAAACTGTATTATCTAACAGGAGACAGAACCTGACAGTAGAAAACTTGTGTAACCAATAAGTCAATACAATTTCATAAAATTCTGCTGTGAAGTGTAGATAGAAAAATTTTTTAACTTAACAATTACAACAAAACACCCATCACAATGCCAACATAAATAAATAATAAAATATATAAACCTAATATTATGTTTTACTTTGATGTCTCTTTTTTTTTTTTTTTTCTTTCCTATTCTAGTTGTTTATAATGCCTTTTTGCGTGCCTGTTTTGAAGATTTATAATTCCTGAATTTTCGGTCTTTGATAATAACTATCACAAGAACCTTGTTTTGCATTATTTCGGCTTTCATGTAATGAGTATAAAATTACTTATTTGACGGTTTTTTACGTGTCATATAAAATATCGTTTTTCACACATAATTGCACTATATATGGTCGATGAGTCTACAGAATCAATGTCTCACTATATATGATGAAAGAGTAATGGAACGGAGAAAAATTCTCTCCGGCGCCGGGATTTGAACCCGGGTTTTCAGCTCTACGTGCTGATGCTTTATCCACTAAGCCACACCGGATACAACTCCGACGCCGGTTAGAATCGTCTCAGATTAAGCTCCAACTCTTGGGTTCCCTCTAGTGGCCGCCCTCTGCACTACGTCATAGATGTCTATGAACGCAGGACCGAAGTCCACACATGTGCTGAGGTGCACTCGATATGAGTGACTAGTTGGCATCAGCACGTAGAGCTGAAAACCCGGGTTCAAATCCCGGCGCCGGAGAGAATTTTTCTCCGTTCCATTACTCTTTCATCGTATGATGACGCAGAATATCTGCATGGAAATATCATATGTACTTCGGTACATTAAAATAATATATATGATATGCGTAAATCACTTCGTGATTTAAGACGGCGCTTATTCCGTCGGATCCCGGCCAACTAGTCACTCATATCGAGTGCACCTCAGCACATGTGTGGACTTCGGTCCTGCGTTCATAGACATCTATGACGTAGTGCAGAGGGCGGCCACTAGAGGGAACCCAAGAGTTGGAGCTTAATCTGAGACGATTCTAACCGGCGTCGGAGTTGTATCCGGTGTGGCTTAGTGGATAAAGCATCAGCACGTAGAGCTGAAAACCCGGGTTCAAATCCCGGCGCCGGAGAGAATTTTTCTCCGTTCCATTACTCTTTCATCGTATGATGACGCAGAATATCTGCATGGAAATATCATATGTACTTCGGTACATTAAAATAATATATATGATATGCGTAAATCACTTCGTGATTTAAGACGGCGCTTATTCCGTCGGATCCCAGCCAACTAGTCACTCATATCGAGTGCACCTCAGCACATGTGTGGACTTCGGTCCTGCGTTCATAGACATCTATGACGTAGTGCAGAGGGCGGCCACTAGAGGGAACCCAAGAGTTGGAGCTTAATCTGAGACGATTCTAACCGGCGTCGGAGTTGTATCCGGTGTGGCTTAGTGGATAAAGCATCAGCACGTAGAGCTGAAAACCCGGGTTCAAATCCCGGCGCCGGAGAGAATTTTTCTCCGTTCCATTACTCTTTCATCGTATGATGACGCAGAATATCTGCATGGAAATATCATATGTACTTCGGTACATCAAAATATATATATGATATGCGTAAATCACTTCGTGATTTAAGACGGCGCTTATTCCGTCGGATCCCGGCCAACTAGTCACTCATATCGAGTGCACCTCAGCACATGTGTGGACTTCGGTCCTGCGTTCATAGACATCTATGACGTAGTGCAGAGGGCGGCCACTAGAGGGAACCCAAGAGTTGGAGCTTAATCTGAGACGATTCTAACCGGCGTCGGAGTTGTATCCGGTGTGGCTTAGTGGATAAAGCATCAGCACGTAGAGCTGAAAACCCGGGTTCAAATCCCGGCGCCGGAGAGAATTTTTCTCCGTTCCATTACTCTTTCATCGTATGATGACGCAGAATATCTGCATGGAAATATCATATGTACTTCGGTACATTAAAATAATATATATCACTATATATGGTCGATGAGTCTACAGAATCAATGTCTAATGACACAGTGTCCATATTTTTGGGTCTAATGACAGTGGTCTACAATATTAAATCCATTTTTTCAACAAGAATCTGCTACAACACATTCAGCTGATCTCTCATTAGCATTAATGGACATTTTTGAATATAGGGTCACCAGTAAGGTTATGACCAGTGCGATCCCTAGATCTTACCATTTGCGATTTCTATTTATGGGGGAACTTCAATAATAAAGTGTATCGGAATAACCCGCATACATTGGAGAACTGAAAGACAATATGGGAAGGGAAATTGCAGATATTTCAGAAGAAGAACTAATGCATGTTAATGCAATTTCTTAAAAGGTATGAGAGATGTGTGGAAACATATGGACACCATTTCCAACGTCTCCTATGACAAAGATATAGGTCAGCAGGGAATACTGATGGAAGGAATAAAACAATACTATAAGGAAGAGAGTGTGACTGGAAAGGTCACGAGATAGCTTGAATGATATTCAAGAGTACAGTTGGAAGAGAAATGACATCGATAGAATCAGTCTTGTGTTGTGATAGTTACATTACGACTTTAGTTTGTGCCATTGTATGTGAATACGTGTCTTGTATCGCACGGTATTATTTCATTCGTAAACATATGTTTCGCGTTTAATTAGCTTCTAATTTTTCTCTTGCTGTGTTTTTTATTTCCACAGCGATGTCCTCATTTGTTCAACTTCTTGGAAGAGACGTACTTCCATTGGCCCGTACCTCTCATTCCCTCAGCGTGCCTACATACACACGTCAAAACAAACAGAAATGCCACCATTGCTTTTCGGTATTTGTTCCTTGCGCGAGCTATAGGTAGTTATTGTAATTTGCATGAGCAATCTATGTGCTTGACATAAAGTGCTATGAATAACCGACTCTGCCAGCAAACATCGTGTTTTCAGCCACCATGCATGGCCGCATACTCATGGATGAACGTCTATTTGAAGGCTCCGTAGTTTCAGTGTTGTTACAATAGAGCTTCTTCGTTATCTTCAGTATTTAATGCCTGCATTTTGAATCTGGAAGTTAATGTTGTCCATCTACTATGAATTGCTTCCAAAGACTGTCACTGCTGATATTTATTGACAACAACTCAATTCCCTTGAGACCACAGTTCAAAAAAACCAACCAAAGACTGCGTCAAGTGATTATGCCTAGCCATTACTGTTAATATATATGTGTATGTATGTATGTATGTATGTATGTATGTATGTATGTATGTATGTATGTATGTATGTATGTATCCAATCCCTAATTTACGTAATTTCGGGTTCTGCATGTAGTGAGTAGATGGCAGGACTGTGACATATTTTCCAGAGCAGTGTGTATATAGAGAGTACTGCATTCTCGGCGGCGGCGGCCATATATATTTACTCCTTGCTCAGCTCAGAAGCGTAAGCAGTAATGTTAGAAGGAAGGTAATTAAAGGCAATATCATACATATTGTTGTGGTTTATTGAATACAGGAGACAAGGATTAATAAACGATATTGTCATAGTGAAATGGCTCATTAAAGATAACACTTTATATTTATGTTATGTCCATTTCAATAGGAATAACAATAGCAATTTTCTACTGCAATTCTCATACCAACACTTCGACTGCCACATTTAGCAGATTGTTGTAGTGCATTTGCTCTAATAGACAATTTTCTTCACAAGAAATACATTCTAGTCCTAAAATACAGTGATAAGACTTTTTAAAAAACATTATGACAAGTTGGGAACCTATGAGTTGAAGTGTTAATGAATAAAGACTTCAAATCCTTTAGTGTCAACTCATTTTCTACCAACATTTCACATTTTTCTGCATTTAGAATTATACCAAACACAAATTTACAAGGATATCCTTGTACGACTTGAGAGCCACTAATGCGCTAATAAAATTTATAGATTCATCCCTGTTATCAGTTATTAGAGATGAAAATCAGTTTTCACAAATACTATACAACTTATTTTGTTTTATTTTGAACAAAACTGATCCCAACAAATAGTAAACAGCTTGTTGTTCACTCAAGTCAATATTTCTGTTTTCAGTTAAATTACAATTTAGCCTATATCAATATCCTTTTGCTCACTTTCATCTTCACTAGACCTTTCTGTTTCGGGTTTACTTACATCTGTCCCTAGAAACCCAACTAATTGTTCAGAATCGCAAACTGCGTAATTTCCATGCTTCGTTTTTGAGAAAGATTGAGAAATCGTAATGCAGTTTTGAATTCTTTTGCATCCGGGATTGAATTTATGGAACGGACAGTAGAAAATAAATTTTCTAACGCATCCTGCGTGGATCTTCTAGCATAAGATATTTGAAGTTCGCTTTATTAAGATACAGTGGCGGTTACTCGGGGGAGGGAAGGGAGGAACGTCCTCCTCACATTTTCTTCTTTTGAAAGCAAATACCAAATAAAATATATGCCTTGAAATTCGAGGAAGATTCGATAATTTTTAAGTTCACAGCTATAAGAAAAACTCGGTTGATCGAGTTTTAAACGACGTGCGCTCATGTGCTGTAGAAAACTGTGAGAAAGATGCACTCCATTCCTCCTCTACTGCAGTTAACACATAGACAACAGCGCTCTAGCGGCCAGAGAAAGAAGCAGGGTTTTAAAGCAAGTAAATGAACGGAGAGGGAGGAGATCCTCCTCTGAATCAGTCATGGACGGGAAATAGAAACTGACTGGTAGTGCAGCAAGCTTGCTACCGCTGCCACCTAACGATGTTGCATTCAACCGGACTGTAACACATCTAGGAGGAGACACAACAAAAACAGTTTTTCACGCAACACTATGAAAGACACCATGTAAACTTTTTTTAATTATAAATCAAAAATATTATTCATTGCACTTTATATAGGCTACTATTCATTGTTTGAAACTTTATATAGGCTACTATTCATGGTTTGAAACTTTCGTGGATATTTGGAAGTTAAAGTCGGGTTTATGTAAAACAAAGAGGAAGTAGTTCTACATAGTTGGCCTCTGAAATTCACTTCTATTCATTGTTTACTTGACAGGGCAACAGCCAAGTTGCCAGTTTTGTACAAATATATTTGAAACTGAAAGCAGGTACTCCAAACTACATCATTTTTAACATAGAAAATTAATCGGCCACCGGCAGCTTTGAACAATAATGATAGTATGACTTTACAAGAACTGACATTCTTCAAAAGCATGTGATACTGAACTTGTAAAATGTATGTACATGTGGCAACACAGACCACGTGGGTGGGTGCAGTGTTCTCGCTTTCCTCAGATTATTTTCCATTCCCATTTCCATTTCCGTAAAACGGTTCCGGTTACGAGTTAGTAGCTAGTCTCTTCCAACACGTGTGATGCTGTAGTGTGCTCGAAAAATGCTACGAGGTTGTGAATTTCCTTGTAATTGTTAATTAGCGCAATTATTCAACAATGAATGGAAGTGAAAACATAATATATTTTGGACAATTTAGGAAACTCAGTTTACAAGAACAGATTATTGCTATACAGAAGGGAAGGCCAACCCCAACACTACCTGGTCTTACATGTATGCATGTAGGCTAATTTGTGGCATGTTTCATTCAAGAAGGTGTCATTTCGTGCTGTTAACTTCTTTCCTCCTCTTAAGAAATATGCAGGAGCCGCCACTGTTAAGATAACTTTCTTGAAAATCAAGAACTGTTTTGTTACCAGTATTATATCAGTTTGGAGTGGTTTCCAACTTCCGCTTTTGCCCACCTTGATATTTTCAATTATAAATATTATATCATTACTTACTTATGGCTTTTAAGGAACTCGGAGTCATTGCCGCCCTCACATAAGCTCCCCATCGGTCCCTATCCTGTGCAAGATTAATCCAGTCTATCATCGTATCCCACCTCGCTCAAATCCATTTTAATATTATCCTCCCATCTACGTCTCGGCCTTCCCAAAGATATTTCTCTCTCCGGCTTCTCAACTAACACTATATGCATTTCTGAATTCGCCCATATGTGCTATATGCCCTGCCCATCTCAAACGTCTGGATTTAATGTTCCTCATTATGTCAGGTGAAGAATATAATGCGTCCAGTTCCCCGTTGTGTAACATTCTCCTTTCTCCTGTAACTTCATCCCTTTTAGCCCCAAATATTTTCCTAATTACCTTATTCTCAAATACTCTTAATCTCTGTTCCTCTCTCAGAACCATACAGAAAAACCGGTAATATAACTGTTTTATAAATTCTAACTTTAATATTTTTTGATAGCAGACTAGATGACAAAATCTTCTCAACCGAATAATAACAGGCATTTCCCATATTTATTCTGCGTTTAATTTCCTCCCGAGTGCCATTTATATTTGTTACTGATGCTCCAAAGATATATGAATTTTTCTACCTCTTCAAAGGATAAATTTCTAATTTTTATACTGTATTTTCATTTCGAATAATATTCTGATCACGAGATATAATCATATACTTTGCCTTTTCGAGATTCACTTCCAAACTTATCGCTTTACTTGCTTCAAGTAAAATTATAGTGTTTTCCCTAATAGTTTGTGGATTTTCTCCTAACACATTCATGTCATCCGCATATACATGAAGCTGTAACCCATTCAATTTCATACCCTTTCTGTTATCCTGAACTTTCTTAATGGCATATTCTAGAGCAAAGTTAAGAAGTAAAGATGACAGTGCGTCTCCTTGCTTTAGCCCGCAGTGAAAATATTATATTGTTGAGAAAATTAATCATTGAAGTATATTCCTTCTCTTTTTTGCGACTTGATGCTAATTTTGTATAACGACAATTGATTACACATTGATTAACTGCACAACAACACGGCATTCTTCAAGATAAAATGGAATATCACACTAGAAACCTATGTTCCTACGCAAGTCTTGCGTTGTACCGAGTCTCCGCAGGAGTAAATATGGCCACCACGTCAGCATTTGTCGGATTGAAAGAATGCCCTACTCTCCGATATACACTGCTCTGATATTTTCTAGGTTGCACACCACTTCGTCAGGCCACACTGTACATGATGTGTATCTGTGGAAAGTTATGTCGTTTACCAGGGTGAGTGTATATGTAAGTGTTCGTGATATACTGCTAATATTACAAAAGCAGTTATCCAAGAGCTCAGATGAGAAGTTATTCCACATTCACTCCAGTCTCCTGATCTTGCTTCATCAGATTTTAATCTTTTCCACTCATTATCAATCATCTCTGGGGAGTTTCCTTCAATAACAAAGCTGTACTTCAAAATTAACTTCATGATTTCTTCAGCTCCAAACAACCGGACTTGTTCAGGTGTGGAATCAAAAAACTACCAGAACGTTGATAGTCAGTCATATACAGTGCAGGAGAATATGTTATTATTTTATTTATTTTGTTCGTGCGAGATAAATAAATACTTTTGAATATAATTAAAAATTGCTACGAATTTATACATCAATTGAGACAGAAGAATTAATAAGAAATTTATAGATTCGATTGAAACTAGAGGTGACTAGTTCTTGTATCTGTAGTTCTGGATTCAAATCCAGTCGAGGAGAATTTATCTGTAGAGATGTAAAAGGTAAGAATAATGTTCCAGTGTCATAGATTAATGGCACGTGAAAGAACACTACGTATCTTTGAATAAAAGGGTTGCAGGAAAAAATTTCATGTTTTTGTGTCTTTCCCGTTAAGTTCTGCGCGGACCATAATCTGTTTCATAATTTTATATGTTGAACCAAAATGAAATATTCAATTTCATAACAATAAAATTATTCCTACACTCTAATGCACAATGTATGTACATAGAAAATATCACATTGAACACAATAAATAAGTGAATAGGCTGCAGAGTACCAGTACCTAGATACTGCCCTCAGGTTAAAAAGAAAACGTAATTTAAAAACTAACTTAGTAGCAAATTTTCGAAGTTTACAAAAGCAGCACAGTGTTTTAATCACTTCTTCTCTCTCACAGCAATTTGCAGGTGTTTGATCCGCTTAGGCAAAGAGCATGGGCCTGTCTTCCAGTTGTGGTTGGGACGTAAGAACCGTATCATTCTCTGTGGTGCAGAATATGCAGCGGTAAGGTTCAGGCACAGTATTATCTATTAAAAAAAATAGTTTCATGTCGAAGCATATATTGTTTATCCAAGTGTTTGACAAATTATTATCAAGTATTGAGCTGTTACCATCAACTGCAGTGGTCCAGTGGCGGCTCATAAAATTTAATGCCTAATGCCAGAGATAAGGATAACACCGGTAATAAACAGTAACAATGATGACATTATTATTATTATTATTATTATTATTATTATTATTATTATTATTATTATTATTATTATTATTATTAAATTCACCAAAATGTATGCAACTGTACACAAAGTCCAGACAAATTAGAGGGAAAATGCACATTTGTCGGTTAATAGACAGGAATTCCATCAATAATGTAACGTAATTTATTTATTTACGTACTTGGTTATTTAACGACAGTCTGTCAACTACGAGGTTTTTAGCATCGATGGAATTTGTGATAATGATATGATATTTGGCGAGATGAGGCCCATGATTCGCCATAGAATACCTGACATTTGCCTTACGATTGGGGAAAACCTCGGAAAAAACCCAACCAGGTAATGAGCCCAAGTGGAAATCGAACCTGCACCCAAGAGCAACTCCTGATTAGCAGGCAAACGCCTTAGCCGACAAAGTTACGCCGGTGGCTCATAACGTAATAGTAGGAGGAGTTAAACATCAGTCGTACGCTAAACAATGATAGAAACATAGTCTATAATCATTAGTTCTTTTTTATTTGTACATGGTACACTTTCAACATATAGAAACATAGTCTATAATCATTAGTTCTTTTTTATTTCTACATGGTACACTTTCAACATGCAGTCAAGCAACTCGTTTTGAATGATTTTAGAAATGCCCTTAAATGCTGTTGACTTGGTTAAGTGCTCTTTTAACTTTTAAAGTATTTATCTAACTCAGAACTGAAGTGAACTAATTCACAAAACACGCCCCCGTATTCTGAGCTATCGAATTTATCGTACCTTGTTAATACTAAATCTACTGCTTCTTAAAATTTTATACAATTTATTATTTATTAAATTTAGGACATATCTGTTTTCTTCAGCTTGCTCGTTGTGTTTTGCAATCGCGAGTCTGTAATGTAAGTTTAACTGAATTTCAATATTCTCTTTAACCAGCACAGACGAACTGAAGACGTTATTCATACGAACCTTTGATGTTTTGTGTTTTACTTTATCTTTAGTTCTAAGTGTAGTAAATCTGTAAAACCCCTTTTGATTAGTTATGTTCACCTCGAAACAGAACACACGGGAAACAGAAGAACACTTCTCCATATCTCATCCACACAACCAGTTATTTTTTTATAATAAACGTCCAAGTTGAATTTGACATATCTGTTAACTTTAGCACTTTGCTGTTTTTGGTGAATATTTAAACGCCCTGTAAGTCAATTATTTAGCAGGAATTTAGTTTTCATAATATGTTAATACTGAAAGCGAAGATTTTAATAAAGCGATAATTGAATTAATTTCTTCACATCTTACATAACACGATAACACTTCACAGGTTTACTGTTTCGCACTACAGTTAGAAATATACTGAAATAAAAGCATTCTTAAACAAAGCATTTTAAGAAATGGGCAAGGATTTTATTACGTTATTTTTGCATCCTTTCCTCTAAGAAACTTATTCCGACAAAGCGGGAAAACAGACAAGAGGTAAGAGAATGAGATAGTAAATAGGATTGTATACATCTAAAAACGAAAGCGGTAAACTGTGCCTGGCACGTTTTAGAAGCTGAAATGGACGGGAGAAGATGAAAATTGCGCGCGCATCCCATTATATTTTTTATGGGATGTAGTGCCTGGCTCAGATCCATGTTGCAAACGCTGGTTACAACGTGGTTGGCAGCAACGATAATATTGGCGGTAGAGTTTCCAAGTACGAGTGTAACTTGTTTCTCTCCGGTTTTACGTGGAAAATATGAATTCTTTTTTCTCTTGTGTTCTGGTAGTGGCATGGCACAGTGGTCCATAGGAAAATTAGACTCGCCCAAAGTGGTATTACTGTTCTCTGTAAAATTGTTATTTTCAGGTTATATTGTCCCTGTTTGTTACCATTCTTGTTATTAGTTATGGCAGAAAAGGGGAAGGGAGAGAGTAAGACTCTGTGGCCATTTTTTAAAATAAATAGATCCATATTGAAGGGTTACAAGAGAAGTCTGAGTGACGGGAGCAGGTAACGGAATCAGGGAACGAAACTTGTGACAACTCAGAAACTGAAAGATTAAGAACTTATGATATTGAACCATATATGCAAAATGATGTGAAAATAAAGAGCTTTAATCGCAAAAATTAATATAAATATATTACTCTATATGCTTTTCATATGTTTATAATTTATATTAGAGTAAATATTGTCACATGATGTCTCTCTTATTACTGGTATGAAAAAAAATTCTTTTGTTACCGTTATCTTGTGTAATATTGCAGTTTCTTGAAGTTACACTAATCAACAAATTTGACTTTCAAAATGCAAGTTACCAGTATGTAATGGACCCAAAACATGACACTAACTTAAGTCAGAGTGTTAGTGTACTATATTTATTTATATTTACAATATTTTCTTATGATTATTATTATTATTATTATTATTATTAATTCCATTAAGATCTGCCATCATGAGCTTTCTTCGTAGACCATTTAGCATTATTCAGGGTGTACCACGAGGAGGCGGCCTACATTACACCCCGTTTAACCATCCTGCATTATGAAAAGCTGAGACGAATACCATTAAACTCCTATTGGATCAGCTACGAAAATCTCTCTAGACGGCTAAAGGCACAACAAGACTTCAATTCAACATGTTCATCAAATAAGAAGAAACTATGACCCTTCTGATGTGAAGGAAGATCTCGCTTTATTAGATTGTCCTTTAGATGCACGAACCATTATAACAAGGCTTGACCTTGGGGAGAATCTGACGAAAGCAGATGCTTGCGTTCCAGAACTAAATTCTATAGCACTGCAGGCTCTTAATGACTGATATCCTGAGTCCAGATGGCTGCGGATCTTCACTGATGGCTCTTTCTACGAGAGCAAGGAATGTGCTGGGGCTGGAATCTACAGTAAAGCCTTTAGCTTCTACAAGTCACTTGGGCAGTATCAGTCGCACTTCGATGGCGAATTGGAGGCCATAAATCTTGCCTTAAAGCAATTGCTTGGAAGACCGACTTGCCACAGTCATGTTGTCATTCTCTGTGACTCTCAATCTGCCATTTTGGCAGTGGCATCTCTCCCTCATCCTGTAACATCAAGAGTTGTCGAGATCAGAAAGTTCCTTGCCTCACTCAAAGTGTTAGAAGTTGTCGTTGTCCTCCAGTGGATATCTTTGCGTGTTGGTATTTCAGGGAATGAGATTGCGGACTCCCTAGCAAAAAAATGGACTGAAATATTGTTATGGACGACCTCCCAACTTTCGTATCACAACTTGAAACGATTAGTTAACCGCTCATTTAAGAATGAGTTTCTTTCAGATCTTCAAATAAAGAGTGGTGGCAAGAATTGGGCTGGTCTTGTTGACAAGTCAGAGATACTTCCTGATCATCCCTGTAAAGAGACTGTAGCTGCCAAAGGATTACCACAGGATACGACTGCCTGGCGGAATATTTATATAAACTGGGTATTTTACCATCACCTCAGTGTGTCATTTGTAATGAGGATAATTCTATTATGAATTGGGAACATTTAAATGTTTGTAAAAAATTTGTAAATTTTAAATCCTCTATGTGAGTCTATGGGGACTTTGTACTGGTCTGCCAGAAACCAAATGATGTTGAATCAATCTAGTTGAGCATTAAATACATACATACATTATTATTATTATTATTATTATTATTATTATTATTATTCACTGTCAGGGATTAGGCTTGGAGCCTGTACCATCTTCGCTCAAGCAATCTTTTCCTGAATCTTCCCAAATCTCGTCTTCTGTCTGGTTTATATTTAGTATTTGTTTTACTATTCTGTCATTTTCCATTCTTTCAATATGTTGCATCCATTGATGTTTGTTTCTCTGTATACGATCGTTAATGAAAGGTGTGTTCAGTTCTGTTCTTATAACTTCATTTTGTACTTCATCCTGTAATGTGCAACCTTTTACCTTTCTTAAAAATTTCATCTCTGATATTTGTAACCGTTCTTTTTCTTTTTAAGTCAATGATTCATGTCCATAAAATAGAACAGGTGTGCCATTACTTTATAAAACTTCAGTTACAGTATGTTTCTTGTCTTGTCCTACTGTATAAATGTTCTTTGAGAGAGTGAGAGAAATCCACAAATGAAAGATTAATATTCATGTCCATAAAATGGAACAGGTGTGCCATTACTTTATAAAACTTCAGTTATGTTTCTTGTCTTGTCCTATTGTATAATGTTCTTTGAGAGAGTGAGAGAAATCTACAAATGAAAGATTAATGTTTTCTTGGAATGATTATTTCACAAACTTCTCTGTACTGCTGGTCTTGATTCCTCGCAATGTTTTGACACTATTTTTTGCTACTTAGCAACTGACCTATATTCTGGAGACGTTCAATATTTAAAATCTTTCTTGACTTTTTCTCGTAATGAAACTTTGGTAAATATTAATTTAAGAAATTTATTTCATCATGTTTTAACTAATTAATTTTTCATGTTTATATGAAATTGTGAATGGAGATAGTGTTTTTCTGTAGATTCTTCCTGATCTCCAACTGTAATCCAATTATATATTTCAAATTTCGAAAAATCTGTTATTAGTCAAGCTTAATATAAACTGAGTTGGTGGTATCAATATGTAGATCATAGATTTATAATTTGACCTTATGACTTAGAAAAAAACTAAAGATATTTCTTAACCATCTTAGGCCAAGTGCACACAGAATCAGACTAGTGCGGTGCGACACTACGTTTTGCTTTACAACGCCTTGCGACAGCTTAAAACTGTCTGCTCGCGACAAATGATTTGCTGGCTGTGTGGATTTATAATACTGGCTTAGGCTAGAAATTGGCATCAATGAAAGAGGACTGTCTATATGAAAATTTCTATTTTATTTGGTTATTATTTCCTAAGGACGTTTAAGATGCCTTAAAATCTGTACGATTGAAAGAGTCTTAAAATTAAATTAATACTAATGTAGTGCACAAACGTCATTTTCTATGTTTATGACTACTTCATGGCTCACAATAAAGAAAAATAATATATTAAATCAATAATGAGTGATAGTATAGAGCAGAGAAGTAGGCCTACTACAAATTATTATTAATTATTATTCACGTGGTGCTTTCATCTCATTTGCAATTTCTCACATATTTTTAGAAACCACATTATTGTCGTGATATTGTTTAAAAAATTTTATAGAACGTATATTTCCTGTACTAAAACAACTAATTTATCCGCATCGAGCTCCATTATGAATAATGTGCATTACACAACAATATAGTATTTGTAGATAGTAAAGCATGCAATCATAGCCACTACTAATGCATGCGCAGTACACTTCAGCTGTCAGATAGTCTCCTCGCGATGAACTTCTAGCAGTCATTCGATGTTGTCTCTCCGTGTCTCCTTGTGTCTGCTCGCGATTGTCGCGACATGTCTGATTCTGTGTGCACCACATAATGAGAAATCAATGGGCGATAAGTACTATGAGACAGTCGTGCCACGCCGTGTCTGATTCTGTGTGCACCTGGCCTTAGTAGTAGATATCCTAACATCCAATTTTAAAATACCGGAGGATGGACCCTGAATGTAGTTCCAAACCGTTGAAGTTAAATCCGAACACATGCTGAAGTACTAAGAGTCTACTTCAGCACAAAATCACCACTAAAACCTAAAATCTCATATAATGCACTTACGTCTTTCATTAATGTATCCTTAATCAACCAGCTGGTCACAGGTTGTGTGTATGAAGCTAAATTTAGAACTAGGCTAATGTAATAACAATGACCAGTCTGATGATACTGTTTGATCCACAGGCACTCCTCTCATCTCATGTTGAGCTGGACAAGGCGTTGTCCTACAAGTTCGTGGAGCCCTGGCTGGGGACTGGCCTGCTCACAGGCACAGGTAGTTTTATAAGATAACTTAATAGTATATGTTACTGATATTTAAAGTAGGCAATAAAGAAGCAAAATACAAGTTATAAAATTTACTAGAAGGAGTGCAGAAGGTTATCCTAGTTTTTCACTACATCTATGTAAATGACCAAAGTGAGTTCTATATTCCGGGAGTTTCAGGAAGAATAGTACAGTAAGTATTTTAGGTGTTGGTAGTATATGGACTGTTCCAAGTAAAGAAGTCATATAAACAGTGTCCAATTTTCAATGGGTGTGAAGGTACAGCTGTTTGAATGTTATGCATCACAAGTCTTGCAAATGAAGGAAGAGACAATGATTGATTGATTGATTCATTCATTCATTCATTCTTTCATTCATTGACAGATTGAAACCCTTACAAATTCTCAACATTGCTTCTTTGTAAATGTGTGGTACAGTGTAATCAACAGTCAGTTGATTGGGTATGCTATGTTACTGAATCTTCTTACAGGGCACACATGCTTCCCTGCACAACGAACTTCCATACTACCATATTAGAGGAGGTTCCTGTGGGTACTACAAGTTTGAGTTTGGTCTTCCAGCTTGATAGAGTCCCTGCACATTATAGCCGTCATGTGATACATCGTCTAAATCTAACATTTCCAAAATGATGGATTGGACATAGTGGTCACGGTCTTTGACCACCAAGGTCTCCATACCTCAGTCCTCTAGATTATTAGCCTGTGGATATATGAAAAGCGAAATACACGAAGAAAGAGTAAACACAAGAGACGAATTTGTTGGTTACTTGCTTTATGAATAGTGCTGCCCTCATAAAAGAACACCAAGACAACTTTAGAATATCTGCACATACTGTACTGTTCCCAAAAGAGTAAAAGGTGCATTGAAGTCTGTGATGGGATTTTAGTATAGTTACTTTGAATTGTTGGAAATTATTGATATACTGATACTTTAAATAATCAGTAAATGCAATCATTAAGTCATTTGTCTCTCTATCCTTTTGTAAGACGACTTATATGTAACATTCAATCAGCTGTATCTCCACACTCACTGAAAATTGAACACATGTTTATATGAACTTTTTTACTCGGAGTAGTTCATATTACCACCTAATAAAATATTTACTAATCCACTTTAAACACTCTGTATATTTGTAAACAGGGCTTTAGCACTTGTGTATTAACCAACACTGAGTGACCCCACTCATTTAAATTTCAGAAAGAGAGAGTGAGGGATAGAAAGAGGAGAGAAATAAACTACTAAAAGTAGTCTCTCAGAAGCACTTTCCTAACTCCACAAAAATTATTCTCTCTCTTTTCCTTTTTCTTTTACTTTTGAAGCCCTGATTCGAACTTGAGAAGTCCACCACTGTGAAGTAATGGTTAGCACATCTGATCGTGATTTGAGCAGGTTCAGTTTCAAATCCTATTTGGGACAAGTTACCTGGTTGAGGTTTTTTTGTGGAGTTTTCCCTCAGTCCATTAAGATCAACTACTGGGAAACTTTCTTCACTGGACCCTGGACTGATTTCGTTGGTATTATCACCTTCATTTCACTCAGATGCTATTAGGTAGATAACCATCACAGTTGGTAAAGCGTCATAAAATAATTCAATTAAAAAGACTTGGAAAACTTTATTACTTTCTCTAGACATTTGAGAGACATTATCATATACACATTCGGTTTCACAAACTATCTACTTT
This sequence comes from Periplaneta americana, assembly GCF_040183065.1. NCBI lineage: Eukaryota > Metazoa > Arthropoda > Insecta > Blattodea > Blattidae > Periplaneta > Periplaneta americana. Next base: position 74,484,786 of record NC_091128.1, on the reverse strand, counting down.
TATGAAAACATTAACATTTTAAAACCCAGACAATGCATCCAAATATAACTATATTTACAGTTTGTACAACAACGTCTTATTGGCATGACTACTATTGCTTGGAAGCAGGGAGACATTGTTGTAGCCCTATGAACCTCTGAGAACGTACGTTTTGCAAAACTTTTTTATTCAATATCACTTTCCACTTTGAAACCCAGTAGAAGTAAATGCATTTTCTTTATACAGATAGCAGAAAATTATGTCTACATTCTTTGAATATTCATGTTTTCTCCCATTTTAAAATATATATTAGAAACATTACTTTCTTTCTTTTATATTATAGATATATTAATTTGTCCTACAAAATTTATCTGTAATATTGACACTTAATATTGTAGGAGAAAAATTCGCTCCGGCGCCAGGCATCAAACCCGGGTCATTGGTTCTACATACCAAGTGCTCTGACCACTGAGCTATGCCGAAATTTTCTCCTAAAATATTAAGTGTCAATATTACAGATAAGTTCTGTAGGACAAATTAATACATCTATAATATTCTCTTAGCCAGCAGTGCATAACAACTGCGGATTCCTGGCCAACAAGTCACTCAGCTGAGTGCGCTCCTAGTATAATGGCAGTTGACATTGGATACACGTCAACATATATACACGTATGTCTAACTTGGACTCAGGCCACAAAGAGAAACATCGAAGGAGGAGATTCGATCCGGTACTGTGAATTGAATTTGGCATAGCTCAGTGGTCAGAGCATTTGGTACGTAGAACCAAGGACCCGGGTTCGATCCCCGGCGCCAGAGCGAATTTTTCTCCTAAAATATTAAGTGTCAATATTACAGATAAATTCTGTAGGACAAATTAATACATCTATAATATTCTCTTAGCTAGCAGTGCATAATAATTGCGGATTCCTGGCCAACAAGTCACTCAGCTGATTGTGCTCCTAGTATAATGGTAGTTGATATTGTACACACATCAACATATATATGCCTAACTTGGAGTCAGGCCACAAAGGAAAACATCGAAGGAGGAGAATTCGATCCGGTGCTGTGGATTGAATTCGGCGTAGCTCTGTGGTCAGAGCACTTGGTATGTAGAACCAAGGAACTGGGTTCGATCCCCAGTGCCGGAGCGAATTTTTCTCCTAAAATATTAAGTTCTTTCTTTTAGTCTGCTGAATTATAATTTTCATATTTTAGTGCTTTACTGGTTGTACCTGCAGATTCTTATAAGAAAAATTGTATATACAAGATTAGTAGATTATTTTTCCTTTCTTAATAGACATCCTGGTTAAATTCTTCAAACATGATTGAAAACATGAAAACATGTGTTGCCTTCTGGAGTAATTCCAGTTGATGAGCTGAGTATAAAATTCTACAGTTTTCAGTTAACTACTGAAACAATCATTTAGGCTCATGTATTGTCAATATGCATGTGTTTCAAAATTAGCCTATAATGCAGAATCACTAAATGTGAAATTCTTTCACAGTTCAGAAAAGGAAATATAATGCAGTGTAATATATATATTATAATTTTTACAAGAGAGACTCACTTTCATATGGTATTCCTCTAGCTATGATCCCACGCATACATATTTGTGTGGTAATTCAGAAATGATTAGCATCAATGTTGCCAATCTTTACCGTACAGTTTATGATACACTAATTTGAAAAAATCCTAAAATAATGTTGGTCAGATAGAAGAAAAAGGGGAGAAAGAGCTCCTAATAGCTCAGTCAGTATAAACTCTGAGTAAACAATTGACCATAGGATTCTTTTATTTCTTTGTTGATGTTCTGAATTAGGTACTGTCAACAGGGAGTATCATTGGCCCATTAATGGCAACTTTAGCCCAACAAAGAATATATTTTAATATCTCCCACAAAATGTGATACAACTTAGTAGTTTCAATTGTACTGTGTAAATAACAGCTTCAGGCAGTAAAACAGTTTAACCAAGTGCTTTCAGAACTTACCTATAGGCAGCAGCACTCTTTTAATGAATTAACTCTTTGATAATGTGAAAAATAATATGGAAACTTTTATATGGTGAAACGGTATTTCCAACAATAAAAATTTGATAAGTACCAAGAAAGTTAGTAAATATGATTGGCAAAGTAATTTAAGTTTGAAATTTAATGTATTATTTGCCATATTTTATTATACTGGTTGGTGCATAAGTTCGTAGCATTTTTGTTTCGCATGTTGGTACTCTGATTGCTATGTTATTTTTTATTTGAAATTCAATTGTTGTGCTTGAGTTTACATATTGAAGTTTTCATTTTTGCATATAGTGAGTGGAGCGTGGACACTAGAAAATAGTGTGTCAGGTGGAGAAAGTGGAAGATTTCCGACATATTCTTCTTTTTGAGTTCAATAGAGGTGCGAAAGCAGTAGAGGCGGCAGAAACATTAGCGCCATGTATGGGGACACTGCCATTGGAGAGAAAAGAAAATAGTTTTCTCGTTTTTTAAGGAGGGTCTTTTGACATTAGTGACACTCACGTTCAACTTTGGAGTTTGATGAAGACCATTTAAACACATTAATCCACAATGATCCACGTCAGTATACCCGAGAACTGGCAAATGTGATGAACTGTGACCGTTCTACCATCATGCGACATTTATTGCCACCAACTGAGACGTCTTGCACACGCCATCCAAGAAAAATGAGCAATAAGACTCCGTGAAGTGATGCTAATCCATAATAACCCCCATCCGCACTTTGCTAACCTGACATAAAACACTAGCCAGGAGTTGGGTTAGGAAGTCATTCCGCACCCACCTTATTCACTTGATCTTGCGCTCTCAGATTTTCACTTTTTTCGCTTTCTTTCGAATAACCTTCAAGGAACTTCCTTTTTGAAAATCACTCCGAACATGGTTTGACAACTTCTTTAACTCAAAATCACGCGATTTCTACAGCCATGGAATCGAAAAACTACTCGAGCATTGGCAGATTGTTGTAAATAGTGAAGGAGAATATATTGTTGATGATTAACTTCTCTCTTATGTGTATCTGATGTGTTTAATAAACTTATGAAAAATCGCTACGGAATTATACACCAACCTAATATTTTTAAAAATAGGAAAGATTGAAGTTCTGATATACTGGTACCACTGGGGTAATATTGGCCCATAATACCATAGCTTAAATTATATGTTTTCTCACAACTATGTAACATAATTGTAACATATTATGGTATTCTACGTAACACCATAAAAAATAAACTCAAAGGAACCACAATGCAAAACCAGGCCAGCAAACAATATTAATTTACAAATGAAGAGAATGTAGTTGCATAACATCTCGAATAGATGCCAGAATTTGGATTTCTAATGGGCGAACAAGATCTGTGAATGACAATAAAGAGCTATCTTGACAAAACAGGACTCAGTGTGATTAATTTCAAGAACAATGTGTCTGGTTACAAGTGGGCAAAACTTTTTCTAAAACGTAATTCCAACTTTACAGCAGTATTAAAAGAGATCGTGCAACAATTGTCGAAGAGATTATCAATGAATATAATGTAATACGGTATAATATAGACCACAAAATTTCCATTATGAGTTCAATTTGCTTGTTTTTCTAATAAAATATGCATATTTCGTAATTAAAACTTCATGTATAATTTTAGCACATTTTATCGTATCAGTTGGATAAACCAGCACTCATTTTGTGATTACACTTGCCCAAGATGATCCTAAATACAGTATAGTATGCAAGTTGGAAAGTTGGGGCAAAGTTACCCCATGTCAAGATGACATTAGCTCAATATTTAAAAAATTATGAACTCAGAAAAAATAAAGCAACGTATTTGTAATGGATTAGGAGCCATTATTACTTCATACAGAACTCCAAAAGTTTCTCATTACAGTAAATGAGCAAACACATCAATTACAGAAGTTTACTTTTAGAATGGTAAAAAAAAAGGACCAATGTTACCCCAGTTGATGGTAACCCACATATCTTCCACATTAAAGTTATTATAATTCACTACTATGGTTGCTTTCTCTATTTTGCATTTGGCATCAATGAAACATCAGAGGGCTAAGATAAGTATGCTAAAAAATATCCCAGAAATGTAGTGAATTTCATCATATTGTGAACAGGGCTGGTCGAATCGGTCAGGCAGGCCATGGCCCAAGGTGCCAACTTAATGCGTCATAAAATAAAAATATTGAAAGAACCACATTTACGTGAATTATTCAAATGATTTACATCTGTTACTAAGTTAATTTCTTTTATGTAGAAATGCGTTTTTCTTCTCACTAGATATGGGGGGGGGGGGGGTAACTACTTGGGAATAGACTGTTACATAAAAATGCAATCCCCACCCTTGTTCTCCTTGTATTTTTCCTGTTCTCTTTGTATTCCCCTTGTTCTTCTTGTATTCCCATTTTTCTGCCTGTATTCCCGTTGCTCTCCATGTATTGCCATTGTTCTTGTAATACCTTTGTTCTCCGTGTGTTCCTTTGTTCTCTTTCTATTTCTTATGTTTTCCATGTTCTCTCTTGTTCTCCTTGTTTACCCCTTATTCTCCTTTTATTCCTCGTGGTCTCTTTGTGTTCCCCTAGTCTTCCTTGTGTTCTTCTTGTCCTTGTTTTCCACTTGTTCTCTTTGTCTTCCCCTTGTTCTAATTTATATTCCTCTTGTTCTCCTTGTTCCTTCTGCTTGTCTTCACTTTGATCTGCTTATACTCCCCTTATTCTCCTTGCATTCCTCTTGTTCTCCTTGTCTTTCTGTTATACTTGCATTCCCCTTCTTCTCTTTGCCTTTCCCTTGTTCTCCTTGTCTTCCCTTTATGTTTGTATTCTCATTGTTTTCCTTGTATTCTCGTTGTTTTTTGGAAACTGTATGATTGTTTAACAATGGTAACGTCATCATTTCCGCCAATTGTTATTAGTTTACATTCAAAATGAAATTAAATAGCCTAATTTACAAAGTTTTCATGAAGAGTTAAATATCATATAAGTTAAAACATGTGGCCTCCTCCTGTGCTTTTTTTTCTCTATGTTTTCATTCTCTCTTTATTATACAGGACATATCAAAAGTCCGGTAACACTTTCAGTATTCTATTACACAAAAACTACTAATGATAGCACTTTCAAACACATGTCAGTTTAAAATCAAACTCTCAAAGTTATTCAGCCGCTTAATTTTCAGCGACGAAGCGACATTCCATACGAGTGGGAAAATTAACAAGCACAACTGTCATGTTTGGGGTACACAGAAACCTCACAGAATCAAAGGTGAATGTTTTCTGCGCATTGTCACAATGAAAACTGTACGCACCTTTCTTTTTCATACTTTCGTACTGTGACTGGACATTCATATCTGGACATGTTGGAGCAATGGTTGGTGCCTCAACTTAGACAAGATCTCGATGACGATTTCATCTTTCAGCAAGATGGGGCTCTGCCACATTTCCACAATGCAGTTCGTGCTTACCTGAATACGGAGATGTCTGATCGTTGGATAGGACGTGCTGGAGTAAGGGTCACATGTTTCATGACATGGCCACCAAGGTCACCTGATATGACTTCATGTGACTTTTTTCTATGGGGGTATCTACAGGACCGTGTGTTTGTACCACCTTTGCCACGTGATTTAGAGGAACTAAAAACCAGAATTCGAGAAGCTGCCGCCACGGTCACAGAGGATATCTTGAAAAGGGTATGGGAAAAGTTTGAATATCGTTTGGACATCTGCCGAGTCACTCGTGGTTCACACATTGAATCTCTGTAAGGTGTAAACAGAACTTTGAGAGTTTGACTTTAAACTGACGTGTGTTTAAAAGTGCTATCATTAGTAGTTTTTGTGTAATAAAATATTGAAAATGTTACTGGACTTTTGATATGCCCTGTATACGTTCTGTAGGACGACTGTGAACTTTGACAACTGGAAAATGATCTGTAAGCCTTCTTTGCCCTTGTCAGGAACAGTTAGTCAGCATAAAGAGGAACCTGAATATTTGTAGTCGTATTGAAAACCGAGAGATATCCATTCCAATTACGCCATCACAGTAAAAGAATTTGTCAATTGTACTGACTGGCAGACCCAGCAGGAAACTAAACTTCCATCCACAGTGACTCAGTGAATCAATTTTCTTGTTTGCCCTTGGTCATATTATTTTTTATTGTTAACTCAAGCCTTGATCTTGGCCATTGTACTCAACATTTGTGACACAGTGCATGAGGGTTGGCCACTAAAAGGAAACTAAAAGGTGGAGCTTAAACTGAGAGGATTCAATCTGGCATCGGAATTGTAATCCAGTGTGGCTTAGTGGATAGAGCATCAGCACGTAGAGCTGAAAACCTGAGTTCAAATCCCGGTGCCGGAGAGAATTTTTCTCCACTCCACCGATCCTTCATCATATGATAACACACAATTCCTGCACTGAAATATCATATGTACTTCGGTAGATCGCAATAATATGCAAGGAAAGTTCATAACACAGCTGCAGGAGTAAATGCTGCTTAGCTGTAGATAAGGCAATAAAAGGGCACACTATATAAGACTAATACTTATTGTATGCTAAAAACAGAAATTGTTCTTAAAGTAGCTACTGTAAACAGAGTTACATAGCATTGTTCCCACATCATATACCTCAAAGCTCATTTCAGCTTTTATAAACATGAGGATATTCGAAGCTGTCATGATAGTAGAAGTATTAGAACATTATTTATTCAGATATTTCACATAGAGTTCAAAAGTTTGAATTCGAATTGGTGATTATTAATATCACCAACTCTACCCTACCTGACACCACAGACTTGTTTTCACCACATACTGTTATTTCTTGGTTTTATTTTGTGAAATTTTCATGTCATGTAGTTTTGCCAAATGAAGTGTAATTTAACAACAGGTAAGTTATTAGGTTCTCCTTACTTTTTGTCAGCAATACCATGTCATTAACGAAGATTATGGTAGTAGACGTTAAATGTATAGTAGTTTATTCACTAACCAGGGTGGTATTTTACAACATACATAAAAATACATGAATACACGCCTATAAGTATATTTCACTTTTCTGCATAGGACCTAAGTGGAAAACTCATCGCAAGCTGATAACCCCTGCGTTTCACCTCAGGATCCTAGAGCAGTTTGTGGATGTGTTCAACTCTAATGCAGATATTCTCGTGCAGAAGCTGGCAAGCCACGTGGATGGTCCCGAGTTTGACATCTTCCCCTACATCACTTATTGCAGTCTCGACATTATCTGTGGTGAACTTACAAAGATTTATTACTAACTAGCTGTACCTGTGCACTCCGCTGCACTTATTAGAAATAAATATAAAGTAATTACATAATTAAAATAGAACATTGGGTCCAGGGAACATTCGTGTTTGATAGAAGAATAAATAATTTAATATGCTACTTAATTTAAATTATACTTAAATAATTAAAATGCTATCATTTTGGTCCAGAGACCATTCATTTGGTGCAAAGATAATTCGTTTAACATTTTTCTAAATTAGTCTTGAATGCATCCTTTAATAAATCACTCCAAATTAATAGAGTTGATTGTGTACAAAGATCATTTTTATGTAATTCACATTTTTATTTATTTTTTGTTAAGTTTATTTTATTCACGCCTTAACACCTGTGGTCATGTCGCGTGTTTAGAATGTGTGAGTATATCAGCAGGTCGTTTTTACTCTTGTTGAGTTCCTGTTTCTATTGTGTATTATAGATGGCTTGTGTTCATGTAACTGATTATAGACCTTGATTAATGTTTTTGGTATTGGTAATTCAGGCGGTGATGAATAATGGCATGTATCTTTCCAATCCAGAATTTGCCTTTATCACTAAGGGAAATCATGAAAAATCCCAGTCAGATTGGTCGGCCACAGGGTTTGAATCCGGGACCCCCGAATGCGTGTCTCAAATGCTACCACCTGAGCCAACTTGCTCGATTGTATATCATTGTTTATGCAAATAAAAAAATGAGGTACCCTACATAAATATTATTTTAAGAAACACAGGAAACTGGTAAATTACGAGTGCAGGAACACCATTTCATGACACCTTTTAAAATAACTCAGCTCCAGTGATCTCTATGGTAAAATGAGTGTATAAAATTAGAGTATTTTATGTGGACCAAATAAAGTTGCAAGAATCAAGTTATACAATATTTCGACAGAATATCAAGTTTTCTGTGTGTACAGATTTCTTTTCATTTTACCTCAGTCCTCATTTGTAGCATTACACACTACAAATTTCAAATAGTGAAGGTTAATTAGCTTCTGAGATTACTTCATACAAACACACAAAATATTCTCTGTATATTCATATTGATAAACGTCAAGGCCGCCTTAAATAGACGGAGTCATTTGTTTTGATTTCATTGTAGCCATCGTCGTCGTTCCTGCAATAACTCCTGTCACATATCGATTTTCAGATTTTTGTTCTATTAAATTACTTAAATAGTGATGCAACAAATAATACAATCTACTATATATAACTTAATTATATTTCTTTCTTTCGAAAATGTAAGAATTCACGATCTCCTATGCACTACTGCCATAGAATGAATAAATTTGTTTTTCTTCCTACTAAAAAATTTAATATTTTGCACATAGAACAATGACACTATAATCTGAGGCGGCGGTGGAAATGTATTGTATGGTTACTTTAAAACTTTTGTATATCCTTAAAATAATATCAGTTCTATCAAAATTTTTCCTGGGATAAAATTGATCGGAAATCATTTTTAAAGAAACTTTTGTTATGTAACATTGTTCACAAAAATCAATAATAAGCTAGATATTTCGGTTTATTTAATTCAGGCCCCCTTATAACCCCCTTTGTAAATAAAGTATTTTTAATGCCATATAGCCTGAAATCTAAGTTACAACGAACTTAATTTATATTCCAATTTTCATCGAAATCCGGTCAGCCATTATCGCGTGAAAAGGTAACAAACATCCAGACAGATAGACTTAAATATCAGTCCTATCAAAATTTTGCCTGGAATAAAACTTATCGGAAATCATTTTTAAAGAAACTTTTGTTATGTAACATTTTTCACAAAAATCAATAATAAGCGAGATATTTCTGTTTATTTAATTCAGGTCCCCTTATAACCCCCCTTTTAAATAAAGTATTTTGAATGCCATATAGCCTAAAATCTAAGTTACAACGAACTTAATTTATGTTCCAATTTTCATAGAAATCCGTTCAGCCATTATCGCATGAAAAGGTAACAAACATCCAGACAGGCAGACAGACAGACATACAAACAAAAATTTCAAAAAAGCGATTTTCGGTTTCAGAATCATTAATTATACATGTTAACACCAATTATTTTTAGACAAGCGAAAATTACCAGAAAAATTTCGCTTACAGATTTATTATTAGTATTGATACATCTTGATATTTATTTAGTTGGAATTATTAGGATATGGGAAAGACAATCTCTCATAGATGTATAGGTACTCAAACATATATAAATTGCATCTTTTATTTTAAAAATTCTAAGACATGCACTTTTAGAATATGAATATATATATATATATATATATATATATATATATATATATATATACACGAGGCGCATTCAGGAAGTAAGTTTCCCTATTAAAAAAAAACACACACACACTTTCAGGAAAACATTTATTGGCAACAGGTACAGCAATGTTTCAGCTTTTTTTCAACACAGCCACCATCAGAATTGAGACACTTGTCATATCGTGGGATCAATTTTTGTATCCCTCTGTCGTAGAACTCTGCCGCCTGTGAATGGAACCAGCGTGTGACAGACGTCTTCAGCTCATCGTCGTTGCCAAAACGCTCACCGGAGGACAGGAATTTCTTGAAGTGCAAGAAAACGTGAAAATCGCTGGGAGCAGGATCAGGAATGTAGGGTGGGTGATTAAATAACTCCCAGCCAAATTCCGTCAAAACAGCTGCTGTGCGCCGAGCCGTATGTGGACGAGTATTGTCATGGAGGAGCACAACACCTGCAGTAAGCATTCCACGCCTCTTGTTTTGAATGGTACATCGCAATTTTCGCAGTGTTTCACAGCAACGGTCTGCATTCACTGTTTCACCTCTTGGAAGGAAGTCAATGAGCAGAATGCCCTTCCTGTCCCAGAACACCATGCACATCACTTTCCGTACCGGCAGCGTGTGTTTGAATTTCGTCCTGACCGGAGATCCACTATGCCGCCAATGCATTGACTGCTGCTTGGTTTCCGGGGTGAAGTGCGAAATCCAAGTCTCATCACCCGTGACGATCCTGTCGAGGAACTCATCACCATCATCGTGATACTGTTGCAGAAATGTCAGTGCTGCTCCTAAACGTTGCATTTTGTGTTCGGGTGTCAGGTTTTTCGGCACCCACCTGGCACACACTTTTTTGAACAGCAGGTGCTTAGTGACAATCTCATGCAACAAGGATCGCGATATCTGCGGAAAATGGCTGCTCAGCTCCGTAATCGTGAAGTGACGGTTCTCCATGATGCACTGCCGCACCAGCTCAACACGACCATCATTAATGAGGGACAGTCGCCCACTGCGCTCTTCATCATGGACACTTTGACGACCTTCGGAAAACTGCCTACACCAGCGACACACCATCTGCCTACTCATGATGTTCGGCCCATAGACCTGACAGAGCTGCTGATGAATTTCAAATGGCTTAATGCTTTGTGCATTAAAGAACTTTATCACCGACCGAACCTCGCAGGCGGTGGGAGAAGGAATAAGAGCTTCCATTTCGGACCACTGCTGCCACGCTACTGGCACCAGGCGGGATCTGTCCGGCTGGCATATGATTGATACGTCATAGATCTGTTACGCATGTGCAATTGACACGGCTAATTACGTTTACTTTCAAGGGGAAAAAATCGGGAAACTTACTTTCTGGATGCGCCTCGTGTGTATATATATATATATATATATATATATATATATATATATATATATATATATATCTGCATTCTGAAATCAATCAATCTTCTTAATGTATCCAGCTGCTTTCTGACAACATAAAATTCACTATAGTCCACTGTAGCCTTTTCAGTTCTTGTTTTTCATAAGAAATGAGAGGTATTTTGTTCAGTGTTCGTTATAAATGCCTGTTGCTAGTAACCAGAGTTGGGGTGTAGTCAATATACAGGGTGTGTCATAATTCCTATTACAAACTTGTAGGGGTTGTAGAGAGGACTAAGTAGACAAAATTTTGATTGGGAACCCTGTCTGGAAATGTATAGTTTCGATGCAAAATAAATTTGAAGGTCGATTCGATTTAAAATCTCCCGCTTCACGGTACGCAAACAAAATGGGTTGAGGGCGACTTGTGGAGTCCCCTGATATCGTGTGTCTTCTGTTTACAATCAGTTCTACGGAGTCGGCTTTCACATCAGTTGTGATTCAGTCATTGAGCAGTACAGGACGAGACAGACGATATCAGGGGACTGCACAAGTCACCCTCAGCCCATTTTGTTTGCATACTGTGAAGTGGGAGATTTTAAATTGAATCGATCTTGAAATTTATTTTCCATCAAAACAATACATTTTCGGACATGGGTTCCTAATCAAAACTTTATCTACTTAGTCCCCTCTACAACCCCTAGAAGTTTGTAATAGGAATTCTGAAACACTCTGTATACTGCAGAGCTGTGTCTTTGCAACTGGTATTGATGATTTTAATTGACTTCTTTTGTGATTTGTGGATGGACAGTATAGAAGAATGTGTTCCAGATCTGCATTCTGTTAGAAAAATATAAATAACATCTCCTATACGACACATATAGAAAGTAAATAGTTCAAGTTCCAATTGAGGGGCGTTTTCACAAAACTCGTTATCTACAAAATCTTCTTTTTTTTCAAGACAACTCTTTTCTAAAATACACAACTGTAGATACCGAGTTTTTGAAAAATCTCTTTTATTTCAAGATCAATTTACTGATATACTTACCAACTTTAGCTTAATTCTGATAGCACCATTAGATTCTCCTGACCCAAAAACATAAGGATACGCTGAAACCTCAAAATCGAAAAAAAAAGTAGATAACGAGTTTTGTGAAAACGCCCCTCAATTTATGAATGAAGCTATTATAAGGTAATTTAAAGAACATATGAACATATCTGATTGATCTATTGTTAATAATAAATTGATCAAATAATGAATATTTACAAGAAATATTTAAATATCAGGCAGCTGCTAATAAAATGAAGATCCATTTTGAATCTTGCATACACTACTTTTAACACTTGAATATAAGTAATTGATTAACACACTAAAGCACACCCCGATCAAATTCTCAACACACAGATCAATTTCAGTACACACACACTATTTGACTCCACTTTTCAACATCTTTCAACAATCAAACGCACCCACAACGCAGAGAAGTTCGAGATGACGCCGAGATCTAGTAGGCTCTGAGGATGGTGTGATGAAGCACCGAAACAGCTGTAAGCCGCACAAACTTACATAATTAACACGAGTAAGTCTGCTAGTTAATCAATTACTTAAAATGAAGATATTAGTATCTGAGAAAAAGACATCGAGGTCTGAATCTGAAATGAATGTGTAATGTCATATAGATTAACTTGTTTAGTACAGTGTCTGAAGAACAGAATATAACACTGAACATTCTCTGTATTACATTGTCTACAGAACACGATATAATATAACACTGAATATCTTCTTTTCACAATGTCCACAGAACAGACCATAACACTAATTCTCTTCAGTGTATTATCTGCAGAACAGACCATAACACTAATCATCGTCTTTTTTACATTTCCTACAGAACAAATGAGTCTAGAATGAAACTGCACTTTCTCCTAGTTATGAAATAAGGGACTGAGGTATGTTTCAATGCAGAGTTTTGCAGGGAATGTGATAAACTGCTCATTTGGAGTCAAACTGGAAATTATCTGCCTTAACTTTAGTAGTAAAATCACCATTTGGAGTCAAACTGAATATTATCTGCCTTAACTTTAGTAGTAAAATCACCGTTTGGAGTCAAACTGCACTAGATTTTCGTCTTTTCTGACAAATCAGATTTTTGGATAAGTTTGATTCTAGCCAACTCAAATCATGACACTGACAATCTTCTTTATTACAATGTCTATACAAGAAAACATAACACTGACTATCTTCTTTATTACTCATACAGTATCTGTAGAACAAAATACTGCAACACTGATCATCCTCTTCTTAAGTGTCTGCAGAACAAATCATAACATTATTGAACTTCCTCTTATTACAGTGTCTGCAGACAGGACATAATATTGCCTATCCTCTTTTCATAGTGTAATATTTATTTTTCTTCCCCGGCAAGGGCATACACATCTATTAAATAACTTACTCATAAATGTCCTCTTATACACACCATATACGAACTAGTAATCAATCCAGAAGACTGCATTAGATGATCAGCTTACATTTCTGTTGCGTTTTATTTCCTGAATTTCCTCAGGAGACAACTTGTGTTCCCCAAGGTATCTATGCCTGATGTGGCTTAAGCTTGGACAATCCTGTAGAATGTGAGATGATGACGCAACATTTGGTTTTGTTCCTTACTTACATGAATTACTACTTAAGCTTAGAAATAAATTTCATATTTTTTATATTTGTTAGGTATTGCTTTCAGTAAAAATACCGTAACGAATTGTTAAAAAAAATGCGTAATGGTATATAAATTAAAGTAGCGAAAACTCTCAAACATTGTAGTTTGAAGGATGGATATAGTGAATAGATATTTTGTTGTTTTCCTGAGCCTTCTAAATTCATAAACATGACACTCCATGTAAATTTTTTACATTCATTCATTCATTCATAGTTTTCTGCCCAAGGGCAGGTCTTTCACTGCAAACCCAGCATTCTCCAAGCTTTCATATTTTCTGCCTTCCTTTTAGTCTCCGCTTATAACCCATTTATTAATATCGCCTGTCACCTGATATCTTCTTCTGTCCCGAACATTTTTTTATATATATTATATATATATATATATATATATATATATATATTATATATATATATATATTTTAAATTGCAATGTTAAATCTCTGTGCCCTATACTCAGAAAAATAACTAGTTTGTGTGTTAGATGGACATAGCACCACGTCATACATTATTGTTGCAGAGACGGCCATGGGAGTGAGTGTGTCAGCACAGCAGGACAGCAACTCTCAGTACGTGAAGACCATCAGAAAGTAAGCAAGTTTATCTCACACTTTATTCCTGCTTAAATCAAGATCGTCTTTTGATTAGAGACCAAATAGAAAATAGCTCAGGAGTACAAATAATATAAAAAATGAAAAGATAAAATTAGAATCTGTCAGTTTTCATTATGTAACAAGCTGCTACTACAGGATTTTGTTATAAAGCGTGCTTCAATTTAGAAAGGCTGTAGCTGCTATGTTTTCCGTATTAAAAATTTCTTCTACTGAAAACGATATTAAATACCATTATTGGTATAATTTTTTAACTGAGTACTTAAAGGTGCTATATCAATTGAGTGGTTACATAGTGTTAATAGAATTTTGGCGAGATGAGTCTGAGTATTTACCATAGGATTACATGACATTTGTCTTACAGTTGGGAAAAATCCGGGATAATCCCAATGAGGTAATCAGTAGTGGCGTAGCGTGGCAATATGGTCTGGGTAGACTATATTAAAAAGTTGTCGACACTCAATTTTTGTTAGATTTACGGTACAAACTAGAAGCAATATACTGTATACAATGTAAGTGAGTACCTACCACATTCTATTAATTTCAAACAAATTAATCAGTTTTTAAAATCATGATATACCCAATCCTATTAATATTCTATTTTAAAATCTTTGATTACTTGATGATGATGATGATGATGATGATTAGATCTACAACTAATCAGTTCAAATTTCAGTATTTACTGTATACCAAGTTATTAAGCATCAAGCTAACAAAATTGTATCTGTACAAGTGGACGAAACATTGGATATCTCATGTAAACTTCTTTAATTTATCTCTGAATCTGTTCATTTAGAACTGACGTGATAATCTTAATCAGTTCGTTCTGGATATCTGGCGAAATGCCTTTGAAACAAGAAGAAGAAGAAGAAGAAGATAAGTGGTCCTTCATAAATTGTTCTTCTTGTGCAGTATAGTCTAACAATTCTAAAAAATTACCCTTATTCTTTGACTCCAACCATTCTTTGTTTCCCCTGAAAGCTAGTTCTTGTTTTCCTAAGAAAGTTACAGCTTAAAGAAGACAACCTAATATTTTGCGATTAGCAGACACTTTTTCATTGTGTTTAATGGCAGACAGACATGCAGCTTCATATAAAACATGTTCAGTTCGTGTGACCCTACCCAGTAGTTGAAACGATTTCCTATTATGAGTATGTTTTTTAGAGTATGAGTACCGTATGTCTTTTAGACGCTTCATATTTGCATGCTTTCCTTTACTTTCTTTACACTTGCTATTCCTTCTTCACTCCACTCTTTTTGCTTCCAAACAATAGACATACAAACCAATACAATTTATTTTGAGTATGACTGCCAGTTAACCGATTACATTTGTCATATCACGATGTTTGAAACGTTCGCTTTTGTCTCTTCTAATGCGACATAATGTCAAGTTTAGGGGTTGGTCTTTTACTTTTTAATTCGCACTTTCTTTCATAAGACAGTATCGAAAACTGCTTTTTAATCAATATCAACCAAATCAATAGAATCGTCCATACTTCCAAAACAATTGAAATAGGAATATTTATTTAACAGTTGAAACTTGGTCAGTGACTTAGGGACATTAGCGTATTCAGCCGACCATTCCCCACCCTCATTGTCACTTCAAGAGAGCAGGTAGTTAAAGACTAAACCCTCATAAACAGCATTCAGTCTCAGATGCTGCATCTTATGCCATTTATGGAAAATAAATAAACCCTATCTTCCTTCAACGGGCAGGTTAAAATTCAATAGGAAAAGCTATATAACTCACACTTGTATGAGACTCGGAAGGTTCCAGTCTTTATTCGACTGTACTGCCGCATCAAATAATTTTAAGACTGTCTAATCACATGGTACATATGTTGGACACTATCGTAGTTTATTTATTTATATTTTATTTCATATTTTTCGGTCAGTAGACTCAGTCTCAAAGTCTCCCTTGACGCTACGCCACTGGTAATCAGCCCAAGCAAGAATCTAACCCCTCTCCCCCTTTCCAAGCGGAGCCTCATAGCACAAGTCTTACTACTCCTAAACAGTGTGAGAGGCCTAATAACATAATTTAACAATGATCAGGTGTGTAATGTGCAGCATCGGAAAATCACCCTGATCTTTGTGGTGGTCTTCGTTGTCGTCGTCGTCATCTGACACGTTAAACCATCGATCTGCTCTGCCTTAATTTTTTCTGCGCATTTCTGGGTAATCCAATGTCTCTTATTTTTATATTGTAATTATTATTTTCAAAATTATTCTCTGTATATTTATACATACTTTAAGATCTAGGTTCAATATGCTGTAGACTATTGTTGTGATTCTCTTTCTATTGTGATATGTTATATAATGTTAGTAGGCTGCGAACTGTTGTCGTGATTCTGTTTCTATTGTCATATGTTGTATAATGTCAGTAGGTTATGGACTATTGTTATGATTCTGTTTCTATTTTCATATGTTATTATAATGTCAGTAGGCTGTGGACTATTGTTGTGATTCTGTTTCTATTATTTATCATATGTTATATAATATCAGTAGGCTGTAAACTATTGTTGTGATTCTGTTTCTATTATTTATCATATGTTATATAATATCAGTAGGCTGTGGACTATTGTTTCTATTTACATATGTTACATAATGTTGGTAGACTGTGGACTATGGTTGTGATTCTGCTTCTATTTTCATATGTTATATAATGTTAGTAGACTATGGACTATTTTTATGATTGTTTCTATTTTCATATGTTATATAATGTCAGTAGGCTGTGGACTATTGTTGTGATTCTGTTTATATTGTCACATGTGTATAATGTCAGTAAGCTGCGGACTATTGTTGTGATTCTGTTTATATTGTCGTATGTTACATAATGTCGGTAGACTGTGAACTGTTGTTGTGATTCTCCCTCTATTGTGGTATGTTATATAATGTCAGTAGGCTGTGGACTATTGTTGTGATTATGTTTCTATTGTCATATGTTATATATTATAAAGACTGGCAGTCCACTGATTCCACCACATGCTATGCACAAGGCCAGCATTCCACGAGGCAACAGAACAGTGTGTGTGCAATCTGTGCAATAAATATTATGGCCGTTACCATTTCTCTATCTGTCCCAACAGGACAAGGTCTTAGAAAGACTACAGCAAAATATAAGCGCGCAATAACTATACTATATGCATATTTGTGCGCATTCCCCGTTATTATATGTTATATATGGCTTGTATTCATTTTAACTGTTTTAAATTTTATTCGTGATTATGATAATGGTGATTAAGGCACTGATGATCATGGTACAGGTACAGGCACCAATCTATGTGCTTGGTGTACATCACAGCTACGTCAGACCTCCGTATCCATACTAATAGAATTGCCTGAACTGAAAAATTGGTCGTGAGTTAGCTTATCTGTTACATGTAGTCTGTCCCATTGGAAGACAATGTTTGTTTTCAGAACACTACCTGCTCGCGGTCCCCTTACCTCACTCCACCCCCTCACCCGAGCATTTTAAGGGTAGTGCAACTGTCACCAAGTGCAGAGATTGGTCCTGGTAATCTATATGTAAATTTCCAATCCAGCATTTGCCTTTGTGACTGAGGTAAACCATGAAAAACCTCAGTCAAATTGGCCAGCCATGAAGTTTGAACCTGGGACCTTCTGAACGCGGGTCTCATGCGTTATCACTGAGTCACCCTGCTTGGTCAAAATAAAATTGTCTGAATGTTATATCCAATGGTAAAGTAAACTTTCTCCTGTAGATCTACTTTTAACAGTAAATTAGTATTATATTTTGTATTCTGTTTTGTACCATCCTTTCTAATTTTGAACATGGAATGTTCAAGTGGGCACATATTTAGAAATAACTTCCATTACCATTTCTATAATACTCTATGTGCATCTTGCGCCTTAGTGGGAGCATGCCGATGCAAACCACAACATATCATTGCTTCTTATGCTTCTTAGCTGCAGCGGGCCAATGCCACAACATATCATTATTGGAAGAAAATACAGTTTAAATATCATCATATACAGAGGGATCCAAAAAATGTACCCACTGTTTGCAAGTCCATATCTCGTGACACATTTGACTTGACATAACAATTTTTGGCACTGAGAGAGGGTTATGGTATGTGTTCGAAATGACCACCACCAACTTGTATACAACGCCCATGACACCAAACTGCACATCGAACTACGGCTGTTACTGTATCTGGCATAATGGCAGCACATGACTCTTCGATTTTTGCACGTAGCTTGTCTATTGTTGCAGGTCTTTGTCGATACAGGTCATTCTTGACTATACCCCAGAGGTAGAAGTCTAGAGGTGTCAAATCAGAAGACCGAGGTGGATACTCATCAGCACCTCTTCGACCCACCCACCATTGGGGTAGAGTTCTATCGAGGTACGACCTGACATCTCGATGGTAGTGAGGCAGTGCTCTGTCTTGTTGCATGTAAACGAGTTCATCACCATACAGGTTTTGAATGGCAAGCAAAATCCTTCATGATCAGCCGAATCTTTCCTTGTGAACATCTTTAACAGTTCCGTCGACTTCGAATTTATCGCGAATGCAGGCAATTGTTCGATGTGTTGGTGATGGTGTTCCAAACTCTCTCTGCCACTGCTGTTGTACCTTCTTAATGTTCTCGTATTTCCAATACCACTTCAGTACAGCCTTGCGTTCAACAAACGATAAGCAAACCTCATCCATTGTTGCTATGCGACTGTCTTCTGCTGCACTGGCTAATACTGGCTCGCTCCACCAATAACCACCAACCACTCGCGCATATGCGGCATGAATTGCCAGCTCCGTCTACCATGACCAATTTAATACCTTACACTATATTACGCATTACATTAGCAAGTGTATGTCTTTTTGTTTACAAATTATTTAATTACAAACAGTGAGTACATTTTTTTTGGACTCCTCTGTATGTACATATTACGTGCATTTATTTTCTTACACTAGCTATGATATTCGTTAATGTTAAAGTCTTTGTTCCATGATTATGCTAAGATGATTGTCATCAAGCAATGACCTACAATATTATTTGAAATCACACCACCATCAACCATTTAAATGTTTCACGTAATTGTAGTTGTATTTATATATTTTTCTTTTCTACATTTTATATTATAAGTATTATATTTGATAGGTAGTGTAAATAGAATATAACGTGAATATCCTTCTGTGAAAATATGAAAGAGCTTTGTGCATTTAATGCAGTGTGTGTGACTCCATCATTACCCGGACTTACAAGCCATGGCTGCGCCATAACTTCTTGTTCAACTTGTCATCCCAGGGGAAATTGCATTGGCAATGGTTGGACATACTACACAGCAAAACTAGAAGCGTAATCCAGACCCGTAAGAAGAATCTGAATGAAAAGAAGGAACCAGTACCTGCCAGTGACAGTGACATAGGTAAATGAATTGGCTGTAATTAAGAGTTAACACAGAAGTTCCTCTCATGTTGTAAAATATATATATATATATATATATATATATATATATATATATATATATATATATATTAGGTTGTTGCATAAGTTCGTAACATTGTTTATCATTTGTTATTTGGAATATCGTGTTTTGTAAATACGCTTTGACTTTTGCGGATTTTAAGAAAGTTTGTGCTGTTTGTGGGCTGAAGAAGATGGAGTATGAAGTGAAAAAAAATAATAACACTTCCGACATATTCTTCTGTTTGAGTTTAATAGAGGAGCAAAGGCAGTGGAGGCGGTTCAAAACATTTGTGTTGTGTACTGGGAGAATGCCATCGGAGAAAGCACTGCAAGAAAATGGTTTTGTCGTTTCACTTTGATGTGAGTGATTTGCCACATTCAGGAATACCATAGGGCTTTGATGAAGATCTTCTGAACACTTTAATCGATGATGATCCACGTCACTCAACCCAAGAATTGGCAGATGTGATGAATTTTGACAAGTCACCATCATGCGACATTTACATGGGCAAGATTCTAAAATCGAGTGTATGGATACTGCACACTTTAAGTGAAAATGACAGAAATCAGTGGGTGACCATTTGTGCTTCTCTGTGTGCTCATAATCGATTAGCTCATGAACAACATCGACCATTTCTATCCAAGATTGTTACTGGTGACGAAACATGGTGCCTTTATATCAGCATCGAAAAAGAAGGGAATGGCTGAGCCCTAACAAAAGAGCAACACCCCATACAAAAGTTAGTGTTCATTTACAGAAGATTAACATTATGCATCTGATGGGATAAGAAAGGTAGTGTGTACTACGAATTGCTTCCCAGAAATGTAACCATAAATGCTGATATTTACTGCCAACAACTCAGACGTCTTGCGGCCGCAAATGAAGAAAAACGACTGGGAAGACTGCATCAAGATGATAATGCCTGCCCGCATTCCACTAATATGAGGAAAGCAGCTATCTAGGAGATTGGTTGGAAGTGATCCCACATCCCCCATATTCTCCCAACCTTACGCCCTCAGATTTTCATCTTTTCTGTTCTCTATCCAACAATCTTCAAGGAAACTCCTTTGTTAACGAAAATGCTTTACAAACTTGGCTTGAAACTTCTTTAACTCCAAACCAGCAGATTTCTCCAACGCGGAATCGAAAAACTACCCTAGCATTGGCAGAGAGTCATGGATTGAGTAGGAGAATATATTACTGATTCATTTCTGTCTTTTGTTCATCTCAAATAAAAACTTTTGTCACAACAAAAAAACGCTACGAACTTTTGCATATATATGTAGTGTTGAAAAGTGATAAACTAAACGTACCTAATGGATTGGTTTTATTAATACAAGACATATACATAGGAAATAAGGCAAAGATTAAAATAGATGGAACATTTACACAAGAAATTACATTAAATAAAGGCATCAGACAAGGAGACTCACTCAGTCCACTACTTTTTATTATTTTAATGGATTTTTGCATGCAAGAAGTAAGAGACAAGCAGGGATACTTAATGGATACAGAAGAAATAAATTTAGTTGCATATGCTGATGATGATCTAATTATCAATTCAGAAGATAACTTACAAATTTTATTACACTGTTTTTCACTGACTTGTGACAAATATGGAATGAGTATAAATGCATCAAAATCAAAGGTTTTAACAGTAAATAAATATCCGTTAAAATGTAAACTACAATTAAATCAACATATACTAGAGCAGGTTATGAGTTGTAATTATCTAGGAGCAAAGATAACAAGTGATGGATGCTTAAAGGAAGAAGTTAGGGATCAAGTTAATAAGGCAGCAGCTGTTTCAGGATATCTCAATAGTTACATCTGGAAAAATAAATATTTAAGAAGAGAAACGAAACTCAGAATATATAAAACGGTGAGGCCAATCATGACTTATGCTGTGGAAACTAGATCAGACACAACAAAAACAAAACAAATGATAATGTAACAGAAATGAAAGTTTTAAGGAATATAACAGGTGGGTCAATCCATGGTTACGGGTGTGACATCTGCAGCAATAAATGTGCATGGAAATCAGTGGCTGCATGTATTTGCAAAATTTCCAAAATGGGGATTAGTACAATTAAAGTTTTTCTTTGAGTCTGTGAGAAAATATTTGAAATTAATTTATTATAAACGTCAGAATAAAATTAACTAGTGGCTTGTGCAGCAAATGCTGCAAACTAAGTTCATAAGACGTTCAAATAAAAATATTTCAGATTTATTTTCAATGAAAAATATCAGAACTCATTTTATCCTGGTAAGAGATCTTGCTGAAATGATCGGAAGACTACAAAATTTTGTAGACTTCTTATTTTATCAGTAAGTAATACCGTCTTTCCTTAGAAACTGTAATTTTTGCGCTCTCTTGAGCCAATACTGAAGAGAATGACGCATATAAGTATCTACACCACACCAACATTAAGTATATGAAAAAGACCCAACCCCACTTGATTAATAACTGTAAAAATATTTCACTTTTAATAACAATATTATTATCTTACGCAAGTTTTGTAGTTATATATTATATATTAACATTACATTAACTATAATAATATTTCATTTCTAATGGTAATAATGTCATCAAACTACATCAAGTTTTGTAGATTTTAATATCCAATACATAACTGTATTCAGAAAATTATACACCCCAGAATCAGACCTGTAAATTATTTTTAGCAAGTTTTGAAATTTTTAATAGCCAATAGAATTTGAACTCTAAATATGTCAGCAATCCTGCAGGTCATGGCCTTTGTGTAATAGCCTATTGTTTATTGTAGTGTGTGTTTTGTTTTATTCTGAAATGCAATTATTTCTCAAGATGGATTTTTGGAAAATAGGAAAATGATGTAGGAAACTAACGCTTCACTGAAAGTTACTATTTTTCTGAAAATCCTTGGATGTCATGCTTCAAAATGACGGGTCATTTATTAAAATCCGTTCAGCTGTTTTCCCGTAATTTCCATTACCGGTTCAAATTATATATATGTAATGGTTACGGGTATGACATGAAAAAAACATGGAAATTTGACTTCTGACACTCCCTGTCAGATTCCTTTGAATCTATTAGTTTTCAGGCACTGTAATTTTTTGTATGTACTTAAGGCACCAACAATCAAGAACATAGAACAATAATATCTTTATTCAGGTTGAGGAATGAAATATTAATTTGGAAAATTATAGTTACGGGTGTGACCTGTGCAATAATAAATTGATACATTTTGACTGTTATTCAATTTTACTATTCCTATTGACTACAATATTACATACAGACTAATAACTGATAAACAACATAAAGTGATTACAGATTATTATAAATGAAATCTTCGTTTCTGAAAATAGGCTATTTGAAACTCATGTGATTTCTACTACCTGACATTCTTGGTTTTGGAAGTTCTGCTTTCTGGATTCCCATGACATTTCTTCAGAGTACACCCACACTTTTCCCTTTTTATTTAGCTATTTAAACTGAAGAAGTTCATTATCAGTGCTGATAACCTGAGCCTTATACTTCACCCTTTTGGCTTGAATCATATAAATCTCCGCAGTTAACATCCATGCACACATTTTTCTCTTCCAAATGTTTTGTTTGGCTACAGTTGAGATCAGTTGATCTGATTACATCTTCAATTCTTATCTCATTGTCTTTCTTTCTCTAGATATTGTTAATATTTTTCTGGATCTTCTTTCAACTTGGCACGGTGCCTTAAAACCTTTTCTTTTGATGGCATAGGGATGATTATCTAATCTAAAATCAGTATTGTTTTACTTTAGGTCGCACATTGTATCTAGGCCTATAGATAAAGGTACTAACTTGGAAGTTTATTACAAAGTTGAAATTTTAAATGATAAAGATGTTACACCTGTAACCATTAAAATTAATCAAACAATAAGGTTTTCAAATCATATTAATAGCAGAATATACTAGTGGTGTTGGACTAATTTTACAACTACAATATTAAGTATAAAAAACATGTATTATTGAATTATTATAAAGAATAGCATTTTCTGGTTATGGGTGTGACAGATTGTTCACATTTGCTTGACTTACCTGAAAATATGATTCATTATACCAGACTCTACCCAAGCATCACTGGAACATTAACTATACACCACAAGGACTGTCCTCAAAAACCACCATGTGGATATTCAGCTTCAGTTACTAAATACAGGATTACCAAGTTGCTCTGTTTCAACCATATTAGAAATTAAATGCACCATTGTAGATTTGACGTATATTTCTGATTAAATAAAGAAAATAGATTCCCTTTCAGTGCTAAATTACTAAACTAGACACAATAAACTTTGAAATAAGATGTGATACATAGATCAAAATAAAATTTTATTTTTGTGCATCACTGTCCTATATTCCATGGATTGACCCAGGTAAAACCAAATTGGATAGAATATGAAATACAGAAATTAGAGATATCTGCAATATTCAGCCAGTTGAGGAGTGGACTGCTAGAAGAAGGGATGAATGGAATAAGCATGTTGAACGCATGCCATTGAGTCACTAGTAAGAAGAGTAAGAGATGGAGTGCCAAGAGGGAGAAGAAGCCTCGGAAGACTTAAAAAGAGATGGAGTGATTCCCTATCTGGTGGACCAGGCTGATAAGCCTAGAAGAAGAAGAAGTGATTTACCGTTCATGTGACATTCCCTTAGGCAGAGAAAGGCCTATACCATGGCGTCCTAGATTATCAGATTTAAATCTGATTAGATTTCTGTGTTTAGGGTCATGTAAAAGGCCTGGTTTACACCTTTGAGGTAACACACATCAGGAATTGCGGTTTTGGATTGAACATACCTTTCAGCAAAACAAGGAATGATTCAAGACTACCCGAAAGTATTCACAGATCACTACAAAGAAGAGCACAAGGTTGTGTTCAGATGCATGAACAGCATTTTGAACACCTGCTGTAGATAGAATTCAATTAGACACGTCTGCTCTTAGGCAGTGAGGAATCTCAACAGAAAATGTAAATTATCTCGACTATGGTTAATTTGCAGACCAATGTTTAATGAAGCTCTTTTTGCTTGTGTTAGTTTGTACTTTTCACCTGCAAATTATTCACCATATATATATATATATGCTTGGGTAATGAGGTTTAAAGTAAAAATTCTACAAAATACAGCACAAAGTGGCAATTAATTTGTCCTTCTTGCTATCCACTGACTACTAATAGTTTAAATAAATTGAATATTAATTGCTACTTTGCGCTGTATTTTACAGAATGTTTACTTTTATCCTCATTACCCCTTTTTGACTTACACCACTTCTGCTCTGAACGGCTCATATAGGTATATAGACACACACACCACACACACATTATCTCTGATTGAGGTTCTGATTGATATGTACATCTATTATTAGGCAGTACATCTCACTTGACGATATGTGTCAGAGGAAGAACAATTGAATCACACTTTTTAGAAAGGAACTAAGTCAAAATATGCTATTTTTCAGGAGAGCGAAATAAACTTATTTTCATCAATAAATGCCACTGTACCAGTGTCGTATATAAACATCAACTTGATGTTAAAGATACAGGGAGAGGTTTGACTAAGTTTCTTTCTTTGCCAATCATTGCGCCTTGGAAGTATTAATCATTTCATCAGTAAAAATAAAAATGGCAAATTTTGACTTAGTGCCTTTCTAAAAAGTGCGATTCAATTATTGCTGTTATACATTTGAAGTCTGATTAGTGCAATATATAGCTAATCGGCAATGTATGCAATGGAGGGGGAAAGGAATTGGCCAGCCTCCCCCATTATCTCCCGGCCTGTTTGCCTTGTAATTGGTGCCATGTTGGTATCACTAGTGAGGTTCAGACCTATCTTTGGACAGTTGATTAAACAACAACACAAACACACCACGTGTATAAAAAAAGATGGACCAATTTCAAAGCCCTATATCTCACAATTACAAATAGTTTAGTGAGTCGCCAAGTTTTACTCACCATGTTATAAATGCTCTATATATTCTCCACCTGCTGCATGGACAACATTCAGGCAATAGCTGAATTCGTTCCAAACTCTTCTCAAAGTGCCTTCTTTCATTGAATTCACTGCTGCTGTGATTCTGTTTCTGAGATCATCCATATTAGTTAGTAATGGCAGCACAAAAACACAGTTCTTTGACGTAAACCCACAAGAAATCACATGATGTAATGTCTGAGGACCATGGGGGCCAACAGTGTAGTGCTAAGTCTTTGGATCCCATGTGACCTAGCCAGTGTTGAAGCAGTGTGTCATTTAGAAACTGTCGAACCTGCTGTTGCCAATGTGATGATGCTTCATCTTGCTGGAAAATGAAGTAATTGGAATCTTTATGAAGTTGTTGGAAAAGCCAATTTTCCAGTATTTCGAGGTAGATTTGACCATTAACTGTGTCTTCCTCGAAGAAGAAAGGGCCGTAAACCTCTCTTGCATAAACAGCACGGAACACATTTACTTTTATTCACTAAAAACTTTTACTTTCAATTCAATGAAAATTCCTGCATAACTGCAGTCAGTAAATTTCGCGCAATTGTTGCGTTCAGCTATTGTTTTGTTGGGAGAGACATCTAGCATTGGTCATTAGAAACTGTATGATGTGCCGTTTAAATGATATGCATGCCAGTTACGAGCGACTCATGATTGCAGAAATATAGGGCTTTGAAATTGGGTCCATATATAAAATGCTAGAAAAATAAGGCTTTTCGTGTTACTTTCTTGTCACAGGAAGAAAAAAATGCATGGCGTTTTTAGACATGCTGATTCAGTCACCAGGAGATGCACTTACAGATGAAGATATTCAGCAAGAAGTTGATACATTTATGTTTGCAGTAAGTGAAAACCCATTTTCAAGAATTCTAGTGTGACATGATCACACCCCTATTCATTCATATTGAAGAATTAACTAAATATGCACTGACTTCCTTTATTCTTCTGCCTGGCAGTGATGCATTATTGTCAGGCAGCTGGTTAGACTACAACAGCCGTGGAAAAAAAAAAAAAAAAACGTAGAAGAGTACTCCAATGAATATGAGGAGGCCTCGCCATTTCTGATCTACGGTCGTATAGTTTGTGATAAATTTTCCATAGCGTTTTATTCGTGAAATTGCACCTTCCTAACATACTGGATATCATATGATACTGTATCAGTAAAATTCACAGAATAAACACAGTTCGTTTTCCGTATTGTTTATTTTCTTAGCAGCGAGATGATGATGAGAAAAGATACAAACTTATTTTTATCAATACATTTCAGTATATTTATTCAAAACATCAAAATTATACACGTTCAGTTTATGTTGCTTTGTTTTTTTGATACTTGACTTCAATGTTACAGGGACATGACACAACAGCATCATCTCTTGGCTTTACTTGTTGGCTGTTAGCAAATCATCCACATGTGCAGGTAGGTACAAAATTACATATTTCTTATGCATTTATTACAACAGTTGTTACAGATCACACCACTCTTGTAAATTCTTTAAGACTGTACCTTAGGATGCATAATTGAACTGTAAAGAATGAAGTTCCTAAAGTCGTATTTGTAACAATTGTTGTGATAAATACATAAGAATAATGTAATTTTTAGCTGGAAATTGAAAAACAGAATTTGTTAACAACACATTTTTAGCTTCAGAACGCTTTCCAATTAAAGAAATAATACTTGTGAATAGTTCATTCTCTATTTGTAATATTCTTTTATCCTTAAAACTAAAGAGAAAAGGCATTTTACTAACAACTTTAAATTAGTGTAACTCTAAAAATATTGAGATTAGAACACATGTTTATATGACATTTTTTGCTCAGAATGTCTTCGGAAATAAGCTCCTTAAGTGGCGGTAAATGCTCGTGAATCATTCTATATGTGTTGGATATCAGGATGCAGTAGTTATGGAACAGAGAGACATCCTTGGAAATTCTGATCGATATGCAACAATCCATGAACTGCAGCAGATGAAGTACTTGGAGCAGGTCATCAAGGAGTCCCTGAGACTTTACCCTAGTGTGTTCCTGTACGGCCGGAAGATCACACACGACTTGCGTGCAGGTGAGTGTGCTCAACATGTAAATCCTCCTATTTGTATTATTCCTGAGGAGATTATCTTAACCAATTTGCACCTGGTAGTTTGGTGTGATTCACAGATGTCTCCAAACTGACAACGGTACTGAAGCAGGAATTTATGATGTAAGGCCCAGGGCTAGAATATCTACCCCCCCCTAGGTCAGTATACTACGATTTTCCGAGCTGAAGTGTTTGCGATATTAGCTCACTCTCAGGAAAACCTAAAAAGATTATTCTAAGACATGAATAATGAATATCTATATTTTTTGTCTGATTGCTAGCCAGACTGCACTGAGTGCGCACAGAGTCAACAGGCTGATTGAAGAATCCAGAACTACCCTGGAAACCTTAACCAAAAAAATATAAAGTGCAACTCATTTAGATCCCAGGGTACAGCAGGTCAGCCTGGGTAGCGTAGTCAGTATAGTGCTGACCTTCTGTGCTCGAGGTTGCGGGTTTGATCCCAGTCTAGGTCGATGGCATTTAAGTGTGTTTAAATGCGAAGGCTCATGTCAGTAGATTTACTGGCATGTAAAAGAACTCCTGTGGGACAAAATTCCGGCACACCAGCGATGCTGATATGACCTCGGCAGTTGCGAGCATCGTTAAATAAACCATAATTTAAATTTTAGGACACAGCAATGAATAAGCTGACCTACTGATGAAGCATAAAACTTCCATCCAGTGTTATGGCCCAGCCGCCTATGTTAGCATCTCTGAAGAATCAATCAATCTTCTTAATGTATCCAGCTATTTGCTGACAACATAAGGTCTACTATAGTCCACTATAGTCTTTTCAGTTCTTGTTTTGAGTCTGAAGATCTACAACAGCCATGAGACGGACTAATTAGAGAACCAAAACTTGACTTAGCAACTCCTACATATACAGGATGTAACAAAAATGTATGTCAAAACTTTAGGAATACATTCCTCACATGTAGATGATGAAATTATGTTATATGAACATGGGTCCGGAAACACTTCATTCCTTTGTTAGAGTGAAAGATAGTGTGGAATGCCATAGCTATCGTGTAACAACTCCACACCAGAACAGTCTGATTACAAGACAGTAGATGCTCTTGTTTATCTCTGATTAGAATGTAATTACACATGGGGTGGAGTGGGGTGGGGAAGATGTACTGTACATTTTCTTTCTGTGTGTTTCCCGCAGTTCTGTGTTCATTATTCTGTTATGGAGTGTAACGTACACGATAGCTATGATGGCATTCCACAAAAAACCAATATGGCTTCCGCATCATACAATGTAAGCAGGGCTTAGAAAAGGAAACTCTAACAACGAAATCATGCATTTACAGACCCATGCTCATATGACGTATTTTCATTCTCCACGTGAGAGGAATGTTTCCCTAAAGTTTTGACATATAATTTTGTTACACCCTGTATGTAGAAAATGTGGGCTGAGTCATCACCAGGGCCACCAACAGGATTTATGGGCCCCTGTGCAATATTGTGCTTGGGCCCCTTTGAAAAAAAAAAGTTAAAAATGACAAATTACCAATTATTCTGACAATAATAATTATTTGCGAAATAAATGAAAGATAACCCCATACATAGATACGAATCTAAAAATATACACGTTTATTACAATGAAAACTTTTAGCAAAACTTCACATTAGCACAATATATTACGCTTCTTTTTCAGTAGGGCCTGCATAGGATGTTTTGTGACGAAACTTTCGTCTTTTCATTGTCGTTTGTTTCGTTTTCATAAAACACTATTCTTAAGCAGCTGTAATTTCTGACTTGCAGGCCAACATCAACAAGCATCTCTCCTTGACTTCAATGATGCAAAATCATCAATTATTGTCGTCGTCTTCCTAACAAGTATCAGGCCGAGTAGCTTGTTACAGTCTCAAACTAGAATTTTCAATCATCAATTATATCATCAAAATTTAAAGGCTTAGCAAGATTGCTCTCCAGACTAAGGAGGCCAAGGTTACTCAGTCTTTCTTGACACATTGTTACTCTGAATACATTTTTATTTCCTTCATTTCGTTTGAAGTTTGGTGTGAAATTGAGTGTTGCTTGTGAAGGTGCAGAAAATCAATCTCCAGCCCGTCTGTTCAAGTTGTCAAAAATGAAGACAGTTCATGCTTAGAAGTGAATACTGATGGTTGTGGCTGTTTAGAAAAAAATTCTGACAACAGTAGTATTGAATCAGAACAAGCAAACAATAGTAAAAATGATATGTTAATATGTGCAAGTGAAACAAATTCACCCACACCAGTTCCTAACTCTGAATCATGGCAAGTAACATGCGACCTTAGAAAGCTAAAAAGTGGCAGACAAATTGTGTCATTGAATGTGTTGTTCGAAAAAGTACCCCCAACCTGCCTAATAACCTTCTAAGTGACGGAACAAGAGCCTTTCCAGTATTATTTTCAAAGTTCAAGAATGAAGAATGTGTTTCCAGAGACTGGCTAGTGTGGAGTGAAACAAATCAGTCACTGTACTATTTTTCCTGATTTGTTTCACTCCACACTAGTCAGTCTCTGGGAACACATTTTCCATTCTTGAGTTTTGAAAATACTGTAATACTGTTTTTGGAAAGGCTACTTTTTAGTTTTCCAAGGTCGCTCAATTTCACACAAACTTCAAACAAAGTTCTACTCCCTTTTTTTATTATCTTCCAATTTTTCTGTCTCTCCTTGCGCTTCTCAGTTCCCAACTTATGCTTCTACTTGTCCATTGTCCACTGCAGAATTTACTAGAAAAATGACAACGAAAAGACGAAAGTTTAGTCACGAAACATACTATGTAGGCCCTACTGAAAAGGAAACGTGATCCTGCGGCTTGGATTTGGGACAGTCTACTAGCATATTGTGATGGGCCGGCAGGGGTTGGTAGTTAAGAGGACAAGCCAATTGAACGTGTTCAGTAAAAGCAACGGGAACATATATCAGGCAAATCCCAGAGCCCTCAAATGTCGTGTCGATGATTGTTAACATGGGAAACTGATATTCTATTATATAAAAGTTAAACATTTACATAATGAAGCGGTAATTTGTATTAATTCTACTACTGTTGATTAATATGTCAGATTCATGTAACAAATGTTCTTACAAAAGTTTATAGCACAGTATGTGTCTGTGAATAATTATTCATGATAATGAAAAGTAATCAGACTCACTTAATCTGACGGGCCCATATGCACTTGCCCCCTTTGCCCCCCCTTCTCGGCAGCCCTGGTCATCACTGCACGTTTCACTGGATTCCCTAGATCTAAGCCAAATAGGCATCATTATCTCAGGAAACACACATTGTTTCCCGAGAAATTTCCGGAAATTAAACCCAGTAGAATCGCAGGGCTTGTGCTGCATTGCGGTTTTCTGGGTTGATTTCCAGCGTATGGAGTGTACACTGGGCCATTTGTGCCTAAGTGCCATAGTAGAGGGTTACACTCTTAATTTAGAAGAAGTGTGCTAAATATGCTATAGAAATAGCGTACTCAATGCAGATATAACTGCTTCACTGCTTTTCACATGTCCATTTATCGATAATCGTCGATGCACCCCCAAAATTCGTTATGTGTTTTTAGAAAGAAAAATAGCATTCTTACTTTTAATTCTCTTGATATTCAAAGTTACTTTCGGTGTAATTTCAATAATCATTTCAAAGCTACTTTCGGTGTAATTTCAATAATCACAAGAAAAATTATTAAATTATACCCGAAAGTAGCTTTGAAAATCAAGGGAACTAAAAATGGCAATGCGTTTTTCTTTCTCCTGCAAAATCTTTTAAAAACACATAGCGGATATTGGAGGCACTGCATTGGATATTAAGAGAAAGCTGTTGATATAATAGACAAAACGCTCTCAGCTAACAAGTCTACAGAGATGGAAATAAATGGCAAAGGTTATCCAGAGACTGATGATACAATCTGAGTGAAAGAGAAAATGAAGCATTGCTATGAGGGTGGCAACATTGCCGCATTTTACGTTCTTACACTCACTTTCACTGCTGACTTAGGACTTGGACTTGTTTGATTGGCATGTTTGTAGCCTTTGTGTCGATTTAAAATCATGCCAAATATGAAGTGCATTCTGATGTATGCAAAAGGAGAGGTTGACTATGAAATTCATAAAGGGATTGTTAATATTTATTGCGAAGTGATAAATAGGCAGAATATGGAGAAATTAGTCAGCAGTTCAATGCAGGAAGAACAGCTGTCCATGATGAACAAAGACCTGGCAGGTCAGCACTCAATTCTACACGCGGCTGAGTGGACCCTAGGGCCATTAAACAAGTTTTAACAACTACATGGGTCATTCGAAAATTAGTGGCAATATTTTAATTAAGAACAAAAGCTTATTTATTCACAATTCACTTACTTTGGATTCTTAAAAGTAATCTTCTCCCATCACCAAACTTCTGGAAGGCAAAGGATGCCATCCGCAGTGCCATTTTGCTCTGTACTTTATAAATCATGACTGTTTACACCATATCATTAATTATGGTATTTTGATATTTCTTACTGAGTTTTTCATAGAAGTTGATCAGTCAATTAGAATAGCCAATTGCAACTGCCCTAGTAAAGGAAGCCCCTCGTTTTCCCTAAAGAAGAGATGTTACGAACCAAAACGTGATGTTTTTAATATATATTCATGAAATTGAAATCTCTTACAAAATTCGCCGTTGTTAAAGTGGACTGGTTTGCTAATGTAAGTGTTCGTGTTCAGGGAACTACTTGTTTCCGGCCGGCAGCGATGTCTTCATATTAGCATACATGCTGCATCGTGATCCAAAGTACTTCCCAGACCCAGAAAAGTTCGATCCAGATCGATTTCTGCCTGAAAATATCTTGAACAGACACCCATACTGCTACGTACCTTTCTCTGCTGGACCCAGGAACTGCATAGGTAAGTCTGCATAGCTAATGAAGCCTCATTGAGGCAACTAAATACAGGCTACCACAGTGTAGGTGACTGTTTTTTTTATTAACTTTTTTTTTATTAACATTCCATGGTATTCGTACATCGCTTCACAGCTAGAATATGGAACAAGTGAAAAAAACTTAATACTACTATATAGTCTTAATTCTGCAGTACCTGGGAAAAGTGACTTAAGTCAGTTTCTAAAAACCTTTTTTGATAATTTATTGACAACTTACGGAACATCTGCTTACTAGAAAAAAGAGACATAAGTATTTTTCCCATTACAATAATTCGTACAGAAAAAAATCAAATTGACGTAAACCAGTGTAAGTTGTCAATAAATTATCAAAAAAAGGTTTGTGAAAACTGACTTATGTCACTTTTCCCAGGTATTGCAGAATTTATAGTCACAATTTAGTTGAAATATATACAGAAGAGGTTTACAATAAAGTCTACTAGTACAATACAAAGTTTTAGTATCAATTTCATGAAGCGTTGTTGGATGTCAGAAATTCACCTACAGAATAGAAGGCGTGAGGAATTAGGTACTTCTTTAATTTGGCCCTAAATAATTTTGAGTTTCATTTTTTATATCTATAGGGAGGCTATTAAAAATTTTTACTGCCATATAACGCACTCCTTTTTGATAGCACAATAGACTTAATTTGCCAATGGGGTATGAAATTCATTTTTTTATGCATATTTATGCTATGAACTGTTGTCTTATAGTCGCTTCGCTGTTATTTCCGGCGTTACTCCTTCTCTTTGCTTACACCTTAGGAAGTGAAGGCTGTATAAAGTCTAGGTAGGTAGTATGGATCACCATTTTTGTTCTTTCGTTGCTAAGCTACCAGACGAATCTATTTGCCGCACTGTTAAACATTATCATGTCATAGCTGCTATGATAAAATCAAATGCACTGTAATCGAGCAAATAATTGGATGGCAAATGTCCTCATGTGCTTTCTGCGAATGCCAATGAAAGAACCAAAATATCAGGCGAATATATTAAATATTTATCGAGCCTTAGGAAGTGCATAACGTCATCAGCAGTGAATGACAAGATGCACACGTTTAAATGTAGCCTACTTGCAACGTGATTGGCTGCTGGAAATGAGAGCGACAGAACTATAGTTACAAAGTTTTCACAATTACATACGAGGAAGATTATTAATGAAAAAATATACTGACAAGCCATGGGTATTATTTGTAGTTTTTTTTTTAAATAGTCCTACATGATTCCATAGATTTGGCACCTACTATTATTCTAATTACTCTTTTTTTGTAGTAGGAATATACTGTTACTATCTGTGGAATTTCCCCAGAATATTATTCCAAACTCATTACCGAGTGGAAGTATGCAAAGTATATTGTTTTTAAAGTATTTACTATCTTCTTCATAGATTTAATAGCAAAACATGCTGAATTTAGTTTCAGGGTTGTAATGTTCTTCATTACAAGAAAAATATGTTCAGTATTCAACCTTTCTTTATTCATGATCATTCTACAAACAAAAGCTAACAATGTCAACAATTAACAAAAGAATGTTCACACTGAGAAAGGAAACATTCTTACATAACAGGGGTAATTTCTTTAATATGATTTTCCAATTTAACACATTACTGGTATCGATTTTTAATCCAAGGCATGACAAATCGCTGTCATGTTAAATAATCTAATAACAGTGGTCTAAAACTTCAACTAATAACTCAATAAAGAAATTAAATAAATCTCATCAGACATAGTAACAAGTATCACTATGATAAATTAACATAAGAATATATACAATGATTAGGCAAGTACACAAAGAGGCTTTAACAGAATGATATGAGTTTATTGAAGTTAATAAACACTAAAAACATAATAGAAATATAATAGAAAAATTAGTAGCAAATATTGAAAGTAACAAATCTGGGGAGAGGGAGAGGAGAACACTTGGTCAGACGAGGAACAATAGTATGTTAAGTTAGAAATTTAGAATTTTGAAATGAGAAACAACTAGGATAACATTTCTTACATACTGATGCATTCTTACTGACAAGCCAGAAAATTGTTAGACCTGTCCAGTTTCTCAGAAGGCAGAAGATTAGAGTCTGAGAGAAGTTATCTTCCTAACGGCTAAACAAATGCTTTATTTGGTCGATATTTGATGATGGGAGCAACAAGGTGGGCATGTATAGAATGTGAAAGGAAAGAGACAGATGAATTCCATGCTAAGTAACAGAAGAAACATTGTGGTGCCAAATCCAAACATTAAGTTATTTCATCATCATCATAATTATCATTATTATTATTATTATTATTATTATTATTATTATTATTATTATTATTATTCTACTACTACTACTGCTACTACTACTGCTACTACTACTGCTGCTGCTACTACTACTACTACTACTACTACTACTACTACTGCTGCTGCTGCTGCTGCTGTTATTACTATTACTATTAGTCCATTCATGGTTCTAAAGGGCCTTAATATAGGCATAAACCTCCTCTGATTGAGGTTCTGGCTGATATGTACATCTATTATCAGACAGTACATTCACTTGACGATATGTGTCAGAGGAAGAATAAATTGTTGGTATGCATAAGACGAACCTTGCAGACATTTTGTGAAACTTAAATATGTCATGAATAATGCGATGTGCTGAGCCGTGAGTAATGTTCAGATTTGCGACTATTGCAAGGTGAAGGTGATGGCTTCCATGCGAGAATCGTTACTGGAGACGTAACCTGAGTGCATTACCACCAACCTGAAACAAAGAAAGCAAGCCAGGATTGGCGTCATTCTTCATCACCACAACCCAAGAAGTTCCGCACGCAGCCATCTGCAGGAAAGGTTATGCTGACAATCTTTTAGGACGAACAAAGCGTTACCTTGGAGCACTGCATGCCTAGAGAAAACACCATCACCAGTGCGTCATATTCAGATTTGTTAAAAAATCTTCTTCGGCCTGCAATCAAATCAAAGTGATGTAGATGTCTGACTACAAGTGTCATTTTGCAACATGACAATGCTCGGCCTCATACTGCCCATGCAACAGTTGCAACCATCAGTGACCTTCACTTCGATACTCTTCCACATCCGCCATGCTCACCAGACCTCGCCTCGAGTGATTACCACATGTTTGGACCACTCAAAGAGGCGGTGGGAGAAAATACATTTCTATCTGATGAAGAGATGCATCAGACAGTGCATGAGTGACTGCGTACATAACCACAAGATTTTTTTTTTTTTTTTTTCAGAGAAATCCATGCATTTCTGTACATGCTGGAGACCTGTGTTGAACATCAAGGAGACTATGTCGAAAAATGATACACTTGTGTTTCACATTTTGTTTAATAAGTGAAATGAAAAAAATATTTACAATTTTCATTTGACTCCCCTTCGTAAGTACAAGTTCAATTTGAAAAGTTCTCAGAATGAAATGAAAAATAACAACGTACCTCATTTTTTTGTTTTTATTTTTCAATGTAGTGTCCCTGTACACTAATGCACTTGGTCCATCAGTGTTCCGATACCTTTGTTCCATCTCGAAAATTAGATTTCTCCAGGCCTGCAAAGTACTTATCAACTCCGGCTATCAGTTCTTCGTTTGAAGAGAATCTTCATTCACCAAGGACAATTTTGATCTTAGAGAAGAGATGTAAGTCTGATGGAGCCATATCAGGTGAATAAGGCGGGTATGGCAACAATTCGTACCCCAGTTCATGTATTTTTGCTTTGGCAACGACACATGTGTGCAGGTTTGCATTGTCTTGATGGAGCAGGACTTTCTTCATTCTTAAACCTGGCCTTTTTTTTGCGTATCTTTTACTGTAGTTGGTCCAGGAAGTTATCATAGTATTGTCCTGTAATTGTTTGACCAGTGGGAAGATAATCTATCAACAGAATCTCTTTTGCATCCCAGAAAACTGATGTCATGAATTTTCCAGCCGACCATATTTTCTTTTGCTTTCTTTGGTGGTGGAGAATCAACATGTTTCCACTGTTTTGTCTCTGGGGTATAGTAGTGAACCCATGTCTCATCTGTGGTCACAAACCCGTGCAAAAAATCTTGTTGGTTTTTCTGAAAACGGGCCAAACATTGTTCAGACATTTGCATTCTGATGCGTTTGTGATCCTGTGTTAACAGTTGCGGCACCCATCTAGCAGATGATTTTTTCATACCCCATTCCTCAGTTAAAATGTGATAGGCCCATTCAGATGACATCCCTACAGCTTAACAATTTCTCGCACTTTCAGTCGGCCATCCTCCAAGACCATTTTGTGCACTTTTGCAATAATTTCTGGGATAACGACACATCTTGGTCGACCTTCTAAGCTCTCCCGACTAAATTTAAACTCGTTGGTCCACTTGGCAACAGTTGAATAAGAAGGAGCAGTGTCTCTCAGTGTATTCTGAAAATCGGCATGAATTTCATCTGCTTTCATACCTTTTTTTACGAAGTACTTTATCACTCATCGAATCTCGGTTTTTTCCATCTTCACAAATTACTACACGGGAACAACAATAGAGAGACATCCGCAGCACAACTCTCTACCCAGAGCACTGATGCTCCATGTGTTTACTCATGAAGGATGACTAATCATTATGCGAGAACGGGTTGCTTTAGTGATGACCTCTGTTGATGATTCCAAGAACTTCTCTAACAACCCTTGTAGCTAGTCAGCAATATATGCAATGGAGAGGGAAATGAACTGGCCACCCTACCTCATTATCTCCTGGCCTAGTTGCCTCATAAGTGATGCCTTCTTAGTATCACTTGTGAGGTTCAGATCTGTTGACTAGACAACAGACAGAGATTTAAAAACTTAAATCTACAGGGAGATCCCTTCGTGTATAGACGAAAAGTATAAGGACTTTGGCCTTGCGGTACATAAATTTCCAGAGTTCTGGGGCTGCTTGAATTTTTCTGACTGCAGCGTTCTCCAAGCAGGAGAAAAAGTAAACACAGATTTCGTCATTGTTCCATCTTAAAAATGTGAAATGATGACGAACTAAGAAAGTACAGAGTTGAGAAACTATCGTCACTCATTTCTATGAATGTCAAGTAGTATTTCTCGAATGATCGCATTTTTCCACGAGAAATTATTTATTTCAACGACCTCTTGGTTCTTGGTAAGTCTGAGCATGTATGGACAATCATCCAATTTAGACATATCTTCTTGAGGTAAGTGTACAGATAAGTCTTTGCATATGTGCGGCCTTTCAATTCTAACTAAAGGTAGGATGTGACATTGTTATTCTGTCACAGCTCTGGAAAAATAGCTGTGACAGATAATAGCGATTTTATTGCAGTGTGGTTTTTGTGTTCAGATAATTCGTGGCAATTGTGAATGTTTCTCATCACAAGCCAACAGATGTTTATGTTTATCACTTTTCCGAGAATTGATATACCTCTCCAAATTGATATGCCTGTGCCATGTCATATATAAACAATACTATAGTCCCGGCGCTCTAATTTCTGGCAGCCAATCGCGTTGCAGGTCGCCTACATTTAAACGTGTGCGTCTTGTGATTCGCTGATTCATTTCTTAAGGCTTGATAAATACTTAATATAATTGCCCGCCATTTTAGCTCTTTTTTTGGCGTTCGCAGAAAACACACGAAGACGTTATTTGCCACTCAGTTATTTGCTGAATTACATTGCGTTTGATTTATTATCATAGGAGCTACGACATGATAATGTTTAACGGTGCGGCAAATAGATTCCTCATATAGTAGCTCGGCAATGTGAGAACAAAAATGGCGAACGATACTACCTACCTAGACTTCATAGAGCCTTTACTTTCTAAGACGTAAGCAAAGGGGCGGAGTCACGCCGGAAATAACAACGTCGGGACTATAAGTATCGGTACTGTGGCAAATATAACAAACACCTTATTAGCTGTCTATCGAGATGTGTGGGCGCGTATATTAGCCCAAGAATGTTTACGGTTGATTAGGTGAATCATTCATGGAAGAATATAGTGAGTGCATTGCAGCTTTAGTATCAAAGAGTTGGTGACTTTATCTTTTGAGTGGGACGAAAATTAATTAGATCCCAGTTATGTTGTCCTTCAAGTTAATCTTCTGACTTGCTGTTGTCTGGACTGGAGCTGTCATATATATGTAATATATCATTCGCCATCACTATGAGTCACACAGTGGCGTAACTTACACCCCCGCAGACCCGCGTTGCAGGGGGGTGGGGGTGGGGCGAGGCCAGGGTGGCCCGAAAACTTTCAGTGGTTACTGACGCATGTGTGAAAATGAATGCGAATTACAGTTCAAATATTTTCCATAATGGATAGCCACTCTTTTTACTCTCTGGTATATGGAAGTCTGTAGTAATGACTGCCATCACTGGACCTTAGGAATGCACATACAATGACCCAACTGGCAGTACTTCGCATCATACACCCCCGTCGATTCCTCGGTAGTCTTGCCCACAGCCATATTGCAGTGACGCCATCGTTGAAAATGTGACATAGTGATTCTTATGGATGAAGACATTGTTTCTCATGGTGTATTTTCATGTCATTTCAATGTGCGTTTACTGTCTATATGCTGCGACTACGGCTGGCCAGTTATATTTTTATTGAACATTAATGGTAACATTTTGCTTTATATTTTTCTTATATTTGTGTCGGTCCTATGTGCGATGATATTCATTGGAAATATGTTGTTTTGTATTTTCTTTAGTGCGTTCATCAAATTTCAAATTTATGTACTTTTGTTCTGATGTTTCAGGACAGAAATTCGCACTCCTTGAGATGAAAGCATTGCTAAGTCAATTGCTGAGGAACTACCAGCTTCTGCCAGGCACCACCCCACTCAGTTTGACGAACGAGATAGTCCTCAAGTCCGTGACTGGCATAAATGTCCTGCTTCGTCACAGAGACAATGTAGTGCTTTGATCTCACAACACTGATTAGTATTAAAAATATCTAGAATTCCCCAGCACAGTGTTACAGAATAGCAGTACCCCAGTTAACACGCAAGGTACAATTTTACTTAGTGTTTTAGTCTAAAATGAGCCACACTTGGGATTTATCAGTACAGGCTGGTTTCTAAGTGTGAAGGTCAAAATATTACGCATATGTGCGGCATGTTCTCAGTCAGTCTGAGTCATTCAACTGTTATAACAAGATGCATGTGTATTCAGAGTGCAATATTTCTTTAAAAAGTGTGTAATATTGCTGAATTTAGGTTTCCTTTAGAACATTGTGTACCTACAATCAGAATCTGCTTGTCAAATTTTTTTTTTTTTAAGTTTGTTATTACATATACTAGGTTATTTAGCGCCGATGGGATTGATAATGGCGAGATGAGACCGAGGATTCGCCATAGATTCGCCTTACAGTTGGGGAAAACCTCAGAAAAAACCCAACCAGATAATGAACCCAAGCAAGAATCGAACTTCTGAGCACAACCCCGGGTCAGGAGGCAAGCACCTCAGTCGACTGAACTACGCTGGTGGCTGCTTGTCAAGTTCGTTGAGTAGGAAGATTTTCTGGTGTGAAGGTTCCAATGCTTGACACAATCCGTTAATTAAATACCCGTTTTTTTTTTTTAAGATGGGACATGACATTAACACTGCTATCGGAAAAACTGCTGAATATTACATAGCATGAGAGACCTGTTGCTATTGTAACAACGGTTGAGTTGCCAAATTTATAGCTCCCATTTGGTAGATACTCAATAACTCTCTTGGTGCCCTTTGTTGTGCACACAATGTAAGCTATTAATACGTTTCATGTTTCATTCTATGTCGATTTTTGTATTCTTTTATACCTTCGCGTCAATGAATGTTTTAATCTTAGCCATCTAATGTCAGCTGGCAGCTCGCATCAGCTGATCATGTGGTCATCCAAATTGGCAACTTAGCTCTATAGTTCCAAGTACAGTTGCTTAACTGTTATGTCCTATCTTTCGAAAAAAAAAAAAAACAGGTATAGTAGGTACAGACCCAGAAATAAAATTTAGGCCATCTGAATTTTCCAAGTTCTAGTTATAACATACTTCTGATAATAATCAGTGCTTACTAAATGGAAAAATGAGTGCAGAAAGGAAAGAAAAGGCTTTGATGGAAGAAACTTTGAATAACATTGACTACCACTTGGAAAATTACTCTAAAATCCATTAGGCAACTTGTCTAATATACGAGAATTTCTCATTTTTCCTCGCATAGAGCTACTACAAAGTTATTGTAAATCTAACTATAGGAAGTTAGTGTAAGTCATAAGCTACAGTTGATACAGTGTCGTTAAATAACTAAATTAAAATAAAAAACATGAAATTTCTTGCACGTTGTAATATTACAAGGGCATTAAATGTTTGACTGTTATAAAAGTTCATATATGCTTACAAAGTGTCTTTATTTTGTGATCTTTTTTCATCCGAGTTACCCAACAGTATAGCAAATAATTTTCTGTGAGATCCATTATGTGTAGGATGTATTATGTTACTAAGCATTGTGGATATTAGGGACTAACTCGCAGTTTGTTGACTTCACCCACTGCCATTGTGAAGTACCATTACGATGGCAATGCTTCACTCCTAAAATCCACAGCTATTAGGGACGAAATCGCAACCGAGATTCTTTGTTGACTTCGCTGTTAATGTCTGCAGTGCCTCAATTGACAGTTGAAGTTTGCGCAGTGCTAGATCTTACATTACGCTTACATAATTTTTATCGAATCACTCTTCTGCATAGACGTATTTATGACAACAAGCAAATTCAAACTAAAATGTAATACATGTCTAACATATTTATTTGTTTATCTAATGGCTAGTAATTAGTTAACATAAGAACTTTTACAAAAACATTAAACAGAATCATCTTCACTCGTGCTTCCCAGTACTGGTTGGTTTCCGAGGAGCAATGGAGGCTGGACACCTCTGGAGACTTATCAGTCCATATCTTCGTTCATTCCACAAAGTAAGCAGGTAGGAGAGTGCATAATCCCAAAGTGGTGGAGGTGTTTTTCCCAGAATATCGTGCCCAGTGTTGAGACAGAAGCCTGCTACTGCATTATTTTCTTCTTGGGTCGCTGGAAGTGTTCTGGATTAGGGTGTTTGTTGAATGTCCTGGTATTCATCTCCTGTTTTTCCTCTTGACGTAGATGTCGTCGAAAACTGGCAAGAGAGTACACAGTATCTGGAGGAATGCATCTTTGGCCCTTTAAACTCTTTTCCAACATGGTGGACATAAATTGCATAATGCACTCATACTCTGGCTCTTTAAGCATCCAGATTGGAATACTAAGGTGTCACACCTGTGGAGTAACGGTTAACCGTGAAACCAGGTGGCCCAGGTTCGGATCCTGTTGGAGCAAGTTACCTGGTTGATGTTTTTTCTGGGGTTTTCATTCAGACGTTAAATAACCTGAGATGTTGATACAGCGTCGTAAAATAACCCACTAAAAGAAAAAAAAAAGACTAAGGTGCTACATCGTTGACGGAGTTTCTTGTTGGAACTTGGAGACCAAATGGTGTTATAGAAAGGGCTTCAAATTGCAGCTTCAAGAAGCCAATTCGTGTAGCAATGGAAGCTATCGGAGTGAAATCAACACCTCTACAGTAATCACGCCACACTACCAAGGGGGAAGAAAAAGGGGTCGATGTCACATGTGTCCCAGAATACCAGACAAGAAGACAGTATTTAGGTATGGAAAGTGTCAACTGTGAACATGCAAACGTCATTCCATAAAGAGAATTACTGTAATCCAATGCGCTAAATGCAATGAAGACTAGAACTGATATGAAATATCAAAGATAGTAGCACTGAAAAATGTTCTATTGCTCATGACGGGCCCAAAATTAATAATGTTTAATATAAATAAACCATATAATGTAAAACTGTGTATTTGAGACTCATATCAAATAAATGGGGTCCAAAATGGATCCCATGCAGTAAAAGTTGTGAATAATTTTGTTCAGTAATGCGAAGGTTTAACAATGAACCCCTTTGTGATCAGGGCAATAAATCACAAAGACTTGTAGTTATGTGTTATATCGCAGTGAACACAATCGTATTTATATAATTATGTTGTTGTTTGCTAATGCTGAATTTCTGACAACGAAATCATTAATTCTCTCGCTCTCCAGTATTTTTCACTCAAGGACGCCAAGTTGATAGTGGCTGGGCAGTGTTGAAGATGATTTTGATCCATTTCCTCTTGAAGATCACATAAGGGGCAGAGTGGTGAAGGAAATATCCCAATCCTGTGGAGATGCTTGGCCAAGCAGTCATGGCCCGTAAACAGTCTAAAAATTGCAACTGCATTCTTCCTTGGATATCCAGGGATATTTTGGGTTGAGACAGATTCCCACCTTTTATTTTTGGAAATTTGTAGATGATGATTATAATTTTGTGGTATTGTGAAGTAATCATTCTTTTTGTTGCATAATAGGATAATTGTGTAGCAAGTTTCTGAATAGTACCACAGCCCTTTTTGGCAAGATAATCAGCAGCATCCTTGCCAGTCAGTCCGCAGTGTGCTGGTATCCATTGAAGAACTATTTTTTACTCCTCCATTCATCATTAAAACTGGAGTGCTAGTTTAGCACAAATGTAACCGTTTTAGATTGAGCACCATTTTTTTCTGCTTTGGCGGTTACTTCGCTCATACACTACTCCCAAAATGTTTGGAGGGCCACACCCGTCGTTGGTTGGTGGGTTTATTCGACCTAGCTGGGAGGATTATCAATGTAAGTCCATTGACCTTTTCCCCTGTTTACCAGTGAGGGGACGCCTCGCATGCCATAACGGGTCAGCATGTCAATAATTGTCGTGGTTCTATTGTACGGAGGTGTTGGTCGTCCTCTTCCCACGTTGGGACTATTCTTAGCTTCTCCTCACCTCTTACCAACTAGCAAGTTAGAAATGTCCAACTTTCCTGATTTGGTCGTCT
This sequence comes from Periplaneta americana, assembly GCF_040183065.1. Lineage (NCBI taxonomy): Eukaryota > Metazoa > Arthropoda > Insecta > Blattodea > Blattidae > Periplaneta > Periplaneta americana. The sequence continues at coordinate 74,441,297 of NC_091128.1, read as the reverse complement.
GGTTCATTCGATACTAAGTCCCCCCACCGCAGCAAGGTGATAGTCCCTGTTTTGCTGTACAAAATTGAAACCCATCGCGTGGCGTCATCATTGTGGCAAGTTATGGCATTTAACAGGTGGTTGTGATAGTGACTGCGAGAGTTCCAGTGTGCATCTGATGAATCTATCATAATGATGCATTTTTGTAAAACTTGTAACTGCACAATCTCAGGCAATAAATAGCACTTTCATGTGGATTGAATTATTCTGTCAGCTTACTCTAAAACTATTTCGGCAAACATATTGTTGGTATTTTTTAAACATGAATAGAGACATTATAATAAAATGTGTTATTTCTAGCTTTCCACCTACAAAAAAAAAGCAGAACTACTGTTGCGATGGCTATCTGCCATTAGAAGAGATAATTTTATTCGAACAAATTATCACAACACAAATTGTATTCTGAACATTTTACAGAAGTTTTCTTCCGGAAATCACATGAAAAAAATGGAAGATGACGCAGTTTCATCCCTCTTTAATTTTCCAGAACATCTTATGCGGATAAGTACATTGTTGAAACACGTTAAATTCACATAGACCTAATTTCCAATGGCTTTAACTTCATCATTTAAAAGTATATCTAGTAAAATTTATTTTTTTTTTCTTTCGTGGTATAATATTATTTTTAGGTAGAAAAACATCCTAAGAGGATTCTGAAAAGAAGTACTGGAGTCTCAGAATCAGACAATGTAACTGTTATTGCGAATTGTTCACACGTCTCTGATACTATTAGTGCAGAACACAGTTATAGGCTCAGTCCCAAGAAAAGATTGAGATTAATTGAAGGTGAGTTACATAAAAAGAATGAACAGATTAGGAGTTTGAAAAAAGAAAAGCTGGCTTGTAAAAGAAAATGTGGCAGATTGTTGTTTAGTCAACTGTACAAGTGATACCAAGAAGGCACCACTTATGAGGCAACTAGGCCAGGAGATAATGGGTAGGGTGGCTAGTTGCTTTCTCCCTCCATTGCATACATTGCCGACTAATTACATATTACAATGATCAGACTTCAGATGTATACTTAAGATAATGATGTTATTCCTCTGACACATAAGTTATCATCAAGTGAGATGTATTGCCTGATAATATATGTACTGTACATATCAGCCAGAACCTCAATCAGAAGATGTAACATGCAGTTATAATATCAAACTTAAGAAGCTTGACTAAAAAACTGAAGGAAAAACAACCTGATTAACGAAAATTTGCATGACATTGTAAACAGCAAATTTTTCAGACCTGACGCTTGATTTAATAAAGAGAGCTACAATATCCCATAATAATAATAATAATAATAATAATAATAATAATAATAATAATAATAATGTTATGTTTTATTTAACTACGCTCGCAACTGCCGAGGTTATATCAGCATCGCCGGATGTGCCGGAATTTTGTCCCGTAGGAGTTCTTTTACATGCCAGTAAATCTACTGACATGAGCCTGTCGCATTTAAGCATACTTAAATGCCATCGACCTAGCCCGGGATCGAACCCGCAACCTTGGGCATAGAAGGCCAGCGCTATACCAACTTGCCAACCAGGTCGACTAATAATAATAATAATAATAATAATAATAATAATAATAAAAGACCATTATGATTATTATTGGGATTCCAATTTAATGCATTTTGAAGTAAGATTTAATATTTTCTTCATTCCTGTCCGTTTTTTTTTTTTGTCACTTTGTTTGTCACAATAACACTTTTATAGTATTTAATACATGAATATCAAGAGGATTGTTAGTTTCAACAAAAATAATACAATTATCTCGTATAATGTAGGTACTTTATTTCTTCAACTACAGTAGGCAAGCCTTCATATGAAACTTTATTGACGCAATGCAGTCCAGTTGTATTGGTTTTATAAATTGTATTGTGTACTTATTGCTATATTATAGTAAGGATAAACAATAATTTTACAGTTTATTATATTTTTATGTATTATTAAGGGTCTGAATACTTATATTTGTGATATTTGTAGCTAGAAACTTATTAGTCTGCTAGCATGAGCTGCCACAGTAATGGCGTCACGCACAATGTTCTATTTGACCTGTCCCGTATGGTCTGCGCAGCTACTGGTGTAGGGGCTTGATTATAATATGCACTTTTTTTTTTTTTTACAAAATGTCGTCTTGAAAACTGGGATGCGTATTACATTCGCATGTAAACACTCACACTCGAACAAATTTAAATTAACGCTCTATTTATGTTACGAAATATGGTAGGAAACAACTGATAGAAACGGTCACTGCGAGTTCGTGTTTTCTCGTCGTTTGTGCACTTTTTATTTCCAATTTCTTGTCCATTTTTGACAACAATCATTACTAAGAATACTATTTTTAACTACGAGAATGACTTCATAACATTTTTTTCTTTTACTGCGAGGTTTTATGAATACAACTTTTAACCACTACGCGTCTTTAATTAAACCAAAAGAATTTACCGATAATTACTAATGAAAGAATAGCATGACGTTAGTCATTGTCAATCATTGCTCAGACACCAATCCAGACCTATTGACTTGAAGTTCTCATACTGCAAATGAGGAAGAATGTGATGTAGCCTATAGCTGGAGGTAAAGGAGTGCCTTCATGACCTGTCTTAATAATATAATTTTCCATTTTTAATCTTGCGTACACTACTTTTAACACTTGAATATAAGTAATTGATTAACTAGCGGACTTATTCGTGTTAATTATGTAAGTTTGTGCGGCTTACAGCTGTTTCGGTGCTTCATCACACCATCCTCAGAGCCTACTAGATCTCGGCGTCATCTCGAACTTCTCTGCCTGTTATGTGGGTGCGTTTGATTGTTGAAAGGTTGACTCCACTTTTCAACACCTTTCAACAATCAAACGCACCCACATAACAGGCAGAGAAGTTCGAGATGACGCCGAGATCTAGTAGGCTCTGAGGATGGTGTGACGAAGCACCGAAACAGCTATAAGCCGCACAAACTTACATAATTAACACGAGTAAGTCCGCTAGTTAATCAATTACTAATATAATTTTAATCTTGAGTGGTTTTGAGTACAGGTGCTTATTATATTCGCCAGTTTTTTTCTGGATTTTAGTATATGCGTAGGTATTATATTGGAGTAAATACGATATTTTCGCGTTCTTACATTTTCATGGAAAACCTAATTTCGAGCAAAATTAATTGTAGCGTATAAAATAATGAAGTTTTTGTACTTTACGGGATTTAAAATACGATCGTATAAGTGTGAAAAACGTATAACTCATATTAATTAACATTGAGAGTACAGGAATTTTGCTAGGACTTCAGAAAAAACGTATGTGTGCGAAAAATGTATAAGTGAAAAACGTATTTATGAAGTTTTAGGCGTACTGTATTAGCATTTAGAATTAGCAGAGTAATAAGAGACCAAATACCTAGTAAGTTATTTGAATAGACTGAGTGCTATAGTTGGGCGGTACGCCGTACCATCTAAAATAAAAACTCGCTGTTACCGTACCGGAAAAAAAATATAGACTTTAAAATATATTATGTTTAAATAAACTTTAATATACGAGTACTTTGAAATGGAGGATGTTAGCTATTTGAAAAACATTTTGACTTTTATATCTAGCATAAAAGTAACGGCTGGCATCTCATATCATTTTCTTAAACACTAGTCCATTCGTTGTTTTATAGAAAACCATAGTCTGGTACTTCAGGAGTAGTTGTGATTTGTTAATTTCAATTTGCTTGCATAACGCAGTGGTATTTCTAGAAGTAATTAACACTAACTTTATGGTATGGCGTCTCAAGAAATTTGCTACACTGATTCACTAATTTCAAAACTTGCGTAGATGCCTTCGCATAACACTAATTTTATGATGTGGTGCCTCAAGAATTCTGCTGCAGTGATTCGCTAATTTTAAAACTCGCTCAGGCGTAATGCTAGCAGATTGCTGGAGGAGGGAAATATTGTTACTTTCCGTGCGTTCATGAATCTTGAATCCAGTTACATATTATACTGTAGATTCTATTCAAATTTCAATTAAAGAATGTGAATGAGCATTACGTACTAAGAAAAGAAATACTCTTCTAGTAAAAGAGTTCCTAGGCTTTTGTTCCTAAAAAGTGTTGGCGTTTAATTTCTTGCCTTATTTGCAATTGTGGCTGCGATCTCGAAGGAGGTCTGCAGAGAAGACAGCATGACGAAGAAGTAACTTTAGAAAAGAAGTGCAATACGAGTCTATACGAGTCTAGTCTGATCAAGGAGATTTCAACAGTACCCCCTAAAATTCGTTTCCAACTACAGCACTGAATAGACTACCGTAATAAAAATATGTAAAAGAAACGAACCGCGAACGATAATAATGTATTTTATAATTGACTTTTTAGAAACATATTCCGTTACTCGTAGAAAATTCTGCTTCATTTCGTCGACAAGAGTAGAATGACAGTTTTCCAGCGTACTGCTTATATATATATATATATATATATATATATATATATATATATATATATATATATATTAATACAACTTCAATAAAATTGTGAATCTATCAGCATATTCCGAATCTCAGCGCTGAGCAGTCAGATGGCATAACGGTGTTCCGAATTTCAGTGATGACGTCATTGATGCTCCAGCGTGCAGAGATGGTGACTGTGTCCATCAGCAGCCATCAATGAATCTGATTGGTTCTTATAAAGGGCGGAAATTGGCAGACGAATGACATCTTACACTGTTGTATCATGGTTGTGTATTCTTGCTGTGTTCTTCGTAATGAGCACAATATCAAAAAAAGTAAGTTAATTGTTTATGAACGAACGCGCGCAGTTTTGTGTGTGTGTGTGTGCGTGCGTGCGCATCACTTGCGTGATTGAGTTCCGCATATTGCAGATATATGGTAGCACTGTGACCCATTTTCCATTTGTACACCACTTGGGCGGGCCACGCTGTACATGGTATATATCTGTGAAGAGTCGTGTCGTGTACTAGGGTGAGAACATGTCAATGGGCAGTTATTACTACATTTTTCACTTCATTATGTTTTCCGGCTCTAAAAACCTTATAGCTCAATTTTTAAATAAATAGGTAGTAATTCTGAGAATAAAGCCCAGAGAGAGACTCATGTCCCGTATCCTACATAAATGGTAATGTAGGCATCGTATTGAAATACTTCGAATAAATTGTCTAACTGATAAACGTACATGTTTTTCTTTTAACAATCTACGTATGTACACAGTTGTGCATTGTAATTCCTTCTTGTGAAGATGACATTGACACCGCTAAGAAGTCGAGGATCGTTACATAAGTACGAATTATTGTATCGAGGCATTTTTCACACTGTACGTCTGTAGTAGAGATGAACAACGATCTAGAAAGCGAGACTAACAGCGCCTGCAAAGCCTAAAACCCGCACGACAGTGTTGTATTACGTTGCGTCCTTGACGTAAAGACTTCCGAGACTCGATATTGATCATCTCCCGAAGTCCCGAATGTCAAGCAGCCTTCAATCGCCACAGTTGTTTATACCCGATTAAACTTTTATCTATTTTGGTAACTGTTATATATGTATAAACAATCAAATAGCCTATTTGAAACATCATCTCTACCTTTCAGTGTATAATAATCCGTTCCCCAGTCTTTATTTAATTACTAGGCCCTTATTAAAAGGCTAGGAATTTTCTTTTCATATGTTTACGATCAAGTGTGCAATCTCAAGTAAAAAGATATAAATGTCCTGTTTTATGTTTCTTAGAAATTCAAATTTATTTGAGAATTTTTTTTTCTACTTATATAACAATAGGTAATATATAATAGAACCAGAACATTATGAGGTAATTGTGAAACACAGGCACGCCATTTCGGGTGAGAGAGACATAGGCCAGTTTTACACCAATCCTAAACATATTTAGTATAACTTGTTGCTTGTGAACAATCCCAAACCCCGACCTCCACCCCTAGGAGCGCCAGTCCTTATATACCCGTCAGCCAAGGCCTTCTGACAAATAAAAGCAATTGACAATAGATATCTCAGTCATGACAACCTCATAAAATATCCTATCAATTGAATAATCGATCTTTCTACGTACAACATAATTATATTATATTATTACCCATTTCAACGAGTACTGACGACCACTGCATTTGGTCCAGGGAGCATTCTCTTTTGGCACAAGGATGATTTATGTAACATGTTTCTAAATTATTAGTCTTTTAAATACCGGTACATTCTTTAATAAATCACTGAAAAACAAATGTGAATATAGGAAGTAGAGTAGGGTGTACTGTTCAGCATTTAAAACATGTATATATGTTCCAAAAAAAAAAAAAAAAAAAAAAAGAAATGTTATTCCATATTTGTAACACTTCCCCTATATGAAACTAGGAGATGAAATTAACACGAAAGAAAAGAAAGTACAAGGAGAGGGAGGTGCAGAAACACAGGTCAAGAGAGATGGGAGGAGAACATTCGAGTAAGAAATGAAATTACTCGTTTCATAGGGGTTGTCATGCAGAGCAGAGAATCTACAAACCACGTTCATACTAAAACTGAGTCTTTATCAGCTAGTAAGCGAAAAGAAATGGAAAGCAGGCATATTGACACCAAAGAACTGAGTGAAATAATAATTGCGGGGCTGGGTGCAAGAAGGGCATTTTAGAGGATGTGCCCTCTTTGAGTAAAACGCTTTATTGTGTTCTCCGATCTGTTATGCATATGATCACGAAGTTGTAGTTCAACGCTGTGATTATGGAGGTCAGGAGTACCCAAAATGTAAAGACGTGCATAGGTATCATTATTACGGTTTGATTTTTCAACATCAATTTTCTCTAAACTTGCATTTGAGAGAAGTGCCTTTCTTGCACCCAATCCCTCAATTATGGAAGAGGATTATCAACGTTTCAAGTCATTAAGCCATCCTGATGCTGCAAACTTATTAAACCCTGCCAACTTCAGTGACTTCTCCGAGAATTTTCCAGAAGTGAAACTTTAAGTTGCTGTTCTACATTATTTCACTCTGAATAATAATATGATGAAGAATAGCTCCGCGTTCTGTATGAGAGGCAGGATTTCAGAAACACTGAAGATATCTTTCCACCGCGGCAGCGTGTGTTATCAAACAATCTACTAGATATATACGCTCAATAGCGTGGCGTGGTAATTTCCTGGGTGTTGCCGGTTCGAAAATGATACCACAGTCGAGGAGAGAATAAATTTATTTCGAGCGTTCTACTAACGTTTTACGATAGGATATTCCTTTCTAAAAAAATATGCAATGTATAGAATTATAGGAACAGTAATAATAACTTTAATGTGGGAAAAATTTCCTGAAAGTATTGTATTTGAAGATTCGCCAGAAGTTGTGTTGCGCCTACTTGTACTTCAATTCTTCGATAATTGTGACTTATTGGACATATCTGTCGATTCGTCCATGGCCACAGCAATATAACTTGTTTCATTAATTTCATTAATCAGCCACCGGCGTAACTTGATCGGTTAAGGCGCTTGCCTGCCGATCCGGAGTTGCGCTCGGGCGCAGGTTCGATTCCCGCTCGAACTGATTACCTGGTTGAGTTTTTCCGAGGTTTTCCCCAACCGTAAGGCAAATGTCAGGTAATCTATGGCGAATACTCGGCGTCATCTCGCCAAATATCATCTCGGTACCGGTATCACAAATTCCATCGACGCTAAATAACCTTGTAGTTGATACAGCGTCGTTAAATAACAAAGTAAAAAAATTCATTAATCAAAACGCGAAAAAAAAACATTCAATTAAGTCATTCTGAATGTCATTTGATGTCCCAGAAAACACAGTAACAGTCTGAAGGTGGTGGTCTAAATTAATGTCATCAGTTTGAGCAAGCAGGTGTAAACGTTACATATATATATATATATATAGTTGACAGAGCTATCGGACTCATGCCTACCCCTAAACTGAAATTCTTGCTGGGTCAAGTAACACACTGCACTTATTAAACGAGACATTACATACGTTTCTTTTCACAACTTCATTATGTTTTTCTGTTGATTTTTAAATGCCTCGCGTAATGACAAGTATATTCTCGTTTCGCCAAAACGCGCTAGAAAAGCAACGGATCCAACGTGATTTTTATAATTTTCATGACGCGCGCGTAGCATACGGAAACTATTCGTTTTCTTGATACCATCTTTGGTCCAGGCGTTTTTTTTTTTTTTTTTTCACTTGAAAAAAGTAAATACGGCCAGCAAAAGAGTCGTGATAATTTTGCACTACAGCACAGCCACTGTGTATACCACGTGTATACCATGATGCATTAAAATGTCTTTCGAAACCTCCATGTGATTTAGTCTTCAAGTCTTTTAATTCAGGAATTGGTCTGCCATTCGAAACAATGTTACTTTTTCTCCGCTGTTTTCCCAAACAAAATATCAACAACGTGAGTTGGTTCCCCATGTTCAAATATCCAAGGCTGTGATTTTGAAGCAGGCTGTGTGGGACATGGATGTTAATCGATCATGTAGCAGAGTAGTTGTTATAATCGATCATGACCCGTGACTCCATTTACGCTGTGTGGGACATGGATGTTAATCGATCATAAGTTACAGTGGCAATGGAAGTACAGAACAGCTGTATTGCAAATTATTGATTTTACTACTATGCTCAGTGAAAAGGGGAAAAAACTCTTAGTGATGAGTGATTACAAGTTCGGTTTTCAGAAAACATTATCTGGTGGTGTGGAAAGATATACTTGTGTTAAAAGAGGATGTAAGTGTTTCGTGAAACTTTCTGATTCAGATATTATAATGGAATTCAACGTAGAACATAACCACGACACGTGTGACACCGCAACTTTAAATCGTCAAACGTTTAGCAACCAAGTGAAACGAAAAGTTGTGCAGCACTTGCACGAACGTCCATCGAAAATTATTCGCCTTGAGCTAATGCAAAAAGATGATTTTCAGACTCTGACTAACAGTGACATCTGTAAGGTAAGGAATAATGTATACCGCAGCCGCTTAATTGTAAGACTGAAATTATCCCAATCTTTAGTTAAACTACATTTGACAATGTCTTCGTACGACCTCAGCACTAATAAAAACGAACAGTTTTTGTTTATAAATGATTCCGAAAGAAACATTATTGCTTTTTCTTGTAAATCGAATTTAGAAGCTTTGAAGGGAATGACCACTATTTTCGTTGATGGTACATTCAAGGCGTGTCCTAAATTATTCAAACAACTTTTTACAGTGCATGGTGTGACAGATAATCATTACGTACCTTTGGTGTTCTCCTTGCTACAAGATCAACATGAGACGTCATATACTTACGCCTTCAATTCAATTAAACAATATGTAAATCCAGTTGTTGTTTATGCCGACTTCGAAAAAGCAATCCAAAATGGAATTTCAAACGTATTCCCTAATGCCAAACTGAAAGGTTGTAGGTTCCATCTTGCACAATCTTAGTGGAGGAAAATTCAATCCCTAGGTTTGAGTGCGGAATTTAAAAGTAAGGAATGTGAAATTGGTCAGCTTCTAAAAACTATATTCGGGCTGCCTTTATTGGCTCCTCAAGAAGTTGAAGATTGTTTTGTTAATGACTTAATGGCTGTCAAACCTATAGACGATCGATTGGACCAGTTCTTTGATTACCTCCTCCATACTTATATTACACCAACAAGTGAGCATCCACCTCCAATATGGGCTGAGTTTACTTCTTCCTTAGAGCGAACAACCAACTGTTGTGAATCTTTTCACAGTAAACTTAATGCGCACTTTTGTGCTCCACACCCAAATATATTTGCACTTGCAGATGCTCTGAAGGAGGTTCAGTGCGATACTTACATTAAGCTTGGGAGTAAAAGTAAATGTAGGCCTAAGGTAATGCAACAAAAGGAAACTTTTGTGAAAGATTGGATGGAAAAGCTTTCTGATGGCAGTGCAAGTAGATATGCATTCCTGCGACACGTTTGTTTCAAATTTTTACCAGTACAGAAATAAAATTGTGAAGTTATTTGACGCAGCGTGTCCGCCAAGCACAAAACATTTTAACCTACCTACTACTGTAGACAGTAGTTGACAGTCCTAAGTCTGTATAAAATGGGAAGGGAAATGTTTTCTGTCTTGGTCTAGCGCGGGAACCAATTGCAGTACACAGGAGAAATCAACCTGGAACCAACTCGAGTATAGCTCTGGGACGAACTGGGAACTAATTCACAGATTTGGGAACCAATTCCAGTACAGACTTTTTCTGACTAATTAATGTACGTAATCCTAAAGAACGGTTTAAAAAGCTATCTATAACACAGTTACAATTATAGGAGAATTAATACTTCATCATTAAATTTAGGAACCATACTTGGGATTGAAGAATAACACACGTTTAAGGGTACGTACACGTTGGAGCAACGATAAACAATAAAAGAAACGATCTAGCGACGCTTTGGTATTATCAAAGAATCAAGTGTTCATATCGGAGCAACGAGGACGCGGGAAGCGAACATTTTGATTTATCAGTAGAAGATATTCTATGCATTCACTTAATGAAAGAAGATATATAGGAAATATCAGCTGCTAAGTTCAAGGTTAATATAACTTAAATACGTACAAAATTAAACCAGTTTCTCATCCCAAAGATAGTATAAATTCGTTGTGTTGTGATTGGTTCTTGTGATCACATAACATATGACCAATAAATACACAACCGATCAATTTGCCAATATCTACAACAATTAATTAAATATGCCGAAATAATAATAAATCGATTAATATTCGGATATATTGACAACCACCGGTAATTATACAGATTAATATTATCTTAATCAGAGATCATATAAACGACAAGAGCGAAGAAAATGGTACTTTTCTTTTTCGTCGCTTTTATCGTGTATCTTCGCTTTTATCGTTACTCCAATATGCACACCTCAATGACAATGCATACTTCAATCGCAGTCTACTATATATATAGTAGACTGTGCTTCAATTCTCGCTGATATAGCATCGCTGCTTCTTTTATCGCTTATCGTCGCTCCAACGTGTACGTACCCTTAGGGATGGGCAAAAAATAACGTAGCAGTTACTTTGTAACGGTTACAAAAATAACTTGGACACGAAATAACTAGTTACTCGCTGTTACACTGTTACTTTTGCCTGGCTGTATCTTCTGCAAAAGAAACTAGTTACAATAACGTCATTACGTAGTGTTCAACCGGTCCACGAGATAGCGCGGCCACTAATGTGTTTCACCATCTGGTTACAAAAACATCAACTAAGTCCGTTCCCTAGAGCAGAAAACTGAGAGCACGGTTTCGATCAGAGCCGAGAATGTGGTATTTCACAATATTATTGTTATTAAATCTGTAAGAAAATTTATTAAAAGGGGCTATACTCTTCACAAAATATTTCCACCCGAAGTGGAATGGGTATATGCAAGCTAAATCATCACAAAAATTAGTCATGATGAATAAATCAATTTAGTTTATTATATATCATAAGCTATTAATGTCCTTCGTAATAATATAAAGTTTTCAAATATTTAAAATAAACTATTATTGCATGATTGATCGGATTAGGGGCCTACTAATTTCCAGCGGCGTAGCGTCAATGTAAGCTAAAAAGCTTAGCTTCCCCAGTTAATAATAATTTCATACTAAACCTGCAGTTTATGGAGAAAATTATTTATTAATTTTAATAGAGTTTATATTTACGCGTTAAATATTGTGATGCGGCAGCTCAGGATTATTTGTGATGCAGCAGCAAACAAGAAGCCTGCACACACCAGCTTCCAAGCAGACGGTTTCTTCTGTATAATCCACCCCGCAGATTTTCCATCCCTTTTAATACCCTAGTCGCAAGGCTCGAAAAGAAGCTAGCTTTAACATTTAAAATAAGTAGTTTCCGAGTTATCCCTTTTCGTCAGTTGTGTTCAGTTGAATGTTAGTGTGCATTGTGGCTGATATAATAAATAATGAGCGAAATAACAGTTCCTGACACTAATTTACTTGAATTTTTTTAGGACAATTGTATTATCAAGACTGACTTACGAACAAAAGTGTGATTTAAAAAACAAATGACCGACTCCCTTGCTGTCAATGAAGGACACAACCAAAAGACAGACGTATACTTACGTAATGATACTAATATTGTGATTTCTCTAAGTATGACAGGGAGTGAGCTAATGTTATACGTATACGTGTCTATTTGTTAGAGATATGTGTAAACCGTGAAATCATATTTTATTACGTATCAGTTGAGGTCATGCCTTATTGGTGTTACTTACGATGTTCCAACCAATCTTCGACTGCTGACTTGAAATTGACTACTATTTATTTTAAGACTGTATTTTTGTAATATATTTTCTCATATTGCATGAAAGACAACTTGAGTTAGCTTCCCCTGCTCAAAATTTCATGCTACGCCACTGCTAATTTCATAGGTGGATCTAGCCTTTCAATATCGTGGGTGGGGGAGTTTTTTTTTTTACCTTGGGGATTTATTTGAAGTGAATTTTAATGGCAGGCAAAGTAACTATCTCGTACCCCCATGTTTTAAATTGCTACCAGTACACTTCATTAGAACCAGGTACCCAGCTTCGAAGCCGTTAGCCCTGTGAGGTTCGTGGGTGGGGGAGAAAGTTTGAGCGTGTTTATATAGATACCGCTAAAAATACTTTAAACAATTTCTTAGACTTTTTCTACATTTCTATAAAGTCGTCATATCTTATCCTTTTACAGTGCTATCTTTCATGGGCGTAAGCAAGTGGGTCAGGGAGAGGTTTTGGCTTAATAAATCTCAAAAGAAAATTTAAAAAATATATGTTAGCACTGAATAAATACAAAAAGCAAACTGAAAACATGATATTTTTTAGAAAACCTGTCTAATATTAAAATGAAACTAGGTGACACAAATCCCTACTATTCAGTTACTATCCCCTCCCACCGTTCTGAAGTCATCAACATTGTACCACAGCCAGGGATGTACTGGAGGGCACTCGCGCGAGTTCTTTGCTAAATATTTATATTGGTTCCAAGAGCTTTGTTAAAATAACTCGCAAGGAAAAATCAATCAAATAAACGCATTTTTCTAATTTAGGTAACCAGCTACTATTCTGCATTCTGCTAAAGCGATCGACTGAAAATACAGTACAGAAATTTAGTGGCTTTTGCACTGCTTGTTAGAGACTCTTTATAGCTAATTATGATTTCCGAGATTTCGTGAATAACTTAATAGGAAAATATTGCCCTTTTGTCATTCACTACAGCCAAAGCCAAAATAAATCACGAATTACATCACCATTAGCAGTGCGGAAGCTGTAAAAGACTTCAGTGTAATGAATGACCTTGCCACTTGTGAAAGAAGTAAGCTTACAATCTCCCACTTGTCCAGTTTAATGACTTATCGGCAAACCTATGAAATAATGGGACAGGTTCCAGTTTGTGCTATCCTGTTTGAGAAATCATCGCCTCGGTGGAGCTATTTTCATGATCAAGAGTTATTATTATTATTATTATTATTATTATTATTATTATTATTATTATTATTATTATTATTATGTTCGCGATCCCCCATTAATAGCTGTGCGGACAATCAGGTGGCCGCGGACCTCTGGTTGAAAATCACTGATCAACGCTATATGCGTGTTTATTATAATAAATAAATTCATAATGTGCATAATATTTGAGGTATAATAATATGATTCATGATTGTGTTTGTTAAATAACAGTCGGTTCTGTGGCGTATTGATGATGATGATGATGATTATTATTATTATTATTATTATTATTATTATTATTATTATTATTATTATTATTATTATTATTAGTCCACACCTGTGGAGTAACGGTCAGCGCGTCTGGGCGCGAAATCAGGTGACCCGGGTTCGAATCCCGGTCGGGGCAAGTTACCTGGTTGAGGTTTTTTCCGGGGTTTTCCCTCAACCCAATACGAGCAACTTTCGGTGCTGGACCCCGGACTCATTTTACCGGCATTATCACCTTCATTTCATTCAGACGCTAAATAACCTGAGATGTTGATACAGCGTCGTCAAATAACCCAATAAAAATTATTATTATTCCCACTTTTGCTAAACATGAAAGAAAATTGTTCATAATGGACATATTTCAGGTATAATATGATTCATGATTGTGTTTGTTAATGTGTAATATCAATTTTAATGTTCTAATATGTGAATAGTCTAACATTTCGATGTTTTGAAAATGTTTTCAGCGAAACAAAAATTACATATCCAATGCGAACCGGTTGAATTAAAGAGACTAAAACTGAATAAAGTAAAAAAAAAAAACTAAAGTAACCCGTATGGTAGCAGCAAAATTAGCAGTAATTCCATAATTTATTATAATTGCATTTCATTTTGTCCTATATTATATGTTAATGCGTGCGTGCGTGTGTAACATTACACGTAGCTACTTATAAAATTGACAAAACGTATTATATTAATATGTGCCTCAGTGAGTGGAATGTGGATGGCTGTTTAACACAGAAATTTCAATGTGTGTTGTTACAAGTGTTGAAATCTTCATTACTGTCCTTTCTGTTAATATTTTTACTTTTGAAGTTCAATCAATCCAATATTTTATGGTACAGTATTTCTGCTACAAATGTACGGTACTTGTCAACGTTTTCAATCATTTTTACAATTCAACATTCATATATAACTTGTTCGTGGATAACCAACTGCTTGTGTGCCTCTGCTAGTTATGTAACCGTTAAATATAACTTCTTATGTCTCCGGCAGGAAATTGTAACACGTTTACCTTTAGGCCTATGTCTAACCGGCAGATAATTGCGTTAGTCACACCATTGCACTGAAGGTCGCAGACACCCAGCCTTGGCGAGTTTGCTGTTGAAGTGCTGCAGGCAACATGTGGCTTAAGTCGGAAACACTTTTTTTTTTTTTTTTTTCACATTCAGCAATTTATTGATAAAGTTCCAAAACAAATATGTTTTCTGCCTTTTCGTATTTTAGTGTAAATTCAAATAATGATGCACAAATATTGTTCATGTCCAGCTGTCAAAACAATTGGGCACAGAGACATTAGTGTAGGTTTAAGGAAGTCAGAGGTTGTGGAAAAGTGCATGTTATTCACTTAAAAAGGATTTTGGTGTTCTGTGTTTCTTGTAGAAATTTGCATTGTATTGACCAAGACGCTTGATGAATGGATTTTCACTTGAATTTGCACTGTTATAAAACTTCTTAACTTGTTCACGTAATGAGTATTTCAGAAATGTCATGTCCAAATCAAAGTGTATTTGTGCATTTGTTGTGTACCAGTCTGAATTATGTATTATTCGGAGCACTTTATTTTGAACAATTTGAAGAGGTTGAAACACTGTTTTTGGAATATAACACCAAGCTGGGGCAACGTAAGTTAGGATCGGTAAAATCAGCATTTTGTATAGCATAACTTTTCTTCTTAGACTGAGAAAAGGAGATTTGAACAGGGGGTAAAGATGAGATATTCTAAGAGAGCTCTTAGTTGTTACAGATTTTATGTGCTTGTGCCATAACAATTTGTTATCAAGAGTAATACCAAGATATTTTACATGGTCACTATATTGAATTTCTTGATTGCATATTTTTATTTTGTCTCGAGGTCTTTTTAAACACTTGGAGAAAATTATTGACTGACATTTTTCAGGATTTAAAGAAATACGCCATTCTTTAAGTGTTGTGTATGTATCAGTTCAATTTTTCGGCGCTAAATGGCAACTATATCATTTCTGACATGTATTGTGTTATGGGAAACTGGTGGATTTAAATTGTTGATAGAAAATACAAATTAAGAAATTATATAATAAGGTATATACTTAATTTATATTTTTTTAATGTTGCCGGCGGCAACACCGGCAACGCAGACGTCACGCCCCTGCATAGCCTACGTTTTGCGAAACAACAAAGCTTCTCAAGCTTCTTAACACGTAGCGTAGGCCTACTATTTTGTGCCATTAGTACATATAACCCATGTATTGTGGATCCTTACATGGCGTGGCGCGTCCTCAGGTTGCGGATAGAGGAGACGGCCTCCAGATAGGGGGGTAGCTGCGAATATATTGAATAAGCAGTCGTGGACAGCCGATGAGGGGTGGTCCTCCAGTTTGGGGGTTGGGCGAAGGGCTAACAACCCATCACCGTAAAAAACAGCTTGTTACGAAACCAAACAATAAGCCTCGGAATGGGACTAATTCTCCGGCACGACCACAGCAAAGGAAAATCTGAAAGTTAGAATTTATAAAACAGTTATACAGTATTACCGGTTGTTCTGTATGGTTGTGAAACTTGGACTCTCACTTTGAGAGAGGAGCAGAGATTAAGTGTGTTTGAGAATAAGGTTCTTAGGAAAATATTTGGGGCTAAGAGGGATGAAGTTACAGGAGAATGGAGAAAGTTACACAACGCAGAACTGCACGCATTTTATTCTTCATCTGACATAATTAATAATAATAATAATAATAATAATAATCCGTGGCGCTACAGCCCATGAAGGGCCAAGACCTACCAGCCGGCTGCTGGCCTCACGGCCACATGCCGAAGCAGAGGTGGACGATCATCCAACCAGAATGGAGGTATCGTGTGGTTAGCACGATGAGCCCCCTAGCCGTTATAGCTGGTTTGCGTAACCGGATTTCGCTACCTATCGTAGCTCCCCAAGTGCATCACGATGCTGGGTGGGCACCGGTCCCATACACTGGCCGAAATTTCATGAGAAAATTTCTTCCCCCATGAGGACTCGAACCAGCGCGCATTCCGTAACGCGAGTCCTAGGCAGGATACCTTAGATCGCGACGCCACGGCGCGGGATCATCTGACATAATTAGGAACATTAAATCCAGACGTTTGAGATTGGCAGGGCATATAGCACGTATGGGCGAATCCAGAAATGCATATAGAGTGTCAGTTGGGAGGCCGGAGGGAATAAGATCTTTGGGGAGGCCGAGACGCAGATGGGAGGATAATATTAAAATGGATTTGAGGAAGGTGGGATATGATGGTAGGGACTGGATTAATCTTGCTCAGATAGGGACCGATGGCAGGCTTATGTGAGGGCGGCAATGAACCTCCGGGTTCCTTAAAAGCTATAAGTACATATAACACTGGGGTTAACATGACCCCACGCAACTACTTAAATGTTAAGGAATACCATGTCCCAGGAACTCGTCACTGAATTTGTTATGCTATCAATTGAGAATAAAATTGTGTCTGGCATAGAAGGATTCAACATCAGAGTACAGATCTCGGATTATATCTCTGCCGGTCAGTGGCCGTTAAATTCCAAATGGCTTATCTTACAACGTGGGCGTCAGCGTATTGAAAAGCATTACAACTTTTCTCCCATACCCTCACTCCCCCCCGAAAATGTGACGTTGCACAGAGGTAGAGATAAAATCCGAGATCTGTAATAGATAAATTGAGGGGTTTGCCGGAAAAAGGGCGTATACGTCAATATGGTGAATTGAGATACAGACAATCTAAGATTTTAAAACGCACCTGAATAAAATGTTATACAGATAGTGAACAAAATTATACATTAAATTAAAAATCTTAGCGAGTATAAATGTTTTGTAGCATTTAGGCAATTTATATTATTAAATTTCCTTATATTTGTACCACATAAAACTTCGGTCTATACGCCCTTTATCCATATAATGATTTGCTTAGAGGATTTAATGTAGATTTCAGATTTAAATTTCACACGGAATTGAAACAAAGATACATTTTATGACATTTATTATCTACTTCGAAAGTAATTTACATTATTTCAGATATATTGAGTAGATATTAAGTACGCAAAGCAAAATCTCTGAATAGAACAGAAAAAGAAAATCTCCATTTTGTGTGAACATAAATGAATAAAATTTATTTTTTGTATAATCCTGATAACAATAAGCCCAAAAATCTGAATATTGTAACAAATCTCTTTATAGAACATAAAATATTTCCGTCTGAATCTATGAGTTTCATAAGTTTGTTTACTCTTAAAGCAAGGACGACAATGAACATAAAAAGTAGTCAAAGAAATTGAACTATATATATTTGCTTAGTCTCTACCAAGAGAAAACACACACAGTACAGTATGCGGTAACGCGCAGCACTAGCTCTACTTGTAGACTGACTGACTAAATCGCGCGCGCACGCACGCACGCACCCCTGTCCTGCAGGTATGTACAGTACAATCGAAACAAAATTTCGCTACTATAATTAGCGAATTATTCACTACATTTTAAACCGTTTTCCAGAAGAAGGGCGTAGAGGTCTATCCGCCTTTCTTCCGGCAAACCCCTCAATTATGCAGTAGAAAGGAGCGTCGCATGAACTTCATTTTCGGCATTAGATTGGTTGCATGTGTATGATCAAGCTGTAGCACGTTCGATATGTTCGTACCGGCCGCCATGATAATCCTTGAACCCTCCAGCAGTTTTATTCCTATTTCGCTACAGCGTGACGTCCTTGATGTCCACCGGTCTGGTGAGATAGGCGAACTTATAACTCGTTGGTATAGGCAAATAAATACGCGCATGGACGTTACGGTGTGTTGATGATCTCGCTGAACCAGACCAGCTGAGTCAACGAAGTCGACGCGAACTTAGCTCTAGTTTCTGTCTGCGTCATAAAGGTCGTGTTCAACAGTGCTAACTCAGCTCAGGTCGAAACAGGTATACCAGGTACGATAGAATTTAACACAAGAAAGTCATATAATACATATTCCGAAGTGATACAGCGTTAAAAGTTATGTAACCAAGATATATAATATATAAATTTTTGATGAGTGGCAGCAGCTGTGAGAAGCTGAATTATCCGATTCCAAAATGTTCGCTGTGTTTGCAATCATAACCTTGTTCCTTCGCAGAGTGAGCAACTGAAGTGGAGCGAAAAAAAAAAAAAAAAAAATACAATGAAAAATGGCGACCGCTGTTACAGCGAAGCGCTGTCAGTCAGCAAGGCGTTCATTGTTCGTTGTTTTTGCTGCCTTAGGGCTGTCGTGGCTGATCACACTCGGCTTCACATGCTGCTGATCAAGAGGACTATATTATATTCCTCTTGCTGCTGATAGAGCTCTTGCTTTGTTTGCCATCAACTGAAGAAATTCAGGTGAGTAGAATACAGCATTCATCTCGATGTTATGTCCACAAGCAATGAGACTACGGCCAGACTAGCAGTAACTGTAGCTGATTTTCAGCGACAAATGAAGCTGCTGTTACTGTCGCAAAGTATGTAGCTAGACTAGACTAGAAATTTTTCAGTCGTTGAATTTACTACATTATATATTTTGTTAGGTGTTAACCTTTACATAATAAATTGTGTGATGTATGAACGTTTTCGTTGACCATGTCAACATCATCAGATACACTCTGTCATTTTACAATATCAATGCTCTCAATGTTATCTACACAATTCACATACAATACATGTTTACTGTCATATAAAGGTAAAACCTATTAAAAAATTATATGAATTAGTTTTATAATGTTGAATTGTGGATATCCCAACTGTCAACAATTAAAATATACTTATATTATCATGGGTATATTCTTTGCAAATCATCACATGTGAACGATAATATGAACGATGTAATGATATGAGGCTAAATTTCTAACATATTCACAGACTTTTCTGAAAATTACGCAAAATGAATTGCAAAATAGACTAGACTAGCTCAGTTTGTGAGTTAAAAATACTATAGCTATGTGTGGCTATAAGACGTGTCACACTAGCGACAGTTGTAGTTTATGCCTGTTTTTTTTTTTAAGATGGGACATGACAGGAGCGTTGCGATCCGAAAAACAACTGAATGTTACATAGCATGGTAGGCCTGTTGCTACGGTTGAGTTGCCAAACTTACCGTTCCCACGTTGCGAGTGCTTAATAGCTCTCTTGGCGACATTTATTGTGCGCACAGTGTTAGCATTAGTACATTTCGTCTTTGATTCTCTGTCTATTTCCGTATTGTTTTCTTACCTTCGCGTCAATTGTCAATGAATGTTTTAACATCAGCCATCTTTTATAATATAGTATACTAGACTCATATGGAACGCTGGTGTTCTGTCCAAAATTGAAACCGGTTTGCGCATGTTTACGCCGCCATATTACTAGTAGAAACAGCGGTAAACACGATAGTGTTATGCTTGTAGTTTGTTTTGCCTCGGGTGTTTTTTGTGAACACTGCGAATACGATGTAAATTGATGTGTTAATGGTAAGAAATTTTATGTTTTATGAATATTATTATAGTTGATATGAAGTGAACAAGGGTTTTGTACGCTAATTCTTTTGACCTTCTGTTAGATTTCTTAAGAATACGCATAGAGAAATGTAGTGCTTTCCAGGCTTTCCTTGTGGTATTAGTGACTTTTTCCTCCCATCCCAGTTTGTTACTTAAGTATATACTTAGGTATTTACAAGTGTTCACTTGTGGCACCGATGTACAATTCAGCTGATATATGAGACAAATTTCTTTATGCATTCTACAGAAGGATATTGACTTACTTTTACTGACATTGATTTTCATTTTATTTTCTGTCGTCAAGGTTTCAATAACGTTAAGATCGTTTTGTAAGGCGGCGATATCGGATTCATCATTAATTTGTCTGTATATTATACACTCGTCCGCAAATAACCTTACTTGAGAAGTAGTAGGGTTTATATATATATATATATATATATATATATATATAAGAAACAATAGAGGTGCAAAACCGCCTCTTGAGGAACGCCTGGTGTTACATTTTCTAGTTCCGTTATTTCTTTTCCTAGTCTGACCTTTTGGGTCCTGTTCTCTAAGAATTTATTTATCCATCTTACTACTCGATTATCTATTGGAAGTCTGCTTAGTTTCTCTAAAAGTTTTTCGTGAGGCACTACATCGAAAGCTTTAGCGAAATCGATTACAACTCCATCTATTCTTCCTCTCCTATCAACTTCACCGGATAAATCTTGTATTAAGGATGTGATTTGACTTTCGCAAGAGTATCCTGATCTGAATTCGTGTTGATTTTTATTCAGCCATTCGTTATTTTCTAAAATGTTGTGAATATATTGTGTTATTAGATGTTCCATTATTTTTGCAGATAACTGATGTGAGACTGACAGGTCTCTAATTGTTCACATCGCATTTGTCTCCTGCTTTATATATGGGGATTATGATAGCCGATTTCCAGTCGTCTGGGATACTACAATGATTTTTTGATATATTAAAAATTCGCATTAAGTGCGGTATCATGGTTTCACTTCCTAACTTCATAATTTCTGTGGGAATATCGTCTGGACCTCGAGATTTTAGGTTTTGTAGTCTTTTATTCTGTTCCGAACATCTTTAGCCGTTATTTCGAACATCTCTGTGCATTCACTTTCATCGATTATAATCTCTCTCTCCTTTTTATATGTTTATTTCGTCCCAATTATACGTTAAACGCCGAACTTGACCACAATCTGTCCATTTTTCTATCATCACAGCGTCAATTTGCGTGATTTACGAACTGATATTATGCTGGCGGCAAGCGCGGCGTTAATTTTGTCCCGATTCTCTCGTTCTGCGCAACGGGGACTGTAGGGGCTTGTAGCGTGGTAAGCCTGTTGCTATGGTAACAACGGTTTAGTTGTCAAACTTACCGTTCCCACGTAGCAAGTGCTTAATAGCTCTCTTGGCGACATTTATTGTGCACACAATGTTAGCATTAGTACATTTCGTCTTTGATTCTCTATCGATTTCTGTATTGTTTTCTTACCTTCGCGTCAATTGCCAATGAATGTTTTAACGTTAACCATCTTAACGTCAATAATTGCTAGCTTCAAATCTAGCATCGATCAGCTCAGCGTGGTAGTTCATATTGGCAACATAGCACTGTAGTTCCAAGCTCAGCCGCTTAATTGTCATGTCCCATCTTTCAAAAGAACAGGTGTAGTTCTTATGTGATTTTCTTCCGTGATGGATCGTAAGCCAAAGTTGCGTCGCCTTATATTTGTTGCTGTACCGGTTTTCGAAAGATGGAACTTGATAGTTAAGCGGCCGTGCATGGAACTACAGCGCTACGTTGCTAATTTGGGCGACCACGCTAACAGCTGATGCGAGCTATCAGCCGACGTTAAAGCATTCATTGACAATAAAAGTGATGCCAAGGTACAAAAACAATTTAATAATCGACAGAGAATATCACAGTGTGTACAATAAATGACGCCAAGAGAGCTATTGAGCACTGTAACATTGGCAACTCAGCTGTTGTTACCATAGCAACAGTCCTCCTACGCTATGTAACATTCAGTTGTTTTTTCGATTGCAGCGCTAGACAAAATAATAATATTGCTGACAGCACGTGCTTATGAAAAGGGCGTGGTTGTTTCTCTGAATAAAGGAAATGTGTGTAGTGCTGTAAATTACAGTAGCAATAAACTAAAATCTCTCCGAGTCTGCAGTTATTCAGATTCCCGAAAGACCAAGAGAGGTCATAAAGTCATTACTCACCATAACCAACACAGTAGTATTATGTTCTAAAAAAACACTTATTTCTCTGATTGAGGTTCTGGCTGATATAATCAGGCAGTATATCTCACTTGACGATATGTGTCAGAGGAAGAACAATTGTTTGTTTGCATCTGAAGTCTAATTAGTGGAATATATAGCTAATCGGTGATGTATGCATTAGAAGGGGAAAGGAACTGACCATCCTACCCCATCATCTCCTGGCCTAGTTGCCTCATGAGTGATGCCTTATTGGTGTTACTTATGAGGTTCAAACCTGTCTTCGGACAGTTGACCAAACAAAACAACAACAACAAAACGCTTATTGGTTATCAGTTACCTATTCGTATATTAGAAATAATACTTTAAATGGATGTGGAAAAGGACGTACAATCAGTGTAGTATTATTTTTAAAGTAACACAGGTTATTTGCCTTTAGGCCTACTTGTCCATCTTACGTCTTGTATTTTTTTCTTTCAGGAGTAGAAAATACTGACAAGTTTTAGAAGATTAGGTTAATGAACAAAAGTGTCAATTATTTTTATTTGTAGGCCTACAATAATATCATAATAGGTGCCGACTTCGGGGGTGCTTTGCATTTTGAGCACCCCCTAAAATAATTATTGAGGTTGCCGAAAACTCCCAATTTTATTTATATACAGACTTCCCTGTTCCCACAACTATCAGAGATAGTCCATGGTACGAGCTATGGCATATCACTAAATTGAATAATGAACAATTACGATAAGCCGATTTCGTTTATGACTTCAATATCACAAACTGCCAGATCAGATGCCGGTGCAAAAGCAAACAACTTTATAGTACAGTTGCAGTCGTTTAATTTTTGTATCACCTAAGCCTACTTGTGAAGGTATTTTGCCATGTTGATGCTGCCAATACTGTTTTTCAAAATCGAACCTATGTGTATTCCGCAATGCAATCTTCCTTACATGATGGATTTCCACAGTTCTGGAGTGAAATAACATACAGTGCTTTTCAAAGTCAGGCATATTTTCTGCTACAGCAAAGTGGAAATGTTTTTCGAAAAATACTCGGACATGTCAAACAGTATAGTAATTTAAAAGACACTTTTTCATAAAAATAAATCATTCTTGATATCTTTGTTGTGCAATTTGTGACGTCATCGGAAACATTTTTAAATGACACTCTGTGTTTTTCTGTATACCATCTGAAAGATATTATTATTCTCCATGGTTGCACAAGCTATCTTCTTCTTCGTCTTCTTCTTCTTCTTCTTCTTCTTCTTCCCCTTAGTTTAACCTCTCCCTTTTAGGTTCATTTACACGACCCACGCCACACGGGCCTTACAGGGCCGCGACCTGTCTGGGGAGAAATTAATCTATGGATCACATACATACTTTTTTGACCACACAAGGATATGGAGGGCCTCCCCGGATGAGGGATCAGCTCAATGCCAGGGCCACCTCCGATACAACACAAACATTTAAGACATTACACAGCATTCACTCACACATATGAAAGGATTAAGGGAAGGATCGTCGTCCATGGCCGGACTTTCAAGAGGTATAATCCCAGCATTTGCCTGTAAATAACTGAGGAAACTATGGAAAACCTCAGGATTACCGGCCCCTGGGATCGAACTCCGGACCTCCCGAATGCAAGGTCAGCCCTCTACCACCCGCTAGCCCGCTCGGTACACAAGCTATCAATTGTTTTAAACAAAAAACGTTGCTATGGTAACAAAATAAATAGTTGCATTTCCTGGTGTTATGGAAGCAGTTTTTTTTTTCGTAGAAATTAACAGAAAATAACTACGTTATTAAGTGAAAGTGAGAGAATTGAAATTTTAATGATGATCGGATATGGTGACAGGAAACGTACACAAGATGAAGTATGTGCACATTTCAGCCAAACACATCCAGATTGACCTCCTATTTATCAATCTACCGTGAGTAGAATACAAAACAAATCCAATAAAAATGGACATGTGAAAGAGTCCGAATATCTGGTAGACCATCATCAACTACTGAAAAATTGGAGCTAGATATTTTGATAACAGTGAAAGATAATCCACATTCTTCACTTACTGAATTACAATCTACATTTGATGTATCGAGAACAACCATCTGGAGACTGCTGCGTTGTAATAAATATCGTCCTTATAAAGTGCAGCCCTTGCAAGAGCTAATGGGAGATAACGGAGACAGAAGATTGCAATTCTGTGAGGCAGTGACCAATCCCTGCGATGGAGACCCGAATTTCGTTTCAAGCTTGCTTTTCTCTGATGAATTTGTATTTTGTCTGAATGGAGAAGTGAATAGATAAAATTGCAGGTACTGGTCGGAAACTAACTGATGCTGGATGGTAGAAACTTACACGCACTTTCCCCAGAAGGTAAATGTATGGACAGGATTCTAAGATGCAGAGTTGTGGACCCCTATTTTTTCGATGATACACTTAATAGCGACCGGTATTTAAAAATTTGTATGAAGAGCTAATACCAGCCCTTGCCATTCTTCACCCAAACCTCCAGGATCCAGACTTATCTAATGATTCCATCTGCTATCAGCAAGGTGGTGCTGCTCCTGTATGGAAATATATGAATGGTTTCCTAATAGATAGGTCGGAAGAAGAGGATTTGTAGAGTGGCCTGCAAGATCGCCGGATCTTTCTCTCTTGATTACTTTCTATGGGGTTATATGAAATGTAAGGTATTTGCTACGAAGCCTGCTGATATTGATGAATTGAAAAGAAGAATACGAGAGGATTGTAGAGAAATACCACCAACAGTCTTTGAAAATGTTAAATAGGAATTTGTTCTGCGTCTTTCACATTGCCAGATCGTAAATGAGCAACATTTTGAACATTTAATTAATGGAACATTTGCTTCTGTAACACATTTATTTTAACTACTGTATTTATTTTGTTACCATAGCAACGTTTGTTGTGTAAAACAATTGATAGCTTGTGTAACCATGGAGAATAATAAAATCTTTAAGATGGAATACAGAAAAATACAGGGTGTCGTTTAAAAATGTTTCCGATGACGTCACAACTCGCACAAGAATGATCTGTTTTGTGAAAAAAGTGTCTTTTAAAATATACCAATGACGTGTCAAGCGTTTTTCCAAAAACATTTCCTTTATAGAGGATTCTATTTTAAGGAAATAGCATTGAACATATGGAGGCTTTTCCATAAACTATTTTTAAGTAATTAATATTTTAGGAGAAAAATTCGCTCCGGCGCCGGGGATCGAACCCGGGTCCTTGGTTCTACGTACCAAGCGCTCTGACTACTGAGCTACGCCGAATTCAATCCACAGCACCGGACCGAATCCTCCTCCTTCAATGTTTCCCTTTGTGGCCTGACTCCAAGTTAGGCATATATGTTGACGTATATGTCCAGTGTCAACTGCCATTATACGTTGAACCAAGGACCCGGGTTCGATCCCCGGCGTCGGAGCGAATTTTTCTTCTCCAATATTAATTGTCAATATCACAGATATTATTCTGTAGGACAAATTAATAAAATAAATCTATAATATTTTTAAGTATTTTTCTTGAGATCTGGGAATTAATTAGTTTCATTTAATTTATAGAAATAATTTCATTGAGAACTAGATCGATTTCGTGTACTAAAATTGTGTTACATCTCTAAAATTACCATATATTTAATTTACGAATAACGGGGTAACAGCTAAATTGATGGAATAGTCTTCCGTTCTCTTGCCGTACATCTGCGCTGGAAAACTTAACAGACAAGTAGGGGTGGTACAGTTAAGGCTAAGATTTTACACTGTTAAAACACGTACATTTTCTGCGCTTATTTGAAGAAGTACACAAAATTTAACTGACAGCAAAACAACAAAGGCATTAGGTATGTATCTTAGGTTCTTGTTTGATTATAGTGAGAAGTTAATGACGGAAAAAGTGTGCTGTAATAATAATAAATTATGGTTTATTTAACGACGTTCGCAACTGCAGAGGTTATATCAGCGCCGCCGGTGTGCCGGAATTTTGTCCCGCAGTTCTTTTACATGCCACTAAATCTAGTGACATGAACCTGTCGCTGGGCCGAGATCGAACCCGCAACCTCGGGCGCTGAAGGCCAGCGCTGTACCAAAGGCGCCACTCAGGGCGAAAGTGTCCTGTACATAATCCTAAATTTGTATTATAAGAACTTCTTAACATTTTTAATAACGGAAAAAGTGTGCTGCACATGATCTTAATTTTGTACAGTAAAACCTGTTTGAAAAACCGCTCCTATTGAGAGACCACTCCTCCTAAAGACCGATTTTTTAAAGAATCGAATTAAACATTCATAAAACCAATGTAAATCACACCCCTTTTAAGAGACCACCTCTCTCCCCGACCACCGACCAGTGATTGAATAGCCATTTTCTTAATTTTACCCCTTTTAAAAGACCATGCTGTATTTTTAAAGTTTACAATTTAGTATTTCATTACATTACTGTACTTATTTACTTATTGGCTTTTAAGGAACCCGGAGGTTCATTGCCGCCCTCACATAAGCCCGCCATTGATCCCTATCCTGAGCAAGATTAATCCAGTCTCTACCATCATATCCCACCTCCCTCAAATCCATTTTAATATTATCTTCCCATCTACGTTCTTCTACATTACTGTAGCCTAAATAAATTCCAAGAAATTCGTTACAGTACTAGAAGTTAAAATGATATTTGGCAAAGTTGTTAAGTGGCACCGTATTCACGTTGAATGCCCATCTCTGTCTTTAATCCCTTAATATTGGGTACTGCTAGGAAAAAGGTACAATGACCGCTTGCTAATGGCTTTCGAGGTATGACAAAGGGTTATTTGCACCGCTATTTAACAGTTTCTTGGAAGGTAAGATTTCTCATGCTGTATGACGGTTTTACTTTTCGTTTTGTACATTAAAAATCAAATCGTTACGTGTTAATTACAGTGCAATAATTTATTTTTTCTTTCTCCTACCTATTAGAAAAATCCAATGATCAACCCACCGATGACTAGCTTAAAGACAAGAGAGAATTTCAATCAGAAATCACTAGAAGAAGCCTTATGTAATATTCAGCTAATTCAACAATTGGCACCACTGAAAGACTGTATGAATGGAGAACATATAAATGAACTTTTTTAACATGTTAAAGGATTGTTTAGAAAATTAGGTTGTAAAAAAAAAAAAAAAGAAGCAGAGTTGAATTTAAGATTTTGTGAAGCGGAGTATGTAATTAATCAAAGGAGGAAATTGTAAAAATAACGTAAAATAAGAAATAAAGTTCTTATCTCAAGCTTTTATTGTTAGCAATATTCCCCATGGCTTTTATTTGATTAACATAGAAGTGTTTTAACCAATTATTTGTGTAAAAGAATTCCCCTTATTGAGAGACCACCCCTCTGAAAGACCAATTTTTCATGGAACCAGTAGTGGTCGTTTAATACAGGTTTTACTGTATTAAAGCGCTCCGTAACATTTAATAACGAAAACATGTGCTGCAATAAGCGCTTCTTAACATTTAATAACGATAAACGTGTGCTGCACATAACCTTAAGTCTGTATTATAACTAAGACCCGGGGGTTTAGCCAAAAATTTGTCAAGTTAGTGTATACAAGGCATAGAGCGCTGTCTGAATTAATACACAACTTGCGCTGCGTGTTGTAGGTCACGTGGCATTGGGTACGGTTAGCAGGCAGGGAATACGCTGTGAGTGAAATCAAATCACGCACAAGCGAGGACGTCCGAAAACGTTACGAGTACGACAGATACAATTGTGGCAGATTATGACAGTGAGTATTTTTCCTCTGATGGTCGGAATATTGTTTGTAAGTTATGTTGAACAAAAATAAGAGGTGGCTACTATAAATATATAGAACTAGCCTACATATTGCAACTAAGAAGCATAAAAAAACATGTTGTTTTATATAAACATAGAGAAAGGGAGGAAAATATGCTTTCAACGTTTAACTTTAGTTCAGACAGAAACAATATCTTTTATCGTGGTCTGTGCAATATGATGGTGGGCGCAAACATCCCGTTCTGGAAACTGGAAAATCACTATTTCAAACAGTTTCTTAAAAAAATACACTGGTAAAATATTGCCAACCGAAGCAGCATTACGTAAGGAATACTTGAAGCTGTGAAAACATACTACAGGGTATTATAAAAACCGTGTCCGACAGTAAAGTATGAGTTTCATAGACGAAACGACAGATTGTGTTGGGAGGAGTGTAGTGCATGTAATTGTTGGTAGACTGAGTGAAAACCATCCTGGGGAAAGATTTTTATTAACGTCAGAATTAGACCTACTAGAAATCATAAACCATTTATTAATGATTACGTTGTGTATATGTATGTTCTTATTACTGGAAAAGATATTTTGTTTCTATAATTTACGATTAAATTTGCAATTTATTCTATGACGCTGTGTCCGTCATTTCACTAGGTTAGCTAGGCTGTCCTTGATCTTGGTTGTACGTATTAAGGTGCGTACACACTAAGCGAACGAACAACGAACGAACGACAAACGATTGCGTTCGTTGATTGAAATCGGTACGTGTGTACGTCGCAACAAAGGCAAACCGATCGTTTGGTTTGCCTTCGGAAGTGATCCGTCGCTTGTCGGTACATCAAAGGAAGTTGGTATTCGTTGTGGACGGGATTTGCCACTAGCTTGTAGTTCGTAGCAGAACGCAGCGCTTAGTTCAATTTCACTAACAGGATGTCGAAACTGGAGTGGACGGAAGGCGCTGTTATAAATCTTATTAATGCATATAGGGAGCAGGAAACTTCATGGAATCCCAAGCATCCTACTTACCACAATAAAGTAAGAAAACATGATGTTTAGGAACCTATTGGAAAGATGTTCAGCTGCAAGATAGGAGAGTGAAACACGTGTAAAATTTGAAAATTATTTTTGTTTATTTATTTTCAGTAGATACATGTTTTTTTTTATTGTAGGGAGCAGAAGTCAAAAAGAAAATTGAATCCCTACTGACATCATTCCGGAGGGAAAGACAGAAGTCCACAAAAAGATATGAAATGGGGAGTGATGAAGTGTACGAGTCAACTTGGTTCGCGTATAAACATATGTCGTTCCTTTTGGACAAAGTCACGCCCAGAAATAACAAAGTTCCAACATTGTGCACACAAAATAAATTATTGGCACTGAAAAGTGTCTTTTCATAAGCATGATGCGCATACGACAAACACAGACAAATCTCTCTTTTTAGTACAGTATTTTAAGATAATTATTGTCAGTGAGGTATCCGTGTACTGAAACTTTCCCCTGGGGCCTATTTCATAAAAGTAATAATTTAATACCATTACTGAAAAAGTAATAACATTAAGTAATATTATTACTGTTCTGTTTCATAGAAGTAATAGTTAATAATATTATTTATTACTGTAAACGCTCATATTATTACTAAAATAAATAACAATATTACTAAAGTGTTTCATAAAGCAGCAAAGATAATTCAATTTATTAATAATATTAACGTTAGTTCCATGACTGTATTTTAAGTAATAGTTTAATGATTTGTAAAAAGTAAATGCCAATGTAGGGTTAGATTTTGAAGATAAAACCGTGAAAACATTTGAAATGGACAATTCTGACTCAAATAGTGATGAAGAGGGAGCGTTTGTCCGACGTCCAAGAAATTTTAGACAACGAATATCCTACAACCACAGTCTACTATATACAGTCGCGAAGCTTGAGGTGTTTTTTTTTGCAAATCTCGTGATAAAGCGCTCCAAGCGGTTAGCAACTAGAAACAATAGCCTGTCCATGGTCGACTTTGGACTGTGTCGTATTTCTATCGAGTGCTAGCTCGTTGCGTATTTCACATTGATGCTTGTGAAATGTTCGTTATTGGTTATAATGAAAATGTTAATGACTAAAATATAATAATTGGAATAATACTATGGGACAATGAGAAAACGTTTGTAGTGCTATAAACTGTAGCAACAGTAAGAGAAAGAGGCCAGAGTTATCCTTTTTCCGATTTCCGAAAGATTCAGAAAGGTTCCTGGGTTTCCATAAGAATGCTGTGCAGAAACAAAACTGTTAATTTGAAATTCTTTGTGACTGTTAGAATACATTATATCCTTAAATTTCACAATGAAATGTTTCAGTCTAACCGAAAGGACATTAGATACCGGTTAAAGTTCTGTCACTTAGGCTGCTAAATTTCCAGAGAAATAAAGGTTAGGTCTACTTTTTTTTCAGAGGATATATTTTTAATTGTAGCTATTAATTTTGTTATTATTTTTATGTGTTATTTTACTAAAGACGTAGAAAAATTAAGTTTGTTTTAATGAAATTTATTGATCACGTTTCATTTCCAATTCTGGTGGGATTATTATTGCTTAGGCCCACCTTTTTCTTCAAAGGATATGTTTTTAATTATAGCTGTTAATTTTGTTGTTATTTTTATTTGTTGCTTTACTAGACACGTAGAAAAAGTCTGTTACAATAAAATTTATTGATCACGTTTTATTTCCAATTCTGGTGTGATTATTATTGCTTAACCTCATCCCACTTTGTTAACTACGTAAGTCTACACTACAAGTACCGGTACACGTAAGTTACTCCAATTAATTCATATTTCCATTATTATTGTTGTAAAGAGAAATGCAAATTAATATTTATTGGTTTCATTGTTAATTATCGCTATAATCTTGAATGAGTGAAGCTATTATAGTAAATTTCAGTTCGTTTTGCACAAACAAAAATTATATTACTTATTTCTTGCAGGTATCTTCGAGTTTATGGTGGAATTTAATATACTTCATTAAAATAATAAATTAACTTTATGCATTTAATATTTCAATAATGGAAGGAAGGTGTTAATTTTTCCAAAAGAACACTACAACGAAACAAAGACGTTATAATAGTATACTAGACTCACACAGAGCGCTGGTGTGCTGTCCAAAATTGAAACCAGTCTGCGCATGTTTACGCCGCCATGCTACTGGTAGAAATAGAGCGGTAAACACGATTGTCATACTTGTCCTTTGTTTTGTCTCGGGTGTTTTTAGTGAATAGTGTTAAAGTAATGGCAATATAATTTTGAAAGATGATATATTATCGCCGCGGACACATGCTTAACATGTCGGCATCATACAATAACGTGCGGTGTGGTTTAAAAAAATAATTTTGCCGACCGATTGTTGCTCTGTAGGTTTCACCCTAAGCGTCACGTTGTCACGTCTACTTTCTCGATAGTTTGTTATATTGTTAAATGGCTATTATTATTATTATTATTATTATTATTATTATTATTATTATTATTATTATTATTATTTCATATACGAGTACATTGGCTTTCTTAACTCTTAATGATAACTCTTTAATAATAATTTTTAATCACATACCTTAATGTTCGTCCTCAGCACAAGACATTGCAACCTCGGGTTAAGTCTACGTGGATTAGACAAGTAAGTGTCATTTAATAATAATTGAAGCAGCTTATTGGTTGCATTATTGAAATTGAGGGGAGTGATTGGAGCGGCGACACAAGAAATTGAAAACAATAATACAATTAAATTTCAAAGACCTGCCGAACGCATGAGGCCGCTCAAAGATCTGCCGAATGTTAACCATGAGAGCGCGGCGATAATACCATCCCTGTTTAATTTTCCAAGCTATTTGCAAAAGGTACGATATAATATTATCTCTGTTGTTACAATATCAATATCATTAAAAATCAATCAGTAGTTTACGACAATAAAGAATACTTAATTGTTAGTACAGGTATATCAGATTGTAGAGAAATCCCACTGAGTGAATTATTTAGACTTACAAATCAGATGTTAAAACATTAGTGGAACGATAACTTTTTGTTTTTATTATGTAAATGAATTTATCTGCAAGATGATAAACTTTCATTCAAGATCCATATATGGATAAATAAATATACAGATAATAAATAAATAAATAGCTATAATAGTTAAGCCTCCTTTGTGAATTTATGATTCAGAGTTCACCTATAAATAACTCTTTTACATTTTGCCGGATATATTTTATTAACAAAAGCAAGGAATGACATCTTATTGATATTGTATATGTGCATAAAAATTATGTACCATCACTCCACAAGCAATGATATTATATCTATTTTATTTATTTAAAATAAAAATACAATATGTAAAAAATCCACACATAAAAAGTATGTGGTTTTTTTATCTTGCATAAAGTGATTGTTTAGTTTTTAGGTCTTCACGTTACCTATTGTTTGCAATGTATTAGGTACCGATACTTTTTATAATTGATAGCATTCCCTTTATTAATTGAAGAATGAATTTGTTGTGTATATCAATTCTCGATGCCCGTGCGTCCTATTTTAAACGGTTCAAACCTACCCGCGCAAACTAGAGTCGCTGCTTTCTCTCTCTCAGAAAGCAGGTTGGCTCGCTTTTTTTTTTCCCTCTTGTGAGGGAGAAAGCAAAGATCGCGCGGCGACGAGTCACGTTGGCAATAGAAATACCCCCAGGCACTGTGACGTCAATGGCGTCCTCAACCACCATTGTTCCGAGGGGTATAAATATAACGCATCTCCGCGACTTCAGTCACTCGTTCGTCAGATGGCAAAGAGGTAGCTCTAGCGCGACCTCCGTCACTGACAGCAGTCTCCCAACCAGGCCTACGCTATGGTTGTCTTTTGTTCGGACGTGTCTGCACACGGCCACCACTCCGGGAACAGGGAGCCAAGCTGCGCCCCTGTCTCCTGTATTCTTTCCTACACTAGCCTCACTTCTTACGTATTCTAAACTTATTTTATTCTGGTCTCGCTACAAGTCTCATCACCACCTCCAACCCGCACACTTCTCTCCCCTGATCACCCTTATCTCTCACCATCCTGACTTCGACTCCCAGCTCTTATCCCGGCTTGTTCGATTAAACACAACCATCTCCTCAGCCCCCCCCCCCTCTAGAGTCGGTAAGTCGCGAGTGCGCTCTGTTGATCCGTCGATGATAGAGGTAACCCTTCCCCGCTCCTGAAGTCGGTAAGTCGCACAGTACGCTGTGTTGATCCTCCGATGCCAGGAGCTTGTTCTCGAAGTCGGTAAGTCGCACAGCACGCTGTGTTGATCCTTCGAACTAGAGAACTAACCTTCTACCTCATTCCATCTCTCTCGTTATCCTGCCCCCCCCACAACACACCTGAGAGCAAGCCGATTTTCCCCAGGCACTCCCGTTACCCCTACCTTCCTCTCACTCAAGTCGCACTTTACTATCACCTATCATAACTCTCCCCGCATCGAAGCCTCAGGACGAATTTCTAAACCATCAATTTCTATCACGACTCCCCCGTTACCCCTACCACAGAACTAGGAGGGAACCATAGTTACTTTCACTGTTATTTCTGTAATAAACAATGTTACTTTAAAAACAGTCTTTCCTTTAAACTTCACCACAGTTTCGTATCACCCCACCCACAAACCACAGCCATCTTGTCACGTCACTCCCGTTTCCCCTCCCCACCTCGACAACACGTCGGAGAGCGAAACGACCAAGAGTCCGGCGTACGACAATTGGCGCCCAACGTGGGGCCATTTTCTCAGTTGGTACTGAGACGAATCCACATACACCCCATAGCTCTTCACTCTTCCGAGAGGAGTAATTTTCTCGGTGGCGCCCAACCATGTTTACACGCACCAGAGACCAGTGCTGCCAACGGGGTTGCCCCGGACGCGGGCAATACTACGTCGACTGCGGCACCTGCCCCACCTTCTACCACGCAGTGTGCCTCGGGCTCGAGGACGAGCCCCAGCTCCGAGAAAGCAACCCGTTCATTTGCGACTGGTGTCGCAAGAAGAAGGATGAAGATAAGATGGAACTCGAGATGCTGCGGAGACTCATGCACAGTCTTCGCCCCGCCGAGGTTCCACAACCACTTGTGCTCCCCGAGTTCCATGGATTGGAGCACGAGGATCCGGCCGGCTTCATCTCCAGATGCCGCGACCTACTTACCGAGGCGCACATAGACCCCTCCCAGTGGTCACGCCTCGTTCAACAGCAGCTGAAGGGACCAGCCAGGGACTGGCTACTGCTCTTCAGTGGCATTCCTTTCTCCTGGGAGGATCTGCAACAAGGACTGACTCACCGCTTCGACAGCCCGGCTGTAAGGGCTACTCTCCAAGCTTCTCTCTACGGGAAGCACCAGCGAGAAAACGAGGCTGCTGATCAGTTCATCACGGGAAAAATTTTCCTTTATCGGCGACTTTTTCCTAATGCCGATCCCAACACGATCATTCCAGTGATCATCGAGCTTCTGCGGCCACAAATTCGGCCGTTTCTCAGACATCCGGTTCCGACAACTACAATGGAACTGATACATCGTGCTGTTCCTCTGGAGGGCGACATCAAGCACACCGCTGCCAAGCATCATTCCACTTCATCATCAAACGCTCCACGGTGCCACTACTGCCCGGGGTACCACTACAATCGGGACTGTCCGGTCCGACAGCAGAGACGCACCGATCCTGCTCGCCACATCCCGATCTCCAGCCCCGTCGCGCAGATGGCCCTAGCTCCCGATGAAGAGGAAACGGTCCCGAGGATTGACATCCGAATGGGAACCCTCGCAGCCACAGCGGTCGTCGACAGTGCCGCCTCCAGAAACATCATCAATGCTGCGAAAGTTCCAAATGGCAGCACCATACGAGCCCGACAGGATGTCATTCATCTTGCCCAACGCGAGCAGACAATGGCAACCCAGGGCGAAGCAGAGATACCAGTCACACTTGCGGGAACAACGAAGCCCATTAACTTCCTCGTCGCACCAGAGCTGCGTGCTGATGCGATTTTAGGGAATACATGGTTGCGAGACATGTCAGCGCAACTAGATTATCGACAAGGACAGCTGAGGTTGGGAAACGGTGCAGTGGTACCGTTGATCAACAATCCCAGAACCGGAGAGGGTACCAAGCCAGAACCACAAAGGGACGCCGCTCCTGGCGGAAGGCAACAGCCACCGCCACCTGTCAAGCCTGTACCCGGAGATCCCGCTAAGGAGGAACGGTACCAGCATCTCTCCGGCCATGTCAGTGGCCCTCCCTCACAGAGCGGACGCAAGGAGGATCCTTTAGCGTCTAGGCCACTAGAGCTCCACATGTTGGAGATAGGAGTCACGAGCGACAGCCACGCCCCCACTGCAGCTGAGGGGATCTGTTGCTCTGAGGAGGTACCACAGGTGGAGGACCCACTTGAAAAGGGAGACCCTGGCGGGTCCCAGACAGTTGTCCAAGACGTCGCTGACACCAGGCACAAAGTTACTCCTCCTACTGCTACAGAAGGGATGCCGGATCCACTCCGAGGCGGCAACCCGACATCAGATGGCCCATATTCCGAGGTCACAAGCAACACCAACATCCCTCGGTACATCCGGTCTCCCGAGACCACAGGGACGACCAACGAGCTCAGCGGTCCAGGATGTTGGCGCGCTGTGACCACCTGCAAGGAGGCGAAACCTTCCCCGCCTAATCCAGACCGACCTGCGGACACACCAACACCATCCCAGACGACGCCGGAGGCTGCTAGGAGCGACGCTGCAGCACCATTGCCGGTGTTGCCTCCACAAAGAAGAAAACGCAGTGGCCAACCTGATCAGATCGCCGTGTGCGCGCTCGCGATGTGTGATCAAACCGAACGAGCTATTGATGCGAGTGTAGTGGTGCCGCAAGGCAAACGAAACAAGATTGTTGACACGCGATCGGCGTTCACAAACCATGATCCAAACATACAGACCAAATATGATAAGTACAGATTGGGGCCGAGACCTCCATAGCTTAAGAGACACGGACTCTCGGACTAGGCAACCTTAGCCTTTCAATTTATTGTATTCATTCATTGTATTTTCTCATGTTCAGTGTATTCTTTTGTTTTGTGATACTCCACGTCTGTTCATTGTATTTAATTGTCTTGTTGTAAGGGTTATATTACATAACTTACTAGTAGTACCGCACGGGCAAAAACAGGAGGGGCGATTGTTGTGTATATCAATTCTCGATGCCCGTGCGTCCTATTTTAAACGGTTCAAACCTACCCGCGCAAACTAGAGTCGCTGCTTTCTCTCTCTCAGAAAGCAGGTTGGCTCGCTTTTTTTTTTCCCTCTTGTGAGGGAGAAAGCAAAGATCGCGCGGCGACGAGTCACGTTGGCAATAGAAATACCCCCAGGCACTGTGACGTCAATGGCGTCCTCAACCACCATTGTTCCGAGGGGTATAAATATAACGCATCTCCGCGACTTCAGTCACTCGTTCGTCAGATGGCAAAGAGGTAGCTCTAGCGCGACCTCCGTCACTGACAGCAGTCTCCCAACCAGGCCTACGCTATGGTTGTCTTTTGTTCGGACGTGTCTGCACACGGCCACCACTCCGGGAACAGGGAGCCAAGCTGCGCCCCTGTCTCCTGTATTCTTTCCTACACTAGCCTCACTTCTTACGTATTCTAAACTTATTTTATTCTGGTCTCGCTACAAGTCTCATCACCACCTCCAACCCGCACACTTCTCTCCCCTGATCACCCTTATCTCTCACCATCCTGACTTCGACTCCCAGCTCTTATCCCGGCTTGTTCGATTAAACACAACCATCTCCTCAGCCCCCCCCCCTCTA
This sequence comes from Periplaneta americana, assembly GCF_040183065.1. Classification (NCBI taxonomy): domain Eukaryota; kingdom Metazoa; phylum Arthropoda; class Insecta; order Blattodea; family Blattidae; genus Periplaneta; species Periplaneta americana. The sequence goes on along the minus strand of NC_091128.1, from coordinate 74,404,247 downwards.
GAGTCGGTAAGTCGCGAGTGCGCTCTGTTGATCCGTCGATGATAGAGGTAACCCTTCCCCGCTCCTGAAGTCGGTAAGTCGCACAGTACGCTGTGTTGATCCTCCGATGCCAGGAGCTTGTTCTCGAAGTCGGTAAGTCGCACAGCACGCTGTGTTGATCCTTCGAACTAGAGAACTAACCTTCTACCTCATTCCATCTCTCTCGTTATCCTGCCCCCCCCCACAACACACCTGAGAGCAAGCCGATTTTCCCCAGGCACTCCCGTTACCCCTACCTTCCTCTCACTCAAGTCGCACTTTACTATCACCTATCATAACTCTCCCCGCATCGAAGCCTCAGGACGAATTTCTAAACCATCAATTTCTATCACGACTCCCCCGTTACCCCTACCACAGAACTAGGAGGGAACCATAGTTACTTTCACTGTTATTTCTGTAATAAACAATGTTACTTTAAAAACAGTCTTTCCTTTAAACTTCACCACAGTTTCGTATCACCCCACCCACAAACCACAGCCATCTTGTCACGTCACTCCCGTTTCCCCTCCCCACCTCGACAACACGTCGGAGAGCGAAACGACCAAGAGTCCGGCGTACGACAAATTCAATGTAATTTGGCTACCTTCGCACATTATATTTTGCGTGGTTACTTACGTCCTGTGGTCTAAAAGTACCGGCAATATAATTTATTTTTGATTCTCTAAAACTTAACAACAAGTCTATACTGATTATCGCATATTTATTTCACTTAGGAATTTGATTATAACAAGAACTTGTGTAATCAAGGTGCATATATTTATGTCTTGTGATCTAAGAGTTAATATGTTAATATAATTTTAGATTCTCTGAAACCTAACAATTTGCTTATTATCGTAAAATTATACAATCTATAATGTGTATTGTGTAGGCCTATTTATGGATGTATCAGTATGTTTTCTATAAATTGCTGCATACGTATTTTCTTTTCTTTAATGTTCTAACACATATCAATGAAACTTTGAATATGTTTATTTCGTCCTAATTTTACGTTAAATGTCGAAAATGGCAATAATATGTCAATTTTAGATCATCACAGCGTTAAATTGCGTGACTTACGCACTGCTATTATTTGCCTGCTCTCCAACAATATGGCGGCAAGCGCAGCGTTCAATTTGCCCCGGTTTCCTCGTTTCGCGCAGCCGAGACTGTAGGGGCTTGCAACGAAAGTGTAACATATTTTGTCGGCTGCTAGGAGAGAGTTCTGCGATGATGAGGCGATAGTAGCGATCCTAGTGGTGGGCAACTATCCATGTTTGCATTTTTACTACATATTGAGCTTCGAGACTGTATATAGTAGACTGTGCTACAACCATATGCAAGAAAGTTATGAATATAATGAAATAGTTGACCTTTCAATTCGAGAACTTTTCGCAAAAAACTCTGTTTCTTCAAGTTATTTTCACGTCTTTTCCCCATTTTAAAAAGCATCAGAGACAAAATGAATTATTAACAAAGTCCCTCTCCATACTTACAAATACTTACAAACTGTCATAGGCGCCAATGTAGATGGACCAGGCTGAAATTGAAAACTATCTTATCTTATTATAAAAGAGGAACAATTGGAAAGGGTGAAACCTAAATTAAATTCAATTACAGTATAGAACTGTTAGAAAGTAATTACTGTATATTTTACATTATTTTATGTTATTTGAATGATTGAACTTAACATTTTTTCCCTCCTTTCTCGTCATTTTTTAAATTATAATAATTGTTCAGAAATATATGCCTATGGGACATTTACATCACAAAATACAGTAATATTAATATTTTCTGTACCTATTGAAATGTTTTTTCAATGTATACTTGTGGCAACCTGAATCTATATACTCTTCACTAATTAACATTGTGAAGATCTTGGTGAGGCAAAATCTTTTGCAGACATATATCAACAAGTAGATCTATTACAAAATATATGGATTACTTTAAACCACCCCTATTGAGGGCATAAACTAAAATTAACTTACGAGATTTATAGGTACTGTATCTACAATTCCACACCACAATCTCTAATTAGAACATATTTGCATTTTGTATAGTCAGGTAACTTCTTGAAAATACTACTTACAACATAATCAGCAATAAAAACCCATTAAGACAATTTCAGTATTTTTATTAATTTCGTCATAACATTAATCTTCTACAACATCCACACTTTCAAACTCAAAAACGATATTTTCTAGGAACGACTTCACCGCGTAAATACTTATGTCGTTATTGCATTATTTATTTATTTTTTGGTAAAAGAGTAATTTTTATGTGTATTTATTTACGCTTGCACCAATAAATACTTGCGCAGTATTCCGAATTATAATGGAACTTGAAAATATCTTACATAAGACGCTTTGCAGGGTCCACCAACCCTGTCGTTAACACTGTCCTTAAGGCTGCTGCAATATTGTCATCAAAAGTTTTCACTGCTTAACATTTTCATATGGTACTTCTTTAGATAACGAGGTGCAAGTTTTACACACGCGCGCGCACACACATGCTTCTGTCACTGATACACTGTTTTTGGAATTGCAAACTTTACAACAGCAGAGACGTGAACAATTAGGAATGATAAATATCTGTTCACAATATTTTAGATGTATCATATTGTTTCTTTTACTCGTAAATCAACTGAATCAAAATAACAGAAACAATAACTTCGAGTTGCAGTGATTTACAATCTTATCTGAAATAAATTGTCTCCCAAACCTTCACACATATTACGATTTACTCTGTTGTTGCTATTAAAGATAGTACTTCAAAACTTATTTCATTCAACAACTGTTAACAGAGAGAATAATATAAATAGCTGTAGAGTGCAGATCAACTTGATTATGTTTATCAGCCTTAACCTCAAATCATCTGGCTACTGTACGTATTTTATTACTCGTGCAAAACGTTTATGAAACAGAATTTAGTCGGTTAATAAAATTGTTTTCATGACTGTAATAGCCTACTATTACTTAATATTATTAGTGTTTATGAAACAGGCCTGCACTTGCTATAATTATATTTTCGTCTGCCTTTATAGCAGACAATCAGCGAATGTGAATGTTTTCTGACAATTTGCTGATGATTTGTACGTCGCTTCAAACAGCGAACGAACAATGAAGTTTTGCTTCATCATTCGTTCGTTGTTCGTTCGCTAAGTGTGTACGCACCTTTACGTGAGTGAGTGAAAGCGAGTCAACCCCCTCCCTCATTACGAGATACAGGTGGTATATAACCCCGTCATAACTAACCTGTTCTAATGTTTTTGTGGCTAAACGCCCGGGCCTTAATTATAAGCACTTCTTAACCCAATAAAATAACAGCATTATTATTATTATTATTATTATTATTATTATTATTATTCAAATAATTGATGTACTATAAGCAGTAACATGAGCTGCTGTCAAGAAGTCAAAAGGAGAATAGCAATGGCAAAGGAAGCTTTTAATAGAAGAAGGACCTCTGGAGAAAGAACTAAGAAAGAGACTAGTGAAGTGCTTTGTGTGGAGTGTAGCATTGTATGGGGCAGAAACATGGACATTATGACGAAGTGAAGAGAAGCGAATAGAAGCATTTGAAATGTGGATATGGAGAAGGATGGAGCGTGTGAAATGGACAGAGTAAGAAAAGAAGCTGTGTTGGAAAGAGTAGGTGAAGAAAGAATGATGCTGAAACTGATCAGACAGAGGAAAAGGAATTGGCTGGGTCACTGGTTGAGAAGAAACTGCCTTCTGAAGGATGAACTGGAAGGAATGGTGAACGGGGAGAAGAATTCGGAGCAGAAGAAGATATCAGATGATTGACGACATTAAGATATACGGATCATATGCAGAGACAAAGAAAAAGGCAGAAAATAGGGAAGACTGGAGAATGCTGAGTTTGCAGTGAAAAAAATTTCCTTGGGCAGAACACTATGAATGAATTATTATTATTATTATTATTATTATTATTATTATTATTAGTAGTAGTAGTAGTAGTAGTAGTAGTAGTAGCAGCAGTAGCAGTAGCAGCAGTAGTAGTAGTTACAAATTAATTACTGCAATTATTGCAGTAACGTTTTAGGTCTCTAAACCGTATTTTAGTGCCCATTTTCGATCGTTATGGAGCCTAGTTAAGCTGTCTAAAAGTTGGTTAATGGCCTAAATACCCGAAGTCTAGTTATAATGTATATAAAATATAATGTACGTTTTTACAGGCATCATTATGGCATTAATAGGTTTTTATCATTTCAACGGACTCAACGTATCTATCTTGTGCGGTAAACTTGCTAGAACGCTGTACCTATTAGGAAGAGAGTGAGATAGAGATATTATACCTCACTCGGTCTAATGACAGAGGCATATTGCGGCGACAGTGTACTAGCCAAGACCCGTAAGACCAATGCTTTTTTTCTTAAGGTGGAATACTCTATAGCTGTAGTAGAAAATATGCATGACTTTTGAAACACACTGTATAAATCTACAACAACGGTATTGTCCGAGCCACAACTCCCACATAACCAGCAGTCACGACGTTTGGACACTGGACCCATGTCGCATGTCCATTCATCTCCTGAAGATTTGTATCTTAAAGAATTATACGAAGTTGGTGAAAATATTGTGAACTGTTTGGATGATCGCACTTAGGGCCTTCTTTTGTCCGGAAATGTCCTCTTTTGTAGGCCTTTGCCCGGGGTCCGTGCGAATAAAAAAATTAAGAAATGTCCTCCTTTTCGTACCGTAACTTATATGTCTCATATACTGAAATTATAATTTTAAGTACAATATAAGTCTAAGCCTAAATCTAAATATAGCTATTTTCTGTCCTCAAAAATTATAGTTCCCTTGACTTTCATATGTAGCTGACTGTAAAATCATTATTATTTTTTTATCATATTTATTTTGTAATAAAATAGATATTAACACACTTTTAAGTATGATATACTTAAGCCTAAATCTATACTGTAAATATTTTGTAATAAAATACATATTGACGTAATTTAAAGTATGATATAGGCCTAAGCCTAAATCTAAGTACGTATTTCCGTCTTCTTCTTTCGAACAACGTCCTCATTTTTGAAGCATTGTGTCCTCGTTTTTCATCGATGTGAATCTGGTCACCCTTGTGCACTGACACATTTACTGCAAATTTTCTAAGATTGAGAATTTTCTAATTGGTGGTCTGAATGTTAGTGATAAGGAACTGGAAGAAATTCTATCATTTTATGGATATGATTTGGACAAGGAGAGGTTATTTTTACATAGAGGCATGTTATTAGATATTGCAAGATCAAAACTGCACCACATCACAGTTTTTCAAACTGTTTTTGATCTCCTTCGGAAAGAAGTTTTTCTTCGCGACATGCTACCAGAAGTAGTGGCCGGTGACCGAAATCCTCGGTGAGGCCAGATGCAACTAATTGAAGTGCCTCCGATAGGAAATGTTTAGTCATGATATTAATTAGTACTGTTATTATATTATTAATATAATTAGCCTATTACTGTATTATTATTATTATTATTATTATTATTATTATTATTATTATTATTATTATTATTAAAAATAATACTGTCACTCACCAAATAAATTGTTATGCTGTGAGTTTATTTCAGTGATTGTGTGAGTGTGATGAAGCAACCTATATTATGCTCAGCTGAAGAAATATATACTGAAATTTCCCTGGAAATATTTTTCAGATCGTTGAAGCTCTCAGTAGACACACTGTTCTTTCTTTCTTTGCTTTTTATTTTTTTCCTTTGACAGCAACAAACAAGGTTTATTTTTATTTAAGATTGTTTTGCACAACATTACTACTTAACCATTTACAGTAGGTTGCCCATATCACGATGCAATAGAAACTCGCGTTTTAAGATTATCTGTCAGAAAAATTGTCAGCGATGGCATAGGCATCTCGGTACAGAGTGCTGCAGAACAGCGCTTACAACCGGTTTATATTCGACCGGTTGCAGATCAACCGGCAAGGTTGGACAAATACTTTCGAATATCCGGTCTTGAAGCGGTTGCTCCTGGCTAAACAGAACCACAGATATAGAGGACAGAATACGATACAGGAACTCTAATGACATTTTGTAACTACACAAATGGAGTAACTGAAGGAAATTTACTTTTCCTAATTAAAAAAAGGGTTAGTATGAAATTCTTAGGAAAATATTTGGGGTTAAGAGGGATGAAGTTACAGGAGAATGGAGATAGTTACACAACGCAGATGCACACATTGTATTCTTCACCTGACATGATTAGGAACATTAAATCCAGACGGAATATGTATCATACATATTCCGAAATGATACAGTGTTAAAAGTTTTGTAATCAAGATGTATAAATCCAGACGTTTGAGATGGGCAGGACATGTAGCACGTATGTGTGAATCCAGAAATGCATACAGCATGTTAGTTGGGAGGCCAGAGGGAAAAAGACCTTTGAGAATTTTTTTTTAAATTTAGTAGGTTATTTTACGACGCTTTATCAATACTTTAGGTTATTTAGCGTCTGAATGAGATGAAGGTGATAATGGCGGTGAGCACCGAAAGTTACTCAGCATTTGCTCATATTGGGTTGAGGGAAAACCCGAAAAACCTCAACTAGGAATCGAATCTGGGCCACCTGGTTTCGCGGCCAGACGCGCTAACCGTTACTCCACAGGTGTGGACACCTTTGAGAAGGCCGAGACATATATGGGAGGATAATATTAAAATGGATTTGAGGGAAGTGGGATATGATGATAGAGACTGGATTAATCTTGCACAGGATAGGGACCGATGGCGGGCATATGTGAGAGCAGCAATGAACCCGCGGGTTCCTTAAAAGCCATAAGTAAGTAAAACTGTGGTCCATTCAACCTGAAATAACGCTTAAACGTATCATCATTCAAATCGAAACCAGTGTCCAAAACTCGCCCTTATTTTCGTAAGATACCGGTACAATATGATTTTCAGATATTTCTGGCTTTAATTTTAGGCCTACTTTTTCTTTTCATTAACAAAATATGTACATGTATCTCCATTTTCTCATCATCTGAATACTCCGATTCAATATAGCGTTCGCACGTAATTTGTAAAGTATCATACGACAATATACTTACAGGTTATATCATAATATGTTATATTTAAGTACGACAATATACGTAAATACATAACCTAATAATATTTCCCCCAACGAGAGATTACTATAATCAGAAAAATGCTTTCTGCATGAAGGCAGTGCATAGATGATCATAGCGAGGTGTGATCTGTGATAGCGAGAACTCGCCAAGTGTGTGGAGGAAGGCTCTTCGGGCCGTATTCATAAACATTTTTAGCGTGGGCTTTCGGTGGATTATCAGCGTTTTTCGTATTCATAAACCAGTGTTAGCGATAGGATATGATTTGAATTCTGTACTAGTAACCAGTGGATAGCCGGGGCTAGCTTAGTATGCTCGTAGCGCGTGCTGCGAAATGTCTATGAATACCGTCTCTTTCTCGCAACACATTTCTTGCTAGCGAAAACTCTTCAAGTGTGTTACGGGTCTTATGGGCCTAACACAGGACACAATGTTACGTGTTTACGTTGGACAAGTGAACGCAAATACTACAGCGGCAATCACATGCTGTTGCAAGCCATACTGTAGTTTAGGCCTACTTCAGATTGTCAGTTGCAGCAGTGAATTATGACCGAAAATATGGGGAAAAAAAGAAGCTTGTGAACAAAACTAAATGGAAAATCGAAAAAGGAAAATAAATAGAAACAGTGGCAAGTCATACACAACTTGTACAGGCGAGGAAATGGAAGAGAAGTCATTTACAGATGATGTATGAAAATGTGCACACATGAAACTTCAAAGGACGATCAATTCTTTATTTTTAGACGTTTCTGGGACATGGGTTTGAAATTAGAACAATATCATTTTATTAATTCTTGCTTTGAAAGAGTGAATCTAAAAAATAAGAAGCTTCAATCATTCAAGAATAGGGATAATGTGCGGTAATATAAGTGTTTTCTGTAATGGGGATAAAAAAGTTGATGTCAAAACTTTCTATTGAGTCTATTGCAAATTTCAGAGAAACGATTGACAACAGTTCAGAAGAAACTGGTTTCAGGTGACATCCTCAATGATAGAAGGGGTACACACTTAAATCGTCCTCATTCAATCATGATGCAAAAGTATAAACAACTGCAAGCAATACACTACATCAAGGGTATTTTCAGCTTGAACCTCATATTCTGCATCATTTATTTCCTTCAACATTTGGAAGACAGGAATGGAAGTGTCGCAGCTGAAACTTTTGAGTCCAACACAAATGAACCCAGTGTCTTCAACCCTCCAAGGCAGAGGACTTAAGAGACCTCTTACAGTTTTTAAATGAAGATTGCCAAAGTGGCTGAACTCAATGCTGAATAAAGCCGGGACATCATCACGCAATAGTGAAGACGACTCTAGCAACAATAGTGATGATGCATAAAGAAGAAAAAAAAAGATATAGGCCTATAAGAACAAGAAAATTATAAACTGAAAATGTAATATTATTTTGTAGGCCTACTTGTGTAATTAGTCAATATTTTTATTTAATGTGTTATGGTAAATATATATTTTATTTTGTTGAATTTATTTTATTTTACTTTTTAAAACAAAATGATTAATAAAGTACGAGATGTTCCCATATATAATTCATTTTCAATCTAAGTTAGACACCTAGAACATCAGAATAATTATAGACAGTACTAAAACATATTGTTGCCAGAACAAGGGTGTGCACAGAGTTCCATATTATATTTATTTACTAATAGCTGGTATGTTTCAATACTTTTGTTTTAAATATCCTCGAATGAAAACTTTTTTCAACGCAACTATGATGAACCTGACAGTTTACAAACATTGAAATTAGTTTATATCAGAACTACATTTTGCTGTATACGCCCTTATTCGGGTTATGTCCTCAATTACCTTATACAGTCAACTCTGGATATTCGGGTATAGTGAACGTAAATCGTTAGTCCCGACCTGCATACATTACAAAGTACAGTTCCCCTTAAAAAGAATGAGACGACTCTTGGTCGTCGGAAGTTAAAGTTCTACAACGCGGTTCACTCGATATCAACGTAGCCGAAGTCCACACATGTGCTGAGTGCTCCTCAGCACATGTGTGGACTTTGGTCCTACATTCATAGATATCTATGACGTAGTGCAGAGGGCGGCCACTAGAGGGAACCCAAGAGTTGGAGCTTAATCTGAGACAATTCTGTCTGACGCCGGGGTGGTATCTGGTGTGGCTTAGTGGATAAAGCATCAGCACGTAGAGCTGAAAACCCGCGTTCAAATCTCGGCACCGGAGGGAATTTTTCTCCATTCCATTACTCTTTCATCGTATGATGACACAGAATATCTGCATGGAAATATCATGTACTTCGGTACATTGAAATAATATAAAGACAACAATTTTCATGATAAAAAAATATGACAAAGGCAACAATTATCATGGTAAGGAGACGCACACGTTTAAATGTAGCTGACCTGCAACGTGATTGGCTGCCGGAAATTAGAGCGACGGGACTATAATTAGTCAATAACTGCAACAGTGCTTTTTCAGTCAATCATAACATGAATAAAATTGAATGCACATTAACTTAAACACTATTGCAAACACGTAGATAAAACAGTTAAAATCAACTGAAGGGGTGAGAATGAAATAGTTAAAAGTCACACTTTTAACAAAAATAATTTGTTTTATGCGAGTGCATTTCTTACACATCTGGGAAAACTGCTAATAAAATATTGTAATAATTACTTAACAAATAGCATAGGCCTAAGGACTCTAAACCTTTGGAAAAGTTTGTGTGGCTTAGGAATATTTTTTTAAATTTCATTCTAATTGTTAGCTTTTAATATATAAATGGTGTAAATGCATTCATTAGATTAATGTTTATAATATTATAATTTGTGATTTTGTATTGTTTGCTATCATTAACACTTAATCTCAGAACTTTGTAAAACTTTATTTCAACATTATTTAGCTATTTCAACGTCATTTAGACAAAAAAAAATTGTGTAGACTAAGAATCGAACTCACATCCTTCTACACAACACGCAGAAGTCTTAGCGTCTGAGCTATTGAAACAACATGAAAGTTTTCCTTTCTGTGCGGAGTGTTGATCTAGTCATGAAGGCCCAATGTCGATTTAACTACACAATTTATGTATATACTGTATTTATCTATTATTTACGTCATATTACCATATTTTTTCCAGTTTTTGAAGTGAATTTCGGAACGATGCTAGTAACGAATCAAATAGCCTGAATTTAAGTAACTCAATATTCGTTATCTTGTGTATCAGTGCTCATGCGCAGTGTCTTACATCTGAGACTTAGGAATATTCAATCGTCTCATTCTTTTCTAGGGAAACTGTACATTAATATTTCCGTTTATAGTGAACCCTCGCTTCGATTATAGTGAACCTAAAACTATAACTTTCCCAAGAAAATTTAAATTTTAAAATGGCCAAAATGGTAATTTAGGAAACCCTTTCTCCTACAAAGTTCCAAGAATATGTTCAGAACAAAATCTCAAACCTTCTACTCCTTAAATGCTTTGAAAGACAAAGAATTCGTTCAGCTTCCTGGACAGTTTGAAACATGTTGAAGAGAATGGTGTATGCAGTGAGGGATAAAGGAGGGATTAGTTCTGACCACTTTAAAAGTGGTTATTAGAAGAATAGGAAGAGAAATGTTTTCTTTTGTAAAAGGGAGTAGTGTGATGACCAAAGGGTAAATACAAGGAGGATTCAGTATAATGGTCCTCAACCCTTCCTCCCGCACCTTTGTAAAAGTGAACTCGGGGAAATTCCAAAGCCGAGTGCATAGTAGCATACCTATAGTGGGAAGAGGTGCGAAATCGGTCAATGCCTACTACCTACATGACCAGATTAGATTCAAGTCTCGAACTGTGAACATCAGGATGTCAAAGTGTAAAGAGTTTAAATTGGAAGATACAGCAAACATTAGTATTGATATTGAACGTGATCTGTTTCAAACGGGCATTAATTCTGTATGTACAGCAACGTCAGTAGTATAAAGACAGACACTTCGGTTTTAGTGAACCTCGGATATAGTGAACGAAATATGCTGGTCCGCAGAGGTTCACTATAACCAAAGTTGGCTGTGTTAAAGAAAAAGAAGGTTCCCATTATTGTTAGATTAAGTATTTACCAAGATTAGTATATTTACAAGTTAGGAAACTTAGAGAACAGAAATATGTTTGTGACGTGTGCTTACAACATTTTAATTCTCAAGAAAAATTAAATATTCATATGAAAGATTGCTCAACAAATAAACCAGTAGTAAAAGTTGAATTACCAAAAACAGCTCAGTCTCACATCTTCTCCCAGGTAGTCTAATTTACTCAGTTTAGAGAGGTGAACAAATTGCTGATATTTCTAACTGGCTACATGCATTTTTGGATATTACAATCTGTTACATGTTATTAGCTTTTGGAATATTTGTTGTAAAAGTGCTTGTAGGAGTATCTAAATAGGGGCGTATTTTGCAGACTACCGGGGCTACCGGCGGTAGCCCAAGGAAATTACAAAAGAAAAAGTTTATAATATAACATAATGTAATAATTTTGTATTATTAGTTTTACCATAGTAATTAAAATTAAAGTAATTGTTAGATTTATATGCGCTCTCTGCTCTCGAAAAGAAACAAGTTGTCAAGGCGGCATCGCTGGAGAAACTGCTTGCTACGTGAGGTAGCCTGTGACCATACCGCTCACTTTGTCCTTCGCACAACTGCCCATCCCCCTCCCCTTCTGTTTCCATCGTGCACTGTAGGCGGGTGAGTTGCCGCTCTCATGATCGGTTTCTTTGCAGGCGCGAAGCAGCAATACGCTTAGTACGCTAGCAATTGAATGTGATTGTGTTCTTGCAGTGCATTATTTTAAATCTGTGATTTGTTCGAGTGTCTAAGAGTTATATTAATTGTGAATTATTAAGTTTTTAATTTCCCAATTAAGTGATATTGTGAAAAATATGGCAGAACAAGTTTCTGGAGAGGTTTGTGTTGAAAATGGCTGTGTAATAGAAGTTTATTAAAACTCCCTTCGAACGGCAGTCCTAAAACACGACAAATCAAAAGCTCATATTTGTAGTAGCATGAACTTTGCAAACTTTGGGAAGACAAGAATTGATTTACAGCTAGATAAGCGAAAAGCTCTACACATCAACAAACACAATGCTCTTGTGAAAAAAAAATCGGGAGATCTTACTGCATCTTATTAACGCAGTCTGCTTTCTAGGAAAACAAGAATTGGCTTTTCGGGGTCATAACGAGAGTGTGGAATCAGACAATATAGGAAATTATATTGAATATTTAAGTTCCTTAAGTGAATTTGACCATTTACTGGCCAATCATCTTGAGAGTTCAACAGTATTTCGTGGTACTTCTCTCGCAATTCAGAATGACTTTATATTTGCTATAAGTGGGGTTATGATAAAGAACATAAAACCTTTTGTTGTTGATGAAACAAGTTACTGCTCTAATCAGAGTCAATTGTCCACTGTTTTAAAATACGTCGACAGTACTGCCAATGTTCAAGAACGGTTTATAGGATTCACAAATGTCAGTTCGGACAAAACTGCTGCTGCTTTGTTTCAGCATGTGGAAGGTGTTATAGCAGAATACAATGTCGGCAATAAGTTAATTGCATAGACATACTATGGTGCTTCAGTTATGGCGGGAAATATTAATGGCTTAAAAACAAAAGTTCAAGAAAAGTATCCTCAAGCACTATTTGTCCATTGTTACAGCCATGTTCTCAATTTAGTTTTGCAACAAACTACTTCATCCATTCCAGAATGCCGCATTTTTTTCAAAACACTGTCGGGTTTAGCTGCATTTTTCTCATCATCTCCTAAAAGATCAGAAAACTCAAGGAATTTATGAACAAGAAACTCCCAAAAGTAGCACCAACTAGATTGAATTTTACATCTCGGCTTGTAAATACAGTAAAGGAATACAGAGAAAAACGAACTGCTTTCTTTAAAAATATCATTTGTAATGACTCTGAAGAAAACTGGGATGATGCTGTAAATGTGCAGGCTCAAGGTATTTGAATTTTTTCACACAGTTTCAGAATATATTTCTTCTTGAAGTCTATGCCAGAGTGTTCGCACATACAGATGTGCTCTACAATATTCTTCAGACAAAAAGTCTAGACATAGCATACTACTTGCAAGAGGTATCAAAGTTAAAAAAAAAAATACTATATCCGAGTTCAGACGTAGTGGGTTTCTGTCCATATGGAGTAATATGGAAAATGAAAATTCTTCAGCCAATACAATGGAACCACCATTAAAGCGAAGAAAAGGAGATGATGAATTGAAATACAGGCAGCTGTACTACAGCATACTAGATCGTATGCACATGGAAATTACTGACAGATTTTCTGATTATGGAAAGCTTCAGTTCACACATCTTCTAGAATCTCAAAAATTTTCTGGTTATAGAGAAAACGTCCCGAATGAGGCACTAAACAAATTATTTCAGTCCTATAACAGTCACTTTGATCAAGTACGTTTGAAAAATGAATTAAGTGTAATATATTCAGCAGAAGTCTTTGATTTTTCGAACAAACCTATCCATGAAATATTATCTGCCATATATGAAAACCAGCTGAACCAAGTTATTCCTGAAGTCCTTAAATTGGCAACATTAATTGTGACAATACCAGCTACGTCAGCATCGGTAGAAAGAACATTTTCTTTGTTGAAGAGAATAAAATCCTACTGTAGATCAACTCATACACAAGAACGTTTATCCGACTTGGCACTAATATCCATTGAAAAGTCATTTCTACAGAAACTTTGCAAGTGGCCCAACTGTAATTTCAAGGACGAAGTCATCAACGTATTTTCGTCCCAATCAAGACGTCTGGAATTCACATAAATATGTAAGGAATTTTATTATAGGGATTTTAAAATATATTTTGTGTAATAATAGGGTCAGTGGTAGCCCAAACCCTTTAACCAGTATACGCCACTGATCAAAAGGTGACAATTCTCTGTGAATTATTTCAGACTGAGAGCTGAGATGCTGACCTTCCTGCTTTGTTTGTTTGTTGCTGGCTTCATCGCGATTTTGGTGTACTTCCACATCAAAATGCGTCAAATGGCACACCTACCCGGCCCCACGCCTCTACCACTTTTGGGGAATATCTTCGAAATAGGCCTAAGGCCAAACTCAGAGAGTATGTATAGGTTTACTTACAGGGTAAGGTAAAAACAGAGTCTAAAAAAAATCTTAAGTAGTCTCATTATCTCATTATAACAAGATTAAGAAATGACTGTAGTTCCAAGCTCAGCCACTTAACTGTCATTAAAAAAAAACCGTCTTTAAAAAAAAAACCGGTAGAGCAAGTAGACTTTGCATAAGAGTTTCCCTGCCTGGTATAGTGACACTGTTCTTCAGCCATTTTCTTATTTTCTGATTTATAGTACATGTTAAGTGGTCTGAAGAATACTTTTATGGCTACTGTGCCATCCAAAATAAGGAGCACTTTGTCCTGAGTAGTTGGTTTAACTGCTGAAATGGAGTGCTGCAGTGATTTAACAAACAATTCTGTAGTCATGTAGCCAAATTTACTGTACAAAGGCAGAGTTCCTAGTGGTGCCTCATTGTAAAGTGTCTGATTCAGTTTTTTGCGAGGAAATATGAGTTGGGGGATACGGTATATAGTGTCCACTGGAACTAACACAGGCCACTACAATCACATGAATACCATGCTCAGTACTGGTACTTGTGAGATCAACTTTCAGGAACTTCTGCACTGTGGTGAGTGCTGATTCATCCATGTTGTATATCATTGTAGCTTGAATATTGTGTTTCTTAATTACGGTACCGGTATTTTAGATAGTAAAGAATAAAACTTTTGCACCTGTGGCTTATTGAAGGCCTGTTCACGTGCTGCTGAGATTGGTTCTGGCTGACGAAGACTAATCTGATGATTCTTCTGCAGAAACTAATCAACCAGTCTTTTTCTGCCATTTGATGCTCGACATTAAATGCGCAAGAATCAGAAATGTGAAGGGCCAGCAGGACCGAATATGTTGAGAAATGTATCATCATCATCATCATCATCATCATCATCATTATTATTATTATTATTATTATTATTATTATTATTATTATTATTATTATTATAAATACGCAAGAAATTCCCAAATGCCATACTTCGAACTTCTGTTGGCATTAGCACAAAAAGTTGTGATTCTAAATCTAAAATATGGTGGACTAGCTTGTTTCTAAATTTTCATCAAATACAGGCCAAAAAAGATCCAAGATTGCATTTTTCTATCACACATTTCAATTGTTTTTTTAATTTTCCATTTTTGTTTGAAATCTCAAAGATTAGGCCCTAACCCTCTGAAATGAATGATGTATCAGTTCATCTTGTATGTTGCAGTAGATGTTCACTGTACCTACAAGGCTGGCTAAATAGTATAAAAAAGAAAGCATGATAATTTAAAAACAAATTTAGTTAGAATTTGTAGAAGTTTACTAACATAGTAATATGGGCGAGGTCCTCAACATAATTATATAATAATGCGATGTTATTATCCACTTCTTCCTCTTGCAGCAATCTACAAGCTGATGATACGCTTGTATTATGATTATGGGCCAGTCTACCGGTTGTGGTTGGGACCTGAACTTTGTATCAACGTGAGTGATGCAGAATATGCAAAGGTAATTGGTCTGGTACAATGTTGTCTATGGTAATAAATAGAGCCAGGATATTAGGCAAAATGCCTTTTTTAAACTGAGTGTATACAGTATATGAGACCTATTAGAGATAAACACGTTTTCACACATTTGGGAACAATAGGCCCAATTTTTATTTTGCCTTTTTTACCTATTTTAGTTCACTTTGCCTATTTTAAGGTTAAATGTTTTTTTTTTAGCCTTTTACATCATTATTGTACATTTTCTATATTTTTAATGCATTTAAAATAAACCGCACATAAATTATATATATATAAAAAAACGGTTGTACAAATTAAAAATATATGTTGACCTCACAATATTTGCTAAGAATCTTATTCTCCAGCAATACATATGTTCACAAGAAGTCGTAAACTTTTCTCCCCTACCGATTCCATCTTTTATGTCACTTAACAAAGATGTTTGAACAGTATAACCCTCAGTGCTCAGGTCAATTCGGGGTTTACCAGCGAAAGAAAGAGGATGAGGGAAGTATTAAAAGAAAGTCTCCAGGTCCTGTTACTGTTGTTGCTTTCACACACAAGTCACGCATACTTTGAAGTCTCTAATCAGTTTTTTTCGATCTCAGAAAGAAAGTAGAAACAGTCCTTCTGAAATAAGTTGTTTTAAGTTTGCTCCAATCACTTCAGTAGAAATAGAAAGATCTTTTTCCACCATGAAAAACATTCTCTCTGACTATGACATTGACAACTTAAAAAAAGCATCTTGTTGTGACATGTAACCAAGGAAAGCGAGTACCATATGGGATAGTTTATTAAGTATTTGTGTATTTTTTTATCTGTTTCCATGAATAATAAATGCCTATTTCACTGCCTATTTTTACTATTTTAGTGTCTATATGCCTACCTATTTTAACCAAAATTAATGCCTAGACAGACTAGATATCAATGTCATAGATATTAATGTGTTTTACAGTTACCCAATATCCAGATATTAATGTTACAGCCAACTGTCTATAGCAAAGTTACACTTGCTCAGCATATGTTATCTGTTTGCACTATGATTTTATGGCTTTAGGTCACAGAGTCACTGTTTTTTATTATTAGAGATCGGAATTTTAGCAAAATTTCTATCCGAATTCTTTCTAAAAACGAATTTGAACCAATTGAATCTTGGGGATTTCGATACCAAGGTTTCATTTTGCTCTTTTCTGTTTTTTTTTTTTTTTTTTTTTTTTTTAAGTAAATACCTATTTTGTGAATAAATAACCTATATTTGTCTCGATCAAAATTTTTCCTGCCAGCAAACTCTGAGTAAGGTTTAATCATAGACAAATGGGTTTAATTACTGTAGGATATCTTGTTGCATACAAAATTATCAATTCTATTTGTATACCATAAGTTATGTAACTACAATTATTAATTTTATTTTTACAGTTATAATTAAACTTCGTAAGTTTATGCACTAAAAAGCAGAAAATATGCCTGCATTTATGCACAAAAAATAAATCATCTATACTAATAATAAATCTGTAGCCAAAATTTTTCTGGTAATTTTCGATTTTCCAAAAATAATTGGTCCTAACATATATAATTAACCACCCTGAAACCGAAAATCGCTTTTTTGAAATTTTTGTTTGTATATCTGTCTGTCTGTATGTTTGTTACCTTTTCACGCGATAATGGATGGACGGATTTCGATGAAAATTGGAATATAAATTATGTTCGTTGTAACTTAGATTTTAGGCTTTGTGGCATTCAAAATACATTATTTAATAGGGGGGTTATAAGGGGGCCTGAATTAAATGAATCGAAATATCTCGCTTATTATTGATTTTTGTGAAAAATGTTACATAACAAAAGTTTCTTTAAAAATAATTTTCGATAAGTTTTATTCCTTCAAAAATTTTGATAGGACTGTTATTTAATGAGATAAATGAGTTTTAAAATTAAAATAACTGCCATCTAAGGCCATATAATGAAATAAAAAACAAATGATTTCGTCTATAAGGGGCCTTGGACAGCAACAATCGAAAGCTATGAAAGATAGCCTACAGAGAATGTTTCTGTGTTTGTATGAAGTAATATCGGAAGCTAAATTAACCGATTTGTATAATTAATTATTATTTCACCATAGGAAAGTGTAGTTTCTCTAGATGGACATAATGCTATAATGTTATTACAGTAACTTCTGATATAATATAATGTAATGTAATATAATATAATATAGTATAGTATAGTATAGTATAGTATAGTATAGTATAGTATAGTATAGTATAGTATAGTATAGTAAAGTATAGTATAGTATAATATAATATATGTAATATAATATTATATAATATAATTTAAGTTATTTGAAGGGTTCAGAACCATAGTGGGCCAAACGCCATTTACTGAATACGTAGAAAACAAGGGTTAAAATTAAGTTATTACCATAATTCAATGGAAACCTATAACAAGTAAAATAAAGTATACACATTAAATCTAAATGATGTCAATGTTCATTAAACTATGGTTGCATGTAATAAAAATTAGAAACATGTTAAAGGAATTGTCATTGCACCAATGAGTGGTCTCTGGACCAAAATGATCGCATTTTAATTATTTGGATGCAATTTAAATTAAGTAACATATTAAACGATTTATCCTCTATCAAACACGAAAATAATGTTATAGAACGAATAAATGAAAACAAGACGAAGACCATGGTTGTCAGAAGAAAAATAAAGAAGATAGACTTGCAAATACTAAATGAGGCAGTAAAGCAAGTGAACAGCTTCAAATACTTGGGGTGTACTATAAGCAGTAACATGAATTGCTGCCAGGAAGTCAAAAAGAGGTTAGCAATGGCAAAAGAAGCTTTTAATAGAAAAAGGAGCATTTTCTGCGGACCTCTGGAAAAAGAACTAAGGAAGATACTAGTGAAGTGCTTTGTGTGCGGTGTGGCATTGTATGGGGCAGAAACATGGACATTACGAAGAAATGAAGAGAAACGACTAGAAGCATTTGAAATGTGGATATGGAGAAAGATGGAGCGTGTAAAGTGGACAGACAGGATAAGAAATGAAGTTGTGTTGGAAAGAGTGGTTGAAGAAAGAATGATGCTGAAACTGACTAGGAAGCCAAAAAGGAATTGGTTTGGTAAATGGTTGAGAAAAAACTGCGTACTGAAGAATGCACTGGAAGGAATGGTGAACGGGAGAAAAGTTCGGGGCAGAAGAAGATATCAGATGATAGGCGACATTAAGTTATATGGATCATATGCAGAAACTAAGAGTAAGGCAGAAAATAGGAAAGATTGGAGAATGCTGGGTTTGCAGTGAAAGACCTGCCCATGGCAAACTTGAAGGGTAATTTGCAGCTTACCAATGCTACACTTTTCCTAAATACATTATAAATAGATCTAGAATAGATGCAAATTTGGTTAAAATTGTGGATTTGATTTTATTTAATTTGATTTTTATTAGTTGCAGAAATTACAAGCATTCATGGCATCGTCAGTACACAAAAAAAATTCCATAATTCAATATAATAACAATAATAATAATAATAATAATAATAATAATAATAATAATAATAACAATAATAATACAATGCAAACATAATTCTAAGTAATACGAAAAACTACAATTAATTTAATTATACATTGAAAGTGAAGCACAGATACAAAGATACAAAAGATAATAAGTATACAGACAATACAAACTTAATACATACTAGGTAACATGCTGATTTCGGGTACGAAACACATCTTGGAGCTTTCAGCTTAACCTCTTCTTCTAGTCTCCAGGTGTGTGTGGCACTGTCCCAGCCAGACTTTCCATTTCCTCTCCCCATTCTTGACCTTCACTCTGGCAACCTGAGACATTAAAACGAACGAGGACAGTATCAAGGAGAGAAAGTTAATTAAATCACTAACAAAATTTAGATCTCAAAAATGAATTTAGACAAAAACATAAAGTAAAACTGTGTTTGCAGTGCTAAGTTTGCCTCAGAGTGACTCTCCTATACACAAGATTCTTCAGTGTATGTATCTAATGCCTACCCACTTCACTTGTGTGATTCAGGTTGAGTCTTCAACGTTGTGAGAAAAAATCAGACAGAATTCGGACTTAGATTAAACAATATCAAGATTGGAATCATTTCTGATCCAGAAGATCAAAATGACATCACAAGGAGAAGTAGGGAGTGTTGGGGTAATTTGGATGTAATGAGGTAATTTGGGTAGGGCTATAAGTTACAATTTATTAAATAAGCACTTTACCTAATCTTCCAACACATGCCAATTTAATACATATCGTCTATTTCACAATTGCCTATCATGGAGTTTTAGAAATTTGTGTTAATCACACTGATACTGCCTGGTAAAAAAAAAACTTTCTTGTTTACCAGTCTGAAATGACCCATCACATTCAAAGCAGAAAACAACTGAGATACAGTAACCAAATTCATGTATGTGTACATTACACATGTTTATAACATGTTTTAAATTAATTTAATAATATATTACTAATAGTTTGTTAGTAAATTACAATTTAAAAATTAGGAGTAATTTGGGTATAAGTTACAATTTATTGAATAAAACTTCAAACATATGCCAATTTAATATATACTCCATGTTGTTGTTGTTGTTGTTTTCTAATGCCAGGCGTTTGACAATAAAGTCATTTGACCTCTTGCACTCCAATATTTTTCAAAGCTATTATCATGGCCAGCCACTGAAGAACAGATTTTGTGGTGTTCCAAATCCATTTCTTGGTTTGAGTTGCACAATGGGCAGTTAGGGGACTGATATATTCCAATTCTATGCAGATGTTTGGCCAAACAATCATGGCCTGTTGTCAATCTAAATGCAGCTACAGACGATTTTCGTGATAAATCGGGAATTAACTGTGGATTTTGATGCAGAGAGTTCCATTTTTTCCCTTGAGATTGTGTTATCAAATTTTGTTTGTTGAAGTCTAAGTATGTAGATTTAATAAATCTTTTCACAGAGTAATATGTAGATAGATCTTGTCTTGACCGCCATCCGACGAATATACTCAATGTTGTCTATTTTATAATAATGGAATGTTACAATTTTTATTGATCACACTGATACAGTCTGGTAAAAAAAAACTGTTTTTTATTACCAGTGTATGAAATGACACATCACATTCAAAGCAATATTACTGGGAAACCAGTTGTGATACAGTAGTACCACAGTCTAGTATATACAATCACGAAGCTCAATACGTAGTAAATATGCATCCATAGATAGTTGCTAACCACTAGGATCACTACAATCGCCTCATTACAGACAATGCGAAATAGTCTCTTATTCCTAGTACCCCCATAAACTGAAGCTTCGTGACTGTATATACTAGACTGTGGTAGTACAGTGACAAAATTCATGCATGTGAACATTACACATGTTTTTAATAAATTTAGCAATATATCATTAATAATTTGTTAGTAAATTATAATTTACAATCATGGGATAATTCAGGTATAATTCTAGGTTAATTGGTTACTAACCTACTTTTCATTCCATATCATGTCATGTACTACAAAAATTATAGATTGGTGAAAGACAAATAAATATGCGAAGTATTTTCTGTCCCTGATTTTAATGGGAGATATTTTAAATGTACAAATTAAGCCTTAACAAGAGCTTAAGTATTGGCTGAATTTTTTTTATCTTGTTAGGCCTAATTAAAATTTTTAAATGTCTATCTAACTTCTAATTCTATTCTAGGATACACAGACTAAGCTATGATTGGGTTAATTTGATTTTATAAAAACTTTAAAGCATGATTTAATTCAATAATACACAGTATACCCAAATTTCTCGATCCATGGGGAAATTAAGTACCGGTATACCGGTAGTTGAACTTAGGTTTATTATGATAAGAAGAGGTCAACATACTTGAAAATTCTATAGAATCATTTTAGAAGGTCACAGTGCTAACATATAAAAAACTGACCGGAAAATTTTATCATAGTAACAGGCTATGGGCCTCTGAACTTAAGAAAAAGGTCTTTTTTATACTAAAATTACCTCAACCCACCCTATGCTTCAAGAAGAAATTTGCAAAATAGCAGCTGCTAGATGCAAAATAGGCCACAAAGCATTTTTTTTTTTTTTTGCAGAAGTAGTGATAAATAACAAGTACTGCCCGTGCCTCACTTCCTGAGCTGTTTCTTTGCGGGGCGAGACACAGAGGGGGAGAGTAGGAGGTGCTGGTTACCGCATGTGCCTACTACCCTACGTTCAACACATCGGCCTTTTCAGGATTCCTTTCGTCAGCTATGGAGCAAGATCAGCCATGGACAAGCGAATGTATAGGCTATCCCCTCACAAAAAAAATTATGTCCTACTCATCAATTCCTGTAACTAAACACTAATATCAGTGTTACGCTACAGTCTACTCGAGATTATCGACCTAATCGCGATTACGGTTGTCATGTGTACACATCCGTTAACTCTTTCTTCAATGGTAGTGTTTCTCAAACTTTTTCAAACGCGAAACTCCTTTTAATCTAAAGTGTAAATGCGGAATCCTTGTAACATTTTATTAGTATTTAATAATTAACAGGCCAGTGAAAGCTAGTATCTCAATCATTCTGTTCAGTGGGACGAATGTATTTGCTTTCTAAGCTTGCAATCTGGTTTTATGGCGGAAAGTTGTAGTCTCATTTCTACTGTACTTCCAGTGATGAAAGGATAAGTATTATGGGTATTTTCCGTTTTAGATGTTCATTAAACATATTATTACGCATATTATTGGAATATTATTATTATTACGCATATTCTTGGATTATTATTATTATTATTATTATTATTATTATTATTATTATTATTATTATTATTATTATTATTATTATTATTATTATCATCGATGGTTTCATGTTATTATTGATTCATATTTTTGTAACATTTATATATTTTTATAGTGCCCACTAAGTACAAAATAGCCACCGGAGCAGCCTAGTCAGCTAAGGCACTTGCCTATCTATCCAGAGTTGCTCTCGAGCGCGGGTTCGATTCCCGCTTGGGCTGATTACCTGGTTGGATTTTTTTCCCCCGAGGTTTTCCCCAACCGTAAGGCGAATGTCAGGTAATCTTTGGCGAATCCCCGACCTCATCTCGCCAAATACCATTTCGCTATCATCAATCCCATCGATGCAAAATAACCTAGTAGTTGATACAATGTCGTTAAATAACCCAGTAAAAAAAAGTATAAAATAAAATTTAAAATCACATAGGGCTCACGGAAACCCGGAACATACTTTGAGAAATGCTGCTCTATGGTAATTCAGCAGTTGTCCAGACTGTACGAAGAGAGGCCTAGTGTGTACATACATTTTAGGAAATTGCCATCAGAGATAATAGCGATAGTGGTAACCACGATTAGAGTATCCAGTATTATAAACAGTCAAGACCCCTGCAATGGCACAGGATAATGTTTTCAGAACATGTAATATGCTGTCGTGCCACACGCTGCAGCTGCCATGATGGTCTGAGCATACCTAAGAGGCGTGGTTATAAGCACTAGGGAACTCTCGGTTCAGGACGTGAGACACGGGCAGTAATTAAACCAATATAATATGCTTTAGATCTGCCTTTGCCAGATGGGGGGGGGGGGTGTTGAGAGGAGAGGGAGACGCGGAAGGCACACGCAATGTGGGATTAGAGATAAGCCACTTGATAAGCTGGCAACTCTGATATTGCATTCAGAATTAACTGGAAGTTTGCAACTGATGTGTGTGGATCTAGCCTTGTAACTATGAAATGAGTGATCTGACGACTCTGTTTGATCCACAGGCACTCCTCTCATCCCATGTTGAGTTGGACAAGGCTTGGTCCTACAAGTACGTGAATTCCTGGCTGGGGACTGGCCTGCTCACAGGCACAGGTCAGTTCCTATAGTTTTGTAAGATACCTTAACGGTAGACATAGGTATATTTGTATTTAAAATAGCCAAGAAAAAGGAAAATTAAAAGTCATTCAATTTACTGAAGGTAATTCTGAAGAAGTGTAGCTTGAATTTTTATATTGATTGTGAAATATGCAAAAAATAATCAACTTCATGAAAGTAGGATTGGGGTGGTTATAAAAATGTAGAAATGATGTATGGAAGACAGTGAGTTTTATAAATAACTGGAAGTAGGGCTCCTATTAGTACCTCAGAGGCCTCATGTGAACCATCACCAGAAGGTCCACTCACTTATTTTTAAAGAGAGACTGTATAGAAAGTAATTACAGAAAATTTTTCGAAAGAACTCTTCTGACGTCGCAAAAATTCTTCTAGTTTTTTTCCTTTTTCTTTGCGTTTGGAAAGCATGATTGAAACTAGCGAAATCACTGCTTTCTCTATATATTTTAGAGGAACTAGCACAAACATACTGAAATAAGATCTGGTACTGAATCATAAGCAGTGTGTAGAGTGACATAATCTTTTTTTTTTTTTCCTAGTTTTGAAAGATTTTATATGGTATTTCCCGGAGTTAGTTATTTGTATTAATATGAACTCTACCCAAAATTCGTCCAAAATGAAACTTCACAGCGTACTTTCCCAAATATTACTATTGATACCAGTTAGGTTTATTTTACGAAATTTTTATATCATAGTTCTGCAAAATAGTTCCTCATTTACAAACAGTTACATTGCAAGTAGAACCTGGATGTTCAGGCACTCATTTTGGCTAAAATAGACACTTAAAATTCAAGAAATAGGCAGTAAAATAATAAAAATAGGCAAAAAATTACGTAAAGATAAAGTAAAATCACTAAAATAGTAATTTAACATAAAAGTGTGTTCTGAATCTCAGTGCTGAGCAATCTGATAACATCACGGTGTTCCGAATTTCAATGATGACGTCACTGATGCTCCACAGGTGTCGCACCGGTTCCATCAACTTGCAGAGGTGGTGGCAGTATCCATCAGCTGCCATCAGTGAATCTGATTGGTTCTTGTATAGGACGGGAATTAGCAGACGAATGACATCGTTGTGTCATGGCAGTGTGTTCTGCTGTATTGTCTGTAATGAGCACAACGTAAAAAAAAATATGTTAATGGCTTATGAGCGAAAATGTCAACGGACCAGTTATTACTATTAGTACTGATTCAAGAAATAAATTGTTTATGCTCTCTTTCCTTTGAACGAGATGACAGTATGGAAATTTGGCAAAATCTTGCTAGCATAGCACATACAACAACTTTTACAGCCGCCATGATAGTCATCCAACTTTCCAGCAATTTTGTTCCTATTTCACTGCAGTGTGACGTCATTGATGTCCATTGGTCCGGTGAGATTTGGAATACACTGTAAGCTATTTAATAAACCTGTGTATCACATTTCAGTACTTACTCTTAATTTTCCTGGTTACATGCCACAATGAGATATTTTTTCAAGTTCTCAACTATTATAGTCAGCTGTCTGTCAGAGAGAATGTTTTTCATCAACATACTTAAAACATGATATTGTGGATGGACTCATATTGGTAACAATAGCGCAAACTAATATGGCAATCCTGCTAATCGCTTTCAATATGATTCAATCTGTTAGAGAATTTATTTTTTCCCCTCTCTGCACTGTTTTCTTGGAATCTGTAGAAACTGAACCTTTCAGACAAGAGAGACCAAATGCCTCGGAGTATAAGATACAGTATTGATAACTGGTCTCACCAACCCTCTCAGCCGACTGATCAGAATTGGGCTGGTTTGTAGGCATAGCACCACAAATAATTTAAATATATTTCTGTGGAGTGAGATTCTCAATAGATTCCCATTATGCAAATACATTGTTTATTTTTTGTAACAAATGCCTAATTTATAAAATAAAAACTTTAAAACTTTCTATTGTTAAGAACGTTAAAAGTGTTGCAGTTTTAAAATAGGTAATGTACTTTTATGACATACAGGCCCCATTTCAACACCGGTGCAGTGTCATCTTCAGTGTTCTTCGAACTACTGCTGCTTGAGCTGATCTTGATTTCTGGCATTTGCTTTTATCATTGGTGGGGGTGGGTGTTGGTTTTTTTGTGTGTCGTGTATTGTGATATCTTATAATGTATGTGTAGTAAAGGTATATTACCTTTTTTTTTTAAATTATAGAATAAAAATTGTTTTCATTTATATTTTTAACATATTCGGAATTGGTATAATTTTTTCCTTGTACTGATTATTTAATTTATACAGTACTTAATAGCAAAAAAAGAAAATAAAAAAAAGGGGGGGGCAAAATTATAACTGGTCCTACCAACCCGGAATGTGCAGGAAACATGCATTTCTCTATTAAATTCTTTCTCAAATGTACCTAGTTAAAAAAAAAAAAAAAATGCATTTTGCCTAATTCCGGGCTCTAATTGTAAGTAACTATATACAGTACCGTACTTTCTGTCAGCAATACCAGATCATCAGCGAAGATTATGACAGTTGATGTTATATGTATAATTGCTCATTCCTCCTGCAAATTTATCCATAAGTGTCACATTTCACTTTCTGTACAGGACCCAAGTGGAAAGCTCACCGCAAACTGATCAACCCCACATTTCACGTCGAGATCCTAGAGCAGTTTGTGGAAGTGTTTAACTCTAACGCAGACATTCTGATAGAGAAGCTGGCAAGCCAAGTGGATGGTCCCGAGTTCGACATCTTCCCTTACATCACCCGCTGCAGTCTTGACATAATCTGTGGTGAGCTTATGAAGAATTTTTAATAACACCTCTTAACTTTTATTTACTCAGAATTATTAGAATAAGGGAAACACAATCTTCAACAGATATATACCTACTCAAAACATATATAGTATACATTTTATTTTATTTTGGATGGCCAGTTAATTCTGGAATATGAAGATTAGTTACAGCTATCTTCATATAAATTGAAAGAAATGCAGGTTTGAATACTATCAAATTTGAACTACAAAAATGAAAACAACAGCAGTCTCCTTATAAAAAGAAATAATATCTACAATAGGTATAATCAGTGCTCTTCTTCAATTTGTGGCAGAGCTTAGTTACTTTGAACGTGATATTACCTACTCCAAATAAATAATCGATTAAGAATTTTATTATACTGACAACTTTCTAGTGTTAAAGAAAACTGATTGGTAAATTACCTAGTTGACTAGTTTCGACTTCTTGTTAGTCATTCTCAAAACTAATGAGGTCCTTGTTTCTTCCTGTTTCTTCACTTCATGAGGTTGTAAGTGGTTGGTTATCTTGAAAAACTTATTGCGCAGAGTTACGATGGTGCGTCAGTAATGAGTGGAGTGAATGGTGGGGTTCAGGGCTAATGTGAAGAAGAAATACTCGAATGCACATTATGTTCATTGTTATGCCCATTGCTTTTTTTCTAGCGAAATGTGCCGGAACTGCGTTCCGACACCTTTTTCTTGTATTTTTCATCATGTAACCAAGAAATGTGTTAATATGTTTTTGACATAACTTTGCTTTGAACTTCGCTTAGTCCTTGAAAGCATTAAGTTGGACGAAAAGGAGAAAAAAAACAACAAAATTCCCATGCACTATATCTCCATCTGCTATAATATATTCTGCACAGGGTTCCACCATCTTTTTCTCCAGAAGAAAAGCACTGGTTACGCCCATCAATTATTGATTTTTAAGTATGCAACAAATGACTAGTCAAATACGCGAAGTTCGATTGTTTTTTGCAAATTTGTCTGCTTTTTTTTTATCGCAATCTCCGCAACGCACAGCTGTTTTGGGCTCAGTGGTCGCTAGAAGACTCCCTAGGATTTCCAATACAAAGTGAAATTTCACTAGTGGGCTTGTTATCACTATCCATGAAAACAGAAATGAATTAATGAAATGCTTAGAAGAAATACTGTCTGGAGACTTTGACAGTGTCACTCTGAATGAAGCATCGAGTTTAATGAACCATTTGAAGTATAGTCGTTTCATGTTTCCATTAGATCATTTTTTTAAATTATGCCACATGTGGATATACTGTAAGATCAAATGCAAAAGCGATGCACTGATCCTATTCAGATCACTAACAACATTGTCTTCTTCGAGAAAGCTATTGAAGGTGTTAAGGAGGGAGTTCAAACGGAAAATGAAGACTGTGAAATGATTAACAGTTCAGAACTGTGCCGTCTTTCTCCTGATAGCAAAACCGCTGTCGCAAATGAAGTGTATGATATCATCATTGTTCACGCGAAAGAACATTTTTCATACTGTGGTTATCTGATTGCTTCCACATTATTCCAAAGTTCAAATTATAGGGCATTTTCAATACACTTCCCATAAAAAATATTGGAAAATATAGTAAAATCGTATCTATTTCTTGAACCAAAAAACTTAAAATTGAACTAATGACATTGCATAGAAAACAACTTTCACAAGAATAATGGGCACTTCCTCTTTTGCAATTTTTCCTAAAAAACATCTGTTCATAACTTATTCGGAAACAGTGAAGTTTGCCATTTGAGGCGCCACTATGATGGAATTATGTTCCCCATAGATGCTTCCATCTATCATTACACGTGGCAATGATATGGATGCTTACCAAGGTCAGTGTGCATCGTTGTATTGAATGTGTGAAGACACGACATCATTGTATCCAAATCAATTTCATCGCTCTCATAGTCACTTACAGGGATGATTGTTTTCCTTATACCCTGGAGTTTTCGTTTTACTGGACCATCATTCGTGCTAGTACCATTGATACTGGAAAAGCCTGCTTCTTTATTTACTAGACTATAATGTTAAATGATGTTTTAGAATATACTTAGATACCGTATTTGCAGAAGTAAATAATCACATTGATCACATTTTATTAAAACAAATATTTCAAAATGATATACAACTATGGTCCACGAAAAATTGTGGTACATAGTTGAGGACTGACTTCTAGCCTTGAGGTTAAACATTTTTCACGCAGAGACCTTAACCTCTGCCAGTCTAATTATTACGCGAAAGTAAATACTATATAGCCAGGTTTAATTGTACAAACAATCATATATCTATAACTTACCAGTTCTAGAGAGAAGAGCTTAATAAAACAGACAAAAACAAACTGAATGATTTCGTGTCTTCACACATTCAATACAACGATGCACACTGACCTTGGTAAGCATCCATATCATTGCCACGTGTAATGGTAGATGGAAGCTTCTATGGGGTAACATAATTCCATCATAGTGGCGCCTCAAATGGCAAACACCGAACCCTTGGGGGACTAAGTAGTATATAATGCGTTTTAGACCATAGTTGGGTGCTTGGACCATAGTTATGGGAAGTGACGGTACCACAAGAAAGTGAGGGTGGAATTAAGATAGTAGAGGCTGTATATTGTGCATTTCTATCTCTTGCTGACTAAAAAGAACATGTTGTCAGGATGCCCTCCAACCGCTTGCCAAAACTGATCTTACACTACTCAAGAGACCGAAGGAACTCGGGAAGACCTAAAAAGTACTGGATAGAGATTGTAACAGACTCCTAGGTCTAATATGTGAAATAGTCATGATGATGATGATGATGATGATGATGATGATGATTATTATTATTATTATTATTATTATTATTATTATTATTATTATTATTATTATTATTATTAAAGTAAATTGGATGATTTATGTAATAATGGAGCATATTAAAATGTCTATCTTGCTTTTTAGTTTAGGTAAATGTATTTCTTACGTTTGTGTTAGATGAACTTAGCACCATGTCATGCATTATTGTTGCAGAGACGGCCATGGGAGTGAGTGTGTTAGCACAGCAAGACAGCAACTCTCAGTATGAGAAGACCATCAGAAAGTAAGCAAGTTTATCTCAAACAATTCTACTGAAGTCAAAGTCGACTTTGTTAGAGACAGAATAGACAATAAGAGCATACTTATTAAGAATAAAAAGTTTATAACAAGATCGGAATTTGGCGATTTTCATTATGTAACAAGGCGTATATTCTCAGTATCAGTGCAATGTTAAATCTAGTGAATAATTGGTTTAATGTAGGCCTAAATAAATTAGCACTTAAATTTCGTAAAACTAGCAAAATCAAATTTGGTACATATAATAGTGCTCAGTTTTCGTACAATATTAGATTACATGGAGCTGCTGTCAAAGAATCTATAAGTATAAAGTTTCTTGGTTTGAAATTGGGTACCGGTATTCACTTGAAATGGAAAACACATAGTGCTAGACCTACAGAATATGTTATTCCTTAACTGAGCTCTACCTGTTATGCATTAAGACTCTTATCTTCTGTTTGGCGATATAATAATCTTAAAGTGGTAAATTTCGCATACTTTTATTTTATAATGAAATATGGATTAATACTGGTATTCAAGAGCAATACATCTGAGGCTAATATTTTGTAGTTTTTGCAAACGAAAGCCCAAAGAATAGTAAGTGTGCATAAAAGGACGTCATATTAAAAGATTTTTCAAAATTTAGAAATGTTGTCCTTACTTTTTGAGTATATGCTTTCCCTGATTATGTTTGTTTTAACATCCATGATAGATTTAGTGCTAACCAGAACATTCTTAATTTTAATTTTATGATTTTTTTATTATTGACTTTACAAGCCATGATGGCTTTCCAATGCAGGACAAATTATATTGTTTCAGATTACTCTGTCCAATCAAATATTTTTCCAGTCAGTTATGCCTATTATTTACTAATTTTTTCCATATAGTCGAAATATCTCATACGCAGTCTTTCCAGTGGCTTTTCTTTTGTGACTTTCCTAATTTTCCTTTTTGATGGAGCTCTCATCACATTTAAATTGTGTTTCTTTTATTTCTGCAATTACATCTGGATGCTTATATAAATTGTAAATTTCTTCATTTTTTTCTGAGTCTCCATTTTCTGCTAATATTATCTTGTAGAGGCTCAAATTGGGGGAAGTTACACAACGCAGAGCTGCACGCATTGTATTCTTCACCTGACATAATTAGGAACATTAAATCCAGATGCTTGAGATGGGCAGGGCATGTAGTACGTATGGGCGAATCCAGAAATGCATATAGAATGTTAGTTGGGAGGGCGGTGGGAAAAAGACCTTTGGGGAGGCCGAGACGTAGATGGGAAGATAATATTAAAATGGATTTGAGGGAGGTGGGATATGATGGTAGAGACTGGATCAATCTGAGACTGGATCAATCTTGCTCAGGATAGGGATCAATGGCGGGCTTATGTGAGGGCGGCAATGAACCTCCGGGTTCCTTAAAAGCCAATAAGTAAGTAACTAAGAGGCCCAAATACTCGTATTTTTTTCAACACCTTTCTCTAAAGTATTTTTAATTTAGATTCTTCACGTTTTGTTGAAGTTCAAATCTCAGATGCATAGGCAAGGATAGGAAAGATTATGCTCATATAATAATATATATATTTTTTTTCCTTGAAACTATCTTGCTCTTAAGAATGTTCAATAAAAAATAATGTGCCGTATTGCAAATTATAGTCTCTTGCTAATTTCATCAGTTATATTATCTGACGCAAAACACAAATCAAATCTCCATCTCCCTGTTAATCTCAGCTGTTATAAAAAAGAAGTTCACTAGTTCACTATTCATGTAGGCACTGCCTACAACTTGAAGGGTCAAGAAGAAAGGTTTAAAATAGAATTAATAAAATTTCTCTATTCATACCTTCTACTCAGCTGATGAATGTTATTGTTTATGTGAGTAAATTAATTAATCAACTAACTATACATTACATATTTTTCTGTAGCTATTTACTTGTTCCTCATTTCAAAGCATGCTGATGTGATATCTATGGAATGCAATTTAAGTGAAGTAAAATGAAAATTAATACATTTTGTTTAGGCTTGCTGAAAACAATATTAAGGTCTGCTCGCACCAATGTGGGATGCGGGAGCAGCAGCAAAAGCGAAACCAATGCGAATTATTGTGAGTACAGCGGGATATGAATCCACTCACACTGCAGTGACATAATCCCGCTCGGGTGGTGGGACTGCAGCGTACTACTTGCAGTTCGCTGCAAGCAGTGTTTTCCCGCATCCCGCATTCATTTTGGCAATGGCAACTGAACAGTTAACCCTTTGTTAGGTGCGTGGGGTACAGGTGTATCCCAGACCAGACGTCTGCATCGGACGTTTTCGCTTGAGCGCCAAGTAGTTCATAGAATAATCCGACAGGTAGCGCACATGCATGATGGGTAAAATTGTCACGAGCGATAAATCCTCGAACGGTATAAGCCGAGCGTTAGACATTCGTTCTTGTTACAGTGATGAACTGTGTAGTAACATCATAGACGTTTATCATTTCAAAACTTTGCAGTGTTTAACTAACCTCTCCATAGTACAACTACAAAACTTGCTTTAAAATGTAATATAAATGTTGTAGGTAAATTCCCCCCCCCCCCCCCCCCCCCCCACAGGAGTGATTTTGTTTTTGCCACATCTGATGGATGTTATTGGATGTAAATGTAATTATTATAAACGGAGAACACAATCACGATAATGCAAGAACTGTATCAAGTTTTCTAGTAATAATAATAATAATAATAATAATAATAATAATAATAATAATAATAATAGTAATAATAGTAATAATAATAATAATAATAATAATAATAATAATAATCTCTAATAATTAGTGTATCAGTCTTTGCGTCTGTAACAGTTGTGCAGCATGATTATTAGTTTTATTATATTTTCCGTGATGTTGTCTCTGTACTAATATTGTTATTAATCTACTGCTATAGCAATAATATTTTGTAAAACGTTTCTACATTGTTGCAGTATATATGCGGAACACTATGTATGGACCTATCATATTATATATATGGTAAATCAAATATTGAATAATTATTAATTAGCAATAATACCTGTTTATCGAAGTTTTTCATACTATTTTATTTATAACTTCATGGTCCTGTTTTGATACCGGTACATTCCATTGACTGTTCCATTAAACGTTTGTCATAAACGCAGAAAATAAAGCCTTATTTTTACCATGTGAGCAAAACATATGTGTATCTTATCTGTCGCCTTCCATACAAGATAAGACATGTCGGTGAGATGACCTTGTACTGTGCTTCTATTTATTACGAGCGTATCATGACCGATCTTATCTCACTTGAGGGTGCGACACTCGACTGAGTTCAAATGAGCGATTTAACTCCAATGCAGCACTTTGTCCCAAACATTTTCGTTCTGTATCTTTTTTATAATATTTCTGCGCATGTGCCGCTTCAGGTACCTTGCTGCTTATCTGTCTAGAACAGATGTGTGCTACTTTCAAATTTTAAATTGTCCTTGTTGTATATAAAAATAAGGCTTGTTGTTTAGTGAGTGCCAACAGACCACACACCAACACACAACCTTCTAAGTTATTACGATAGGCATGTGGGGTACAGGTGTATCCCAGTGATTTTAGTTCTTCTGTAACTTTCTTTCTAAATATTTCTGCATTTGTGCCGATTCAGGTATCTTCCTGCTAAACTGTCTGCAAGGGTTTGTTCTACTTCCAGATTTGAAATTGTCTCTGTCGTGAGTAAAATTGAGGATACTACACATCCAGCCAAAAAGCTAGACATTTTACACTCTAGAACAATATCAAATTTACAAACATACAAAAACATATCCCCAGCACATTTTGAACATCAACTCAATTTCAAAACACATACCATTTTCGACACAATCCTGAACATAACCCACCGCAACAGGATATCAGAAGATAGCATGGCATCTTCACTAGGCTTCGGACAATGAAGAACACCACTTAGAAACTGGTCAGCCAGGTAAAATATCCACATATTAACACAGTAAAGAAGTTACAAAGTTAATCAGTGATACTAATTTTGTTGGAGGTACCAGTAAGTGTAAGATAATTTAATACAAAATTTACATTTTTATTCCTATGAGTGATTGTTTAGACAGAGCCCAGTGCTCTGCTTTGCCTAGGGGCCTGTAATAGTGATCCTGTCTCAACCAGGTAATTATCACAAGGATTCGAACCTTGTCCAAGCGTAGGCACAAAGTAGCAGTCCCATTCATTACTCCTAGAAGCACTGCTGGGCTATTAGCATAATTAAAATTTAATTATCAATGATAAGGTATGTGATGTACGTGTCAGAAAATCATTGTGATCTTTGTGGTGATCTATAAGCTAGTATCATGCTTGGTATTCTATTTTGTTCTATCCTTTCTACTTTTTTATTTATTATTCTCTCTTGTTTGTATTTAGTTCAAACATGCAATCCTCTCATATTTATGTATTTTTCTTTTGTAAATTGTATTTTATAAGTACTATATTTAATAGCTAATAGAAATGGAATCCAGTACTATGTCTCACAGAGTTCTGTGTTTTTAATGCAGTCTGTGTGATTCCATCATGACCCGAAGTGCGAAGCCATGGCTGCATCCAGACTTCTTGTTCAACTTGTCCTCTGAGGGGAAGCTGCAGCAGCAGTGGTTGGACATAATACACAATAAAACCAGAAGCGTTATCCAGGCTCGTAGGAAGCACCTTAATGAAAAGAAGGAACCAGCACCTGCCAGTGACAGTGACCTAGGTAAACGAAGTGGCTGCTGAGTTAGAAATTAATATAACAGTTTTTCATTTGCTGAAAAAAATACTAGAAAAACTTCCTCTTTCTTATGAGCATAAAGTTTGTTCTTAAACGTAAGAGCCATTTTATATTGTTTATATGATCTTTCGAGCTACTTCTTCTTTGACGATCTTGTCATTTATTTTTCTGTCATGCGATATATGGCTTAAAGAACCTGGAGGTTCATTGCCGCCCTCACATATGCCCGCCATCGGTCCCTATCCTGAGCAAAATTAATCCAGTCCCTAGCATCATATCGTAGCTCCCTCAAATACATTTTAATATTGTCCTCCTATCTACGTGTCTGCCTCCATAAAGGTCTTTTTCCCTCAGGTCTTTCAGTTAACATTCTATATGCATTTCTGGATTCACTCATATGTGCTACATACCCTGCCCATCCCAAATATCTTGATTTAATGTTCCTAATTATTTTGGATGAAGAATACAATGCATGCATTTCTGCGTTGTGTAACTTTCTCTATTCTCCTGTAACTTCATTCCTCTTAGCCCCAAATATTGTGTGTGTACCTACCATATTTAGGCGGCCGGGTAGCTCAGTTGGTAGAGCAGCTGGCTACGGACTGGAAGGTCCGGGGTTCGATCCCAGGTGGTGACAGGATTTTTTCTCGTTACCAAACTTTCAGAACGGCCCCGAGGTTCACTCAGTCTCCTATAAAATTGAGTACTGGGTCTTTCCCGGGGGTAAAAGGCAGTCAGAGTGTAGTGCCGACCATACCACCTCATTCTAGTGCCGAGATCATGGAAAGCATGGGGCTCTACCTCCTTGCACCCAAAGTGCCTTCATGTTACGGGGATATCTCTTTAACCTACCATATTTAGGAACATAAAATCCAGACGTTTGAGATGGACAGGGCATGTAATTCAGAAATATGTATAGAATGTTAGTTGGGAGACCTGAGGGAGAAAAAATCTTTGGGGAGTCTGAGACGTAGATGGGAGGATAATATGTAAATGAATTTGAGGGAGCTGGGATATGATGCTAGGGACTGGATTAATCTTGCTCAGGATAGGGACCGATGGCAGACTTATGTGAGGGTGGCAATGAACTTCTGGATTCTCTAAAAGCCATTTATAAGGAAAAAAGAGAGAGAGGGGAGGGGAGAGAGAGGGAGAGTGAAGAGATGGAGGGGGAGGGAGGGAGGAGAGGGAGGGAGGAGAGGGAGGGGAGAGGGAGAGAGAGAGCGCATTAGATTTAAATGCAACATTCGGAAATATGACCATATTTCATCATACTTCGAACAGTTGTCGTAGCTCCGACTTCAGAACCAGAGAAAACTACATGCACCCTTGTTGCTGTATCAAATCTTGCACATTTCTTGTCCAGCTTATCTGTCATGTCTGTTTCAGAATCTCTCCAGAGAAAACTATATGCACCCTTGTTGCTGTATCAAATCTTGCATATTTCTTGTCCAGCTTATCTGTCTTGTCTGTTTCAGAATCTCCTATCTCTTCACAATTTTGACACCCAGACTCAACAAGAAACTATTATTCTTATACCTAAGCACAGAACATGCCATTATTCTCAGTCATTCATAATCTACACCTCTTGAATCTGAAATTTTCTTCCTACCGACACTAGAACCTATCAGATGCTATTGTCTTTCAAAATGAAAGGACAAAATTACCTAATTCAAATTCAAATTACATTCGCTCTTAAATATATTCTCATAAGCAATTTGTTTTCAGACTAGTTTGTGGAATTGATTTTTTTATAAATATGTTAAAAAGTGGTTATACATTATTTAAATATCTAAATAATTGTATTTTGCTTTATAAATATACAAGGGATCCGTTTAGAAAGACAAAATAAAAACGTGATAAAATGAGAACTGTTGCTATTTATTGATAATTTGTACATGCATCTAGAAGAATGGGAGTTTTGTCCAAATTAGACCTCAACGTGCCCACCATTTCGAAAACGACACAGTTCATATCTTGAAGCTAATTCCTCCCATGTGTGGTCTAACATCTCAGGTGTAATTTTCTCAAAAGCTGAGAAAATCTTTGTTCTGAGATCATACACATCATTCTTCACGAAACCCCAAAGAAAGAAATCACGTTGTGTCAGGTCTGGGAAATTTTGAGGCCACATAATTGGCCCTCCTCGACCACACCAGTTGTTACCAAGTGTCATTCAGATAATCATGGACGTCTCTTACCCAATGAGTTGGTGCACCATTCTGGTGGAACGCGAGACCCATGTTGTTTTGCTGTTGCAGTTGTGATTCGAAAAAGTTTTTCAACATGTCCAGGTATGGTCCTGATCGAACTGTTTTCTCTGCAAAGATAAACGAACCATACAGATTATAGCGACTTACCGCGCACCAAACATAAACTTTAGGACTAGCTCATTCCAGTTCATATGTGACTTATAATACCATACCATCATCGTCATTGTCCGTTCATTCATTATAATATCAGGTTGCTTGCAGCTGGTGCCTTGGGGTGAGATGTAGATTTTCTATTTTTGAAAGTATACAGCCAAGGAATCATCAAAATAATGCTACAGTTTTTTTTTTTTCCCAGGGAAAGTCAAAAATCAAATTTTCAGAAATGGTTCTGCATTTTTTCCAGCACTGTTGTTTTAATACTGCACACATGTGTGTATGTGTGAGTGTGAGTGTGAGTGTGAGTGTGTGTGTTTTTTTTTTGTTTTTTTTTTTTATTTCATCATACAACATGTCCCATTACACAGCGTAATACTACATGCCTTGGTTTTCTTATTAGGATTATATAAATATTTTTCTTAGTTATATACTATGCAGTAATAATAGTTAATGTTCGGAAAGTTTGGACAGTTTTATAGTTCATATTCATAAATGATATTGTTGTACCTAGTCAAGAAAATAAGTATAAACACATCCGTTATCTTATCATTTGATAAACATATCCGTTATCTTATCATTTGATAGCTCCAACTTATACCCTACTTCCAAATTACATTAAACTAAATGCTTTAAAAAAAAGGTACCAGCATATATACAAGCTGACCACTTATAAGGAAATAGCAGATATTATAGGAGCAGTCACTAAACAAATCTATTTCTCATACAATAGCGACTGGCCCTTCATGGGCTGTAGCACCATGGATTTACTTTTACTTTTTACTTTTTAGCGAATGCTATATCCAAACTGGATGACTAAAGATCACCCATATTCACTATAGCTATAAGCAGAATTATTCCAACTAAGATCGTGTGCACACATAATATTAATATTAAATAATGAAGAAGATAAACATGTGACAAAATTACAAATTGATACAGATAATATGTCGATTACATTTTAAAACCGATGTAGTAATATAGGCCTAATTCAATTAGATAGAAAATACTCTATCACTACATGAATAATATAGTGATACATTCCCTATTAAAATAGATATGGCTCTTACTAGAAATGTAAAGTTTATTTTTTTATATCCAATGCCACCAGGTTGTCTTTTCGACATTTCTGGTCTTCTCTCCTGGCTGTGACTTAATTGTAACCCACTTCTGAGGTTGGGCGCCTGGAAGGCGGAGTTACATTACCCAGATGATGTGATAGGATGATTATGATAATGTAGTGCCAGGAGAGGTCTAAATCTAAACTTAACCTAAATTCCAGACCATCCCTTTTAAAGAAAAATTCCTGTGCTCTAACCGGGAATCGAACCCGGGACCTCATGAGCTATAGCCAGAAGCTCTGACCACTAGACCATGAGGCTGGTCAGAAATATAAAGTAACAAAAGCTGATAATTAAGAACAAGCAACAAACACACACACACACACAATATATATATATATATATATATATATATATATATATATATATATATATATAAATAAAATACATACCAGTACTACATACACATACATAAATTTATCATTTATATACTTAAGCACACAAATTGATGGTGTTGAGTTAAAGGGAGACAAGTCATAAAATGAGTTTTGAGATAAATAAAATTAAACTTCGGTCCCTTATTGCAAATAATTTTCTTCACAAACAAAACATATCAAATACTGGTATTATTTTGTTTTCCACACACACACACACACACACACACACACACACACACACACACACACACACACACACACACACACACACACACACACACACACACACGCACACGCACACGCACACGCGCACGCACGCACGCACGCACGCACGCACGCACGCACGCACACACACACACACACACACTTACTTGTAGAATTTAACTTATGTGTTCACCTGAGGATCAAAACCTCATTTGCACAAAGAATGACAACCCTCTATACCCAAACCACATCGGTACATACATACAGACATACATACTTACATACATACATACAGACATACATACATACATACACACATACATACATGCATACATACATACATACATACACACTCACCCTACATAGGTATTACATGAGGAAAAAAAAATGACATTAAAAAAAACAGCAAACAAACACGAAGAGAGAATAAAGTTTTTACAAATGTGTATCTCTGTAGTCAACAATAGCCCATATTTAAAAGAAACTACAAACATACAAAATACAAAGATACTACTACACATAGACAATGCATACTTAATTAACCATTAAGCTTCAATTCATATGTCAACACCTCCTCTTTCACTCACTTCTACCCTCATTCATCTCCACCCATAGAATACACCAATGCGAAACACACAAGATAGAAGCCTCATGACTACTTGCAATGAAGCATCTCTCTTCAAAATGGTCGTATAGATTGCTTAAAATGTAATAGTTTTTAACATATCTTGACACTTAACATTATAACACTTATACCCTTGTAAATTCTCTAAATCAATAGCGACTTGTACAGTAAATTTCAAAATCCAGGTCCACTGCAGGATCCTTGGGGGCAGCCCTTGCTTACTTTTCTCTCAATTTTAATGTTGTTAACTGCCAAGACTGCAGTTCTCTGACTGAAGTAGTTTCTTGTAAGATTATACAAATTGATTGGGCAGTTGAATTCTCTCAGGCTCTTCAGTATGCTAGGCCACCAGGCTGCATCAAAGGCTTCCTGTACATCACGACTTATCAACACCACACTCTGGCCGCTTCTTAAGTTTTCTTCAACGTAGCCTTTGCCTACCATTGTCGCATTTGTAGTACTTTTTTGTGGTGTAAAGCCATATTGACTATCGTTAACTAAATTTTTTGTGTACACATGATGTGATATTCTGCTGATTAAAAGTGTCTCTAGCACTTTACCTCCTGTCTTCAATAAACTGATCGGGCGAAATTTTGTGACTTCTGAGCTTTTTTCCTTTCCTGGCTTCACTATAGGTATTAATGTAGCTCTCTTCCATTGCTTAGGGAAATTACCAATTCTTAGACAGCTGTTATAAATGGCAGCCATATATTTCGGAATGTGTGTGTGTTTTTTTTATACATTTTCTCTGCGTATCCTATGACCATCCTTATCACCTTTATTCATGTAGTTTGTATTGGGGACATCTAAAAAAATTATCAATGATTACTTTTCAAAAATGGTAATTTCAGTCTAAGAATACCACGCACAAGACTGTGATGTACACAAAGGTGCCAGGCAATGTCAAGTGTGCTGGGAGTTTGTTTTGTTTTTTACGGAGGAGAAACCTGAAGGCTTACAACCTGAGAATTATGGTGCTTACCACTCCTGTTCTGTGACTGATACTTATAGCTTAACAGCTACGCTCTTGTACAAGTACAGCACGCTGCTCCATGAACTTAACCCGGGTTGTGGTATGGATGACGATGATATGTGAATGAATGATGGTGAAAAGAGTCCCAGGTCCAAAGCCGAAAGTTACCCAGCAATTCTACTTCAATTGGTTGAGGGAAAACCTCAGGAAAAAATTCCAACCAAGTAACGTGTCTCAACCAGGTTTTGAATCCAGGGCTGCTCATTTTACAGTCAGGCATTGTGGACGTGCTGACAGTTTTATCTTCAGCAAAGAGTGTCGTAACATTTTCTTGTACCTGGAAAGTATGACTAAATGTCCTGATCTTGAGTTGCAGGAACCGCAACCATTCCTGTTTCCACATTTCCTACATACACCTATTCAGGTACATGATGATTTGCGTGATGACGTGCAGAATTTTTCTCTTAAATTCTACTAGTAATGCTCGAGCTGTTATTAGTCTCTCCTAAACACTTTTTTTTTTTACAATGGCAAATTTGATCTGAATAAATGCAACATTGTAAAATTCCTTTGCAGAGCGAAAAGTTACATTTATTTGGATCAAATTTCTGCATATTTAAAGGACAAAACTAAAATTCTTTCAATCAATTATTATCATAATACACTGTTCTCTTATATTGACTGAGCATATTGGGAATTAAATTAATGGCTTTTCCAAAATACGTTATGAAATATTTCATATAAAACAATTTTTATCTCAAAATGAAGCAAAAACGAGCAAAATTGTATTAAACATTGTTGTTTGAATTATCTCAAAGAATAACCCCTGAAATTACTTACGGTTCATCTTATATAGATAGGCTGACAGTAAATGTTACTTCATTTGTGTGTGTGATTGTATCAGTCTATTTTATTTTTAATGGGTTAATTGTAATAGAATTAGCCATTTCACGTTGCTTATATTCAATGCTCAAAATTAAAAAAGAAAGTTTTACGGCATATGGAGGTATTTAATGTACGATATTTATTTCCATGTAAAGATAACTAAAATACGATTTTTTAAAGATTGGTACGATATTCTAACTTACTGATCTGGCACCCATGGTTGCGCATCAGTTATTCTCCTCTCTGCCACTCGCACACCTACACTGTGTGTACTGAATGTTTACTTGTGCTGTGTTGCTGAAAGTTAAGTCTTGTGAGCTCACTTTTTTTACTACTGGTACTCTTTTCACTTTTATTTTTCCAATTTTTTTGCTACGATAACCTTTAATATTTTCATTTTCTCGTGGCACACCAGCAGATCATTCATGTCTGCCACAGCACACTGGTTGAAAATGGCTTGCTTAGACTAACAAAGAGTGGACGGAGATCTGATTTATGTCTTATATTAAAATTATGAATGTTTTTGATTAGTACTAAATGTGTATTAATTTTTAATATAAAACATTATTAGAGAAAGAATTTAGGCCTACTTACAAGATTAGGTCAATATTTCTAAATTTTGGAAAATTCTTTGAAATTATGCATACTTGTCATTATCCTTATAGCTTTCTTTTATAAGAAAAAGTTATATTTAATTTCAGAAGAGCTGCCTCAGAATATTAATCCATATTTCATTATAGAATGAAAGTATGCGAAGTACCAGTATGATAGGGTACCCGTACCAGTATTTTAAGAGTATTTATATCGCCAATGTAAGATGGAGCTCAATTTAGGAATGACATATTCTACACGCGTATGTATTTTCCAGTTCAAGTGATTATCTAATTTCGTTAAGCACATGTTTGTCACTATGCATGATTTTTATTTAACATTGTAATTTTTCATAACTGTGTAACTCCATGACTAAACTTCACCA
The DNA here is from genome assembly GCF_040183065.1 of Periplaneta americana. NCBI lineage: Eukaryota > Metazoa > Arthropoda > Insecta > Blattodea > Blattidae > Periplaneta > Periplaneta americana. Next base: position 74,362,507 of record NC_091128.1, on the reverse strand, counting down.
GTCGCCTGTAATCGTAAGTCCTGGTTTTTAACTTGATCTAACATTGTTATATCGACACCTAAGAATGAAAACCTCGTAAGTCGACTTTTTTTCGAAAATGCGATTTTCGCTCAAATTTATAGGAAAGCCCGTGCTCTTATGGTCTACAATGGCAAAATTTTCATTTTTAATTTTTTTTTCATGAAAAAAGAGAAAAATTGAAAACCACGTATCTTTTTTTGGTTCAATTTTAAAATGAAAAGTGCGTATCTCTAGTCATTATAGAAAATCCGACTTACGAGCCATCTATTTGAATGTGAAAACCTTGTATGTCGAAATCATACAGAATTTCCGACTTACGAGCCATCTATTTAAATGTGAAAACCTTGTATATCGATTTTTTGCTCTCCTATAAAATTTAGAAAATCAGACATATGAGGTTTTCATTCTTAGGTGTCGATATTATATACATTATTTTAATGTACCGAAGTACATATGATATTTCCATGCAGATATTCTGCGTCATCATACGATGAAAGAGTAATGGAACGGAGAAAAATTCTCTCCAGCGCCGGGATTTGAACCCGGGTTTTCAGCTCTAAGTGCTGACGCTTTATCCACTAAGCCACACCGGATTCCACCCCAGCGTCGGACAGAATCGTCTCAGTTTTTAGTTCCAACTCTTGGGTTCCCTCTAGTGGCCGCCCTCTGCACTACGTCATAGATATCTATGAACCTAGGACCGAAGTCCACACATGTGCTGAGGTGCACTCGTAATGAGTGACTAGTTGGCCGGGATCCGACGGAATAAGCGCCGCCTTAAATCATGAAGTGATTTACGCATATCATATATATTATTTTAATGTACCGAAGTACATATGATATTTCCATGCAGATATTCTGCGTCATCATGCGATGAAAGAGTAATGGAACGGAAAAAAATTCTGCATGGAAATATCATATCATAGTCACTCATTACGAGTGCACCTCAGCACATGTGTTCCTAGGTTCATAGATATCTATGACGTAGTGTAGAGGGCAGCCACTAGAGGGAACCCAAGAGTTGGAACTTAAAACTGAGAAGATTCTGTCCGATGCCGGAGTGGAATCCAGTGTGGCTTAGTGGATAAAGTGTCAGCACGTAGAGCTGAAAACCTGGGTTCAAATCCCGGCGTCAGAGAGAATTTTTCTCCGTTCCATTACTCTTTCATTGTATTGTTATATTAGCTTTTTTAATGTATCTCATTGTCTGGTAATTCTAAAACCAGTTTAACTTTGCATGTTTCTGTTCTTGTTTCCATGGCATTTATTACTCTTAAAATTGCTTTATAAAATCTTACTTTAATTGCTTTCTTGACTATATATTTCACAAATTGTGTCATTCAAACATTCCGGTATTGTAGCTGCTTTTCTTCCCATTACCGTACAATTCTTGTTTGCTTATGTTTATTTCTGCTCATAGTTACAATATATAAAACACATAGACCTACTTGTTTCATAATTTCACCATTTACCTTCAATTTACGCCCAGGGGATTTTATTTATTCAAATAGTTTATACTTTAATTATTGATATTTTCATACTGGATTTGCTGAAAGTACAAAAAATGGATACATTTTGTAATTTGTGTGATTCAGAAAAATCACACTATTGTAATGGTTCTTAACATAGAGAAGGAAAACAAGTCTTTTCATATTACTTGTAACTTTCTTGTCACAGGAAGAAAAAAATGCATGGCGTTTTTAGACATGCTGATTCAGTCACCAGGAAATGCACTTACAGATGAAGATATTCAACAAGAAGTCGACACATTTATGTTTGCGGTAAGGGAAAAACCATTTTCAAAAACGTGTGATGAAATGCAATCTGTAATCACATGCCTGTACAATTGACGACCTCCTTGGAAAAAGAATGTTGTTTAATCAACTGTCTAAAGGCAAGTCTGAACCTCACAAGACAGTGATACAAGAAGGCTCACCTATGAGGCAACTAGGTCAGAAGATAATGGGGTAGGGTGGCCAGTTCCTTTCCCTCTCCTTGCATACATCGTCGACTAGCTACATATTACACAAAGTCAGACTTCAGTTGCATACAAACAAATTGTTCTTTCTCAGACACATATCATCAAGTGGGATGTACTGCCTGATAATAGCTGTACATATCAGCCAGAACCTCAATCAGAGGATAGGAAAAAGTATGTAATATCAAATTAATTAAATATTTTACTTAAGTAGAAAACTTAATTTTGAAGCATTAATTTATAACAATAAATTATTGCATCTAATAGCCTATCTGAGTAAACTTGTATCCTTTATTACTGTCAAATGGTTCTGCTAGTAAATATAGACTAAATGAAATATGCCCCTGAAATTATTTTCCTTTCTCCTGAAATGTGTATTATAGAGTTGTTGGTTACACTCTTATTCCAGGGAGATGTTCAATTATATGTATAAGTTTAATTATTCGTAGGAAGAGTTAACTAAATACACGAGTTCATTGAATCTTTTAGCCGACTAAGATGCATTGTTGCTGGCCAGTCAAAGTGTGCAAAGCCTCAGTGTAATAAATTTATTTTCTTGTAAATATTTTTTTCCCATTAAAAAAACAGCTCTAATTTATTTTCTCATTTTAGTAGATGAATTCTTTCATTCATATGTCTACAACATGCAGTGAAATTAGGGTACTCAATGGAAAACATAAGAAAAAGCTAGAAACTGCGCAAATGAGATTTTTTACTATCATTGGGATATACTGGATTGCATATTTTGACGTACCAGCAAATGGTAAACAAAATTTTTAGCAACCATCTGTGCACGATGAACAAAAATCGTTTTCCAATCCATCCTTTTTGTATCAACCAAAAGGAGTTTAGGCCTAAAAAGACTATTGGAGCATTGGAAACATCAGAAGCATTTTATGATTAAGGGAACAGGGCTAAATCCCTTCATGGTGGTGGTGGTGGTGGTGGTGGTGGTGGTGGTGGTGGTGGTGGTGGTGGTGGTGGTGGTGGTGGTGGTGGTGGTGGTGGCGGTGGCGGCGGCGGCGGCGGCGGTTGTGGTTATTTTAAATACCAAAATTATTTTTCATAAATCAATCTTGAACTGTTGTAATTTGATTTTAGGAGTTGTACTTTTACTAACATGTCAGCACAACATACTGTCCATGCCTAATAAGTTTATTTGATAGGTACTTGACTTTGATGTTACAGGGACATGACACAACTTCGTCATCTCTGGGCTTCACATGTTGGCTGTTAGCAAATCATCCACATGTACAGGTAAGTGGAGTTCATCAAGAATATTCTAGTTAATGACCTATTGAAAATGAGTTATTACATAAATTAATTATTCATGAACATTACTGCTAGTATAGGTACTACTTTTTATGTTAGGTTAGGTTAATTTAAAACTTATATTGTAGTTTCTGTCAGCACTTAACGATCTATTGAATGATAGCCTTCATCACGTATAACAGATTGATCAGCCTAATGCACTTTCAAGAAAACAATTTTTATCACTTTCACTATGCTGCCATCTAGCAACTGCAAAAGAAGTCACGTTCTAACTAAAAACCATTTTCTTAGTCCAACAACATTGGAATTAGTATAAGTGTGCATGAAGTATATTATATTACTTCACATGTCTTTCAGTAGTCACCCTGCACACAAACACAAGTAATGCGCACTACAAAGTCACTCTAAAACAGGTTCCTTACTCCTAAACAAGTACAGTATGCTTCAGTTGAGGAATGTTTATTATATTAAATGCACTACTAGTTGAAATAAAGCTGCCTAAAACAAATGCGAAATTGTAAAAGTGAGTAGAGGAATTCGGAAGACAGTATGTCTGTGTAAGTGGCGACATAATTGTGTTCAGTACAATTTATGTAAGACTGACATAATCTGTTCTATAAGATGATATTTACAGCAGCAATGTAATAAAAATAATATATCAACCATTTGAAATTGACAGAAAGAAGTGAGTCTGACGATCTGTTTTTTTTAATAGCTCATGTATCGAAGCTATTCGTCTCACATTTTCCCACAGCAAGCTAAAAGATGTCAGTTGCATTACCTTTGACATCTTCCTCGGTGTAAGCATAATATTTATTCCTTTAGTTTCTGATGATGCAAGTCTAGCGCATGCTTCTTCAGAACTACGATAGTTGTTTGTAAACCTCTTCACCGTTCCCCCCACATAGTCTACAGCACCTTGTGATGGCCACTAAAAAGCTCCATATCCAGTTAACAAAGAACCTAGAGTTGATGGTTTATGGTTGTCAAACACTTGTACATAAAATTCAACTACCATTTGAATTGTGAGGCAGCTCCATCTGAGAAGAAATGAAATGTTTTAATGTTACTCTGTTACTTTGAATTGAAGGATTGTGATTGTATAGACACTGCAAGCTTGTCATGAGATAAATAATCCGACACTATGGTGTAATTTACTTTCTATCATTTAACCGCACTACAACCGTGAAAATTGAAATGTGATCCTGACACCAATGCTCACTTTGTACCTGTTCTTGGTATTGGACTGTGAAGTTTTCCGCGAAATCTACCTTCATTACTGTACCACGTTTTCACCATCAGCACAATTACGAATTTTTCTTAAATGTAATGATTGTCGTTTTGTCACAAATCAGTGAATGATGACCTCGGACAGCAACGTTTTCAATATATCCACGATCTCACTTAGGTACCATTTCTTGCTACCTTTACTATTTCTCATCTTAAAATTCCTAGCAATTCTTCTGAATTAACATATGTATCAACACAGGGTTAGCTATATTTGTATAAAAAAAATGTTCAATGTTTCCATGCTCAGAAATGAACAGTGGACTAGACTATGATCAAGATCCGTTCAATTTATTATAATGTATCGTATAGTGGTTCTTTTCTTTTCCATTTTTTTTTTAATTTTTTTCTGTTATTTGGTACTCAGTTTAAATATTATGCCTTATTCATTATTGATGTGTAATTAGCTAACAACAAAAGTATTTCTTCTTCCAGTCCTCTTTAAGTGCAAATTTCTTTGGATTTCTTTATTGGTTTCGATAATGACACACTGGAAACAATCCAATCCACTATTGATCGTGCCTTATTTACTGGAAAACTGCGTACCTTGAATGGACAAATGGTGGATAAGGGAGGGTGAGAAGTGTATTATTGCAGCATTAACATTATCCTATTTATATTTACTTCATTTAAATAAATACGTAAGTACGACGCAATTACTCTGTCTCGAAAATCAGTGCAGAATTTTCGTTCTGGACATGACACACTTTCAATTCACAATAAGTGCCCTTAAATGAAAAAATCGAAAAAAAAATCGCTTTATATAGTTTTTTATGACAAATCACATTTTCTAAAAGGAAATAAAGTTTAAAGGAAAAAAGAATCCAATGATATATATATATATATATATATATATATAGAGAAAAAACGTAAATTTCATTCTGAACATGACGCAGTAGAGTATAACCTTTAGGTATCAACAACTGAAATTGCAGTCCATAAGATTTTCGAATCAAATGAGCACTCTAATGACAAGGGAAGTTTTAAAGTTCCTTGTGAACTTGGTCCGTCATTAAATCATAATTCCTAAGTATTATATGAGGGCTATTCATAAAGTAACTACCGTTTATTTTTTACAAACCTGTGAATGACGTTACAGAATTGGGTTACAATACGTTTGAAAGTATACACTCTAGTTTATTTTTCCACATAGTTTCCAGTCACATTGAGACACTAGTCGTAGCATTTGACTAGCTTTGAAATTCCGCAATCGTAGAATTCGGCTGCCTGTGACTGAAGCCAACCTATGACGCTGGTTTTCAACTCTTCATCATCGTCAAAGAGCTTCGAGATGGTAATTGCTAGGCGCTAAATCTGGGCTATAGGAAGGATGATTCAATACTTCCCAATTGAACTCTTGCAGTTTGGTCGCAGTGTGATGCGCTGTATGCAGCCGGGCGTTGTTATGCAGGAAAATCAATCCAGAGCTCAACATGCCACGACATTTGTTTTGAATAGCCCTTTTCAAGTTTGTTAGTGTGTTACAATAGCGCTCAGCGTTAGTTGTGGCATTCCTCTCCAAGAACTCCACTAGAAAATTCCTTTTCTGTCCCAGAAGACAGTTGCCATTAATTTCCTCATGGAAAGTGTTTGACGACACTTTGTGGTTTTTTTCGGAGAGTGAGTATGGCCCCACTGCATTGATTGAAGCTTTGTTTCTGCATTCACATACCGCACCCAAGTCTCATCTCTTGTCACAATCTGATTGAGAAAAGCATCACCTTCTCTTTCGTAATGCTCAAGAAAGAACAGTGCTGCTCCCATCCGCTGAGCCTTTTGTTCCTCAGAAAGGAGTTTAGGCACCCATCTGGCAGAAAGTTTCCGGTAACCCAAATCTTCGGTAATCACTTTCTACAGAAGAGTACGACTAATCTGTGGAAACTCCTCGTTAAGCTCTGACATGGTGAACCTGCTGTTTGCTCTGACCCTTTTGTCAACCAAACGAATCAGATCTGCATTCACGATACTCAGTCGACCACTTCTCTCTTCATCATGGACATTGGTTTGCCCATTTTTGAACATACGGCAGCATTGTCTTACAAATCACCTTCACTCATTACGTCTGGCCCATAAACTTCATAAAGTTGGCAATGGATTTCACTAGCTTTACAGTTTTTGGCCAAAAGAAATCTTATTACAGAACGTACCAGTACCTCACACCTGGTTGGACTTGCGATTGCAGCACATATTTTGACAGCACGTGGCTCACAGAGGAACAAAGACACGACCTTGACTCTACTGCTACTCGATGCATACTGCTTGAAGGTACACTCCATCGCAAGAGCAGCGCCACTGTCTCTGTTGTTACACACGCTATATGAAAACTGAAGTTACTTTATGAATAGTATGATGAATTAAACTTAATGCATTTTTGTCAACTTTCGCAATATAAATTACTTCCACTACAATTCTTCAAATTTACTTTAATATCCGTTTTCCCATACAAAAATGGTTTTCATATCCGAACATTTTGAGAATTTCATACATATCACACATGCTGTGATTTGGATAAATTCGAAAATGGACATGGAGATTGATATTTTCGTGGAATGACCCATAATAAAATTTTGGATTATATCATGTACACAATTAACAAACTTCAAGCCACGTGTGTAGCTCGGCACTAGCATGCTGGTTCAATCCCCGGCTAAGTCATGATGGAATTTGTTGTGGACAAAACAAACATTTTAGGGGATTTTTCTCAGGGTATTCCCATTTAACTCTTACATTCCACCAACGTACTCCATTTCCCCCTCATTTCTTCTATCATCTACAATAGTTAAAAATAGACTGAGATAAAGTTTTGGATTTAACCACATTAGACTCTGGGGCCTGGCGTTTATCATGCATTCGCCTGGGGATGGAACTTGGCTCTGTCTGAGCTGAGAGGATGACCCACCTGTCAGCATCTGATTTACGATTGTCACCTGGGCCACCTGTCAGACAATAATCGCAAATAGGGCAAATGTAAGCCTAAGTACATAAATTCATGTCGGATCTGTTTCTCAAAAAGCGAGCCAACCAACACAATTCAAGTCTCTCAAAATTTGTATGATGTATTTCTTATCTGACATTACGTAGCAGTCCACACCTGTGGAGTAACGGTTAGCGCGTCTGGCCGCGAAACCAGGTGGCCCTGGTTCGATTCCCTGTCAGGGCAAGTTACCTGGTTGAGGTTTCTTCCGGGGTTTTTCCTCAACCCAGTATGAGCAATGCTGAGTAACTTTCGGTGCTGGACCCCGGACTCATTCCACCGGCATTAACACCTTCATCTCATTCAGACGCTAAATAACCTAAGTTGTTGATAAAGCGTCGTAAAATAACCTACTAAAATAAAAAAAAAATAAATAAATCACGTAGTAAACTGAAATCTGTTAGTGACAGCATCAGTGGCCCTCTTATTCTGTTTGCTTCCAGAAACATGCCTGGCTGGTGTGCTGGTTCAAAATAAGATAATTGCGTGAATGTTAGGGCTAAACCACACTGTATGAAACAAAACAGTGTTAGGCTGATTGAAACTGACTTAGATGGTTTGCTACAAACAACTAGCCCTTGATAAGCAGGTTCGAGCCTCTCACATGAACACACTACGCAGACGAAATGTTTTGTTTGTTCCAAGCAGGAAAAGACAGTTGGGAGTTGTTTCATGTCTACTTGTTTGCAGCTATCATATTCCAGAAACCTCTTTCCAGCTGACTGTGTGATTTGTTTGCTATAATGTATTTTGAAGGCATTTATAATAGTTCCATTGCAAGGAAGTGGAGGAAAGTGGGTTTTCTATATCAATTTATCAACATTATCAGTTCTTTATTTACATTCTTACTACCGGTACCAGTTACGTATAGGCTATTTTACAACTGATTTATTATGTTACGTACAGTATAATTTCGAAACCTGAAATAACAGTTACAAATTTAAAAATATATAGATATTGTTTAATGTACAGGGTGATTCACGAGGAGTTACCACCGCTTACGGAGATTATTTACGAAAACATTCTGAGCAAAAAATGTCATATAAATATGGGTCCTATTCCCAGTATTTCAGAGTTATACTAATTTGAAGTTGTTTGTAATATGGAATGGAATAAGACAGAATGATGTTTATGTTTAACGTGTGTAAACATGAGAACCTCGAGAAAACCCCAACTACGAATTTGTCCACAAAAAGTGTCACTATAGATTTTTCGACAAGAAATCCTAGGCCTACACCACAGACACTCACACTATGCTATCCTACATCTTAATTGCAATATTGTTTCAGATGTATTCGCAAATTTACTGAAGTTCGATTTTTCAGGAAGTCCATGATATACAAGTTTGTGTATCTTCTTCTTCTTCTTCTTCTTCTTCTTCTTCTTCTTCTTCTTCTTCTTCTTCTTCTTCTTTCCCTTTTGCCTCATGGCGTCAGGTCTGTCTCGATCCATCTCCTCCGTCCCTCTCTATTTCTCGCCATTCTTTTCAATAGGTAAGTTTGTGTATAATTTATTTACTTAATCTGACAGGATTAAGGCCATAAAGCCTTCTCTTCCATCATACCAGATAGCACACATAAATACAAAGAAAATACAAACACTGACAAAAATAATACAAATTAAATTAAAGCCCTACAGAGTCAACAGAGTTAAAGAATACTAAGTTAGTTAGTTAGTTGGTTGAGTTTAAAAAGGGCGCGTCAGCTACTCTGGCTATTTGCACCCTAAGAAGAACACTAATATTATGTATAGAAATATTACTTACTTACTTACAAGTGGCTTTTAAGGAACCCGGAGATTCATTGCCGCTCTCACATAAACCAGCCATTGGTCCTTATTCTGAGCAAGATTAATCCAGTCTCTACCATCATATCCCACCTCCCTCAAATCCATTTTAATATTATCTGCCCATCTACGTCTAGGCCTTTCCAAAGGTCTTTTTCCCTCCGGCCTACCAACTAACACTATATGCATTTCTGGATTCGCCCATACATGCTACATGCCCTGCCCATCTCACACGTCTCGATTTAATATTCCTAATTATGTCAGGTGAAGAATACAATGCGTGCAGTTCTACGTTGTGTAACTTTCCCCATTCTTCTGTTACTTCATCCCTCTTAGCCCCAAATATTTTTCTAAGCACCTTATTCTCGAACACCCTTAACCTCTGTTCCTTTCTCAAAGTGAGAACCAAAGTTTCAGAACGATACAGAACAACCGGTAATATAACTGTTTCATAAATTCTAACTTTCAGTTTTCTTGACAAAAACTTCCCAACCGAATAATAACAGGTATTTCCCATATTTATTCTGTGTTTAATTTTCTCCTGAGTGTCATTTATATTTCTTACTGTTACTTCAAGGTATTTCAACTTTTCCACCTTTTGAAAGGACAAAGTTCCAATTTTTATATTTTCATTTCGTACTAATAGAAATATTACTGTTTCTAAAATCAAAACAATATTTGCATTTTTGTTATATTGTACACTTTGAATGGCTTACGTCATTCCTTAAGACCACATCTGATCAGTTCTATTTCCCTAATCCCAGATTCCCCTATGATATTCCCCTCCTGTTAGGACCAGTAAGTTGAGTTCTGTACAGTAAGTACCTGTACTTAGCACAGAGTGAACGTGACTGCTATATGTGTTGGATCGCAGGATGCAGTGGTTATGGAGCAGAGAGAGATCTTTGGCAGTTCTGATCGACACGCAACATTCCATGAACTGCAGCAGATGAAGTACTTGGAGCAGGTCATCAAGGAGTCCCTGAGACTTTACCCTAGTGTGTCCCTGTACGGCCGGAAGCTCACACACGATCTGCATGCAGGTGAGTATGTGCTGATGTAGCAATAATGCACTAAATGCAGACGTAACTGCCTGTCCTATGTCCATTCATCGACTAATGCTAATTGAATGTTAGGAGGAAGCTGTTAATATAATAGACAAAACACCCTCTGACAACAAAGTATACACAAATTGAAGTAATAATACTATCTGAGTGAAAGAGGAAAGGAAATCACTGGCTTTGAGGGCGACAACAATGTCGCATCTTTCATATTTAACACTTACTGCACTGAAGTCTTTGAAATTGTTCTAAGCAGCACGTTTGGCTTGTGTGTTTAAAGTGAACATGGTGATTCCAGATCCCATCAAGTGTGAAATGCATTCTGTTATCGGATTTCTAAACCCAAAAGGAGAGACTTCCTTTAAAATTCATTGGTAGATTGTTAATGTTTAATGTGAAGTGATAAATAGGCGGTATGTGACAAAGGTATGATATCCGTTCACTGCAAGAAAGACAATTAATTATTGTCCATTATGAACAAAGAACTGATTCGAATTTTATACAGAGACAAGTTCCAGAAAAGACTGCTTTGGAATCTGAAGGACATTACCAGCATTAAATTTGCACCCCTTACCTCGTTTTCCTAGTTTTTAAGCTAATTTTTAACTGAAAGAAGAAGAGGATTCAGACGTAAAAATGTGTGCTGTTAAAAAATTTAATCAAACGCGTGTAATATTATACTTAATCCATTATTTCAGCACTATTCGAGAAGTAGGTACATATTAAATTGTAATTATTAATATGGACGTTGTAATACATGACGAAATTTTCAAGACATACGGAAAATAAGATGTGACCAATTTCAACTTTGTAATAAACAGGCAAGTGCTTTTATTACCAGTACCTTAAAAAGTGAGAGATGATTAGTTTGAAAGTATACCGGTAATACATTAATATAATATGTTAAGTATAGCTAATGGTACCGGATTGTTGCTAAACTTCTGAATTAAAAAACTTCCGTAATCTTCAGTGATTGTTAAAGAACTTATAAAATTCTAAAACACATCTCGAAAAAATTTAAAATTCTTTACTGTGTACGAGGATAATTTGAAAAGTTCTCGGAATTAAATAAAAAATAACAACATACCTCATTCTTTTAATTTTTCAATGTAGTGTCCCTGTACACTAATACAATTTGTCCATCGATGTTCCAATGTCTTTATTCCATCTCGGAAATTAGATTCCTCCAGCCCTGCAAAATACTCGTCAACTTTGACTATCATTTCTTCGTTTGAAGGGAATCTCTGTCCACCAAGGAAAATTTTGATCTTAGGGAAGAGATGGAAGTCTGATGGAGCCATATCAGGCGAATAAGGCGGGTATGGCAACAATTTTCGTACCCCAGTTCATGTATTTTTACCATGGCAACGACACCTGTGTGTTGGCGTGCATTGTCTTCATGGAACAGGACTTTCTTCCTTCCTAAACCTGGCCTTTTTTCGCGTATCTTTTGTAGTAGTTAGTCCAGGAGGTTAATGTATTGTCCCATAATTATTTGACTCGTGGGAAGATAATTTATTAACATAATCCCTTTCGCATCCCAGAAAACTGATGCCATGACCTTTCTGGCTGACCGTATTGCCTTTGCTTTCTTTGGTGGTGGAGAATCAACATGTTTCTACTGCTTTGACTGTTGTTTTGTCTCTGGGGTATAGTAGTGAACCCATGTCTCACCTGTGATCACAAACCGGCGCAAGAAATCTTGTTGGTTTTTCTGAAAACGGGCCAAACATTATTCAGACATTTGCACTCCGATGCATTTGTGATCCTGTGTTAACAGTTGCGGCACCCATCTAGCAGATAATTTTTTCATACCCAGTTCCTCAGTTAAAATGTGATATGTCCGTTTAGATGACATCCCACAGCTTCAGCAATTTCTTGCACTTTCAGTCGGCAATCCTCCAAGACCATTTCGTGCACCTTTTGCAATAATTTCTGGGATAACGACACATCTTGGTCGACCTTCTAAGCTCTCCCAACTAAATTTAAACTCGTTGGTCACTTGGCAACAGTTGAATAAGAAGGAGCAGTGTCTCTCAGTGTGTTCTGAAAATCGGCATGAATTTCATTTGCTTTCTTACCTTTTTTTACGAAGTACTTTATCACTGCTCGAATCTCATCTTCATAAATCACTACACGGGAACAACAATAGAGAGGCATCCACACCACAACTCTCTATCCAGAGCACTGATGCTCCACGCGTTTACTCATGAAGAATGACTAATCATTACGTGAGAACCGGGGTGTGCTAGCTGTGACCTCTGTTGATGATTCCGAGAACTTCTCAAACAACCCTCGTATTATGGTTAAAATAAGACTGGTAAACCACTTTAATTGAAATGTAAAGAATTGTTTCAAAATTATAACAATTTAAATTTTAAAAGTACCAATATCCAGTATAAGGTGTACATGTATTCCTGTTTCAGTTGTGCTTAATAAATGACGATTGTTTTCACCATGTCAGTTGTTACAATACTTTGATAATTTTTACGAGTAGCCTATATGATGCATAAGATTTTTATAGAAGTCTATCAATTAACTGAAATAGGCAGTTGTAACTGCCCTAACAAGGAAGATTAATACCCCAGTGGTGAGCCTTACGCAATCAGATATATTCGTGGCAATGGAAATCACTTGCAAAATTTGATATTGTTAATGTGAACTGATCAGATAATGTGAATTTTTTGTGTTTAGTGGACTACTTGTTACCTGCCGGCTGCAATGTGTTCATAATGTCATATTTGCTGCATCGTGATCCAAAGTACTTCCCGGACCCAGAAAAGTTTGATCTGGATCGATTTCTGCCTGAAAACATCTTGAATAGACATCCATACTCATACCTGCCTTTCTCGACTGGACCCAGGAACTGTATAGGTAAGATTGTGCAATGGAGCAACAAGGTGCAAGCTAGCACAGCACTATTCTTAATTTTGAGAAGTGTTTGGGCGTGCAGAATCAAAGCAGTGTTGAAATCCCTTTTTCTTTGTAATCTGTCCATAGAAATTGTTATGGGTGTAAATTATTACTAGTCAAAGCACATGTTCCTAATATAAAATAGTAGTATCACATACAGTGAGTGATTGGCCTAAGCAGCGTATTTGGTATAGCGCTGGCGTTCTATGCTCGAGGTTGCGGGTCAATTCCAGCCAAGGTCAATGGCATTTAAGTGTGTTTAAATGCGACAGGCTCATGTTAGTAGATTTACTGGCATGTAAAAGAACTCCTGCGGGACAAAATTCAGGCACACTGGTGACACTGATAAATTCTCTTCAAAATATGTGACTGGTTCTCAGTCAATAAATTAGTATTCACTTGTAACAAAACTAACATAATTCAATTTAAATCCTGTCCAAATTCAACGTCGCAAATTTCTAGCGCAATAATTAATAATAGATCCCTATTAGAAACAACAATAACCAAATTTCTTGGCTTAAAAATCGATAATGTGTTAAATTGGAGAAATCATATTAAAGAAATTACCCCCAAACTAAATTCAGCTTGTTTTGCTATTAGATCTATACAAACGATAGTAAATATCAATACCTTAAAAACAATATACTTTGCATACTTCCACTCGGTAATGAGTTTTGGAATAATATTCTGGGGAAATTCCACAGATAGTAACAATATATTTCTATTACAAAAAAGAGTAATTAGAATAATAGTAGGTGCCAAATCTAGGGAATCGTGTAGGACTATTTTAAAAAAACTACAAATAATGCCCATGGCTTGTCAGTATACTGTATCTTTTCTTTAATAATCTTCCTCGTATGTAATTGTGAAAACTTTGTAACTAATTCAACAGTTCATAGCAAAAATACACGTCAAAAAAATGATTTTCATACTCCCTCAGCAAGTCTATCGTGCTATCAAAAAGGAGTGCGTTATATGGCAGTAAAAATTTTTAATAGCCTCCCTATCGATATAAAAAATGAAACTCAAAACATAAAATTATTTAAGGCCAAATTAAAGAAGTACTGATACCTAATTTCTCATGCCTTCTATTCTGTAGGTGAATTCATGATATTCAATAACACTTCATGAAATTGATACTAAAACTATGTGTTGTACTAGTAGTCTATATTGTAAATCTCGTCTGTATATGTTTCATCTAGACTGTGACTATAAATTAGGATTTTATAATAGTATTAAGTTTTTTGACTTGTTCCATAATCTAGCTGTAAGCATGTATGAATACCATGGAATGTTAATAAATACAATACAATACAATACAATACAATACAATACAATACAATACAATACAATACAATACAATACCTCTGCAGTTGCGAGCATCGTTAAATAAACCATAATTTAAAAAAAATTATACAGTGAGTGAGTCTTTGAAGTCTCGCAGCAACTAACATGTGACCCTGACCACAACAAAATACGGGAGATTTGGACACGACAAATTTTAGCGCAATTATTTTGAGTGTGAAACTACAATTCATTGACTGAATGGTATAGAGCGTTCGCTTACATAATGTAGGTCACTGCACGACTGGCACAAAGGTCATACAATATACCGTACGGCAAACCATTTCCCGCACGCTCAACAGTCCAGTTAAGTCTCTCTGTAGGAGAGGCTATGTTGACGTTATATTGCGTGTTATTCTTCTGATTGTGTTAGTGAAATGTTTAGATTTAGATTTACGAATGATTTTCTGCTGTTGTTGCTAAGTGGAATGACAACATTGGGAAATTTTCTTGCAAATCCTTAAAGATTCACTGTAGGTATATCCTATGTTCAGTTTATTGAGAGTTTACATATAAATAGAGACAATTAATGACCTGTCCTCTCCTCAGTGGATTTAACTCTGAAAGTATACATTTCATCCTGTGGATGTGCACAAAGGTCCTGTGCTTCCAAAACAACCTCTCATCTTAACATCCCTCTTCTGAAGTCCTCGCTTCCTTCACCTCTGCACCGCATACATCCCGTAGGCTGGAGATAATTAACCTTTTTTATTTGCTTTAGTGAGAGTTGATAGTCATTGTCCTAGAATTTACTGTTTCAGAACATCAAACGTACAAATTGTCATGATGACTATTGTCAGGGTCGACATGCATTGATATATACTTAACCATCTTATCTTTCATCTCTCTTGAGCTCTTGACAGTTATTAAGGATGAAGAAATTCCAATTCTTTCGTGAGCAGCTACGATAATAACTTAATTTTCATAGGCTAGTTAATTCATTTTCCTGATTCAGAAGTTAACAATCAGTTTCATACCTTTTCGAGTAAAGTCAGTAATCGAATTAATGTAATGTACATTTCCTGAAAAAGAAATGGCTTGTCTAAAAAAAAAAAGGCCCGTCTGAATTTTAAGGTCCAGATTCAATGCATTACGCATCCTCAGTGCTCCAAAGCAGTGGTACACATACGATTGCTTTGGCAGTTATTGAAATTCATTTTACTTAGTTTGTTATCGTGATCCAAAATGCATTTGAGAAGATACAATGATAATTGATCTATTCTTAATAGTAGATGAATTCTGTATTTATAAATCTTGCAGTAAAATGGAATGATAAACGAAATTAACCTGCATAATTAATTTAAAAGAAACTCTTTCCTCAACAGTATCCAAACCCTGAACATTGTAGTCTGCAAGCAAGCAAGTTAGCACAGAGGTATTGCAATGCTTGCAATGAATTGTCATAGTCAGGTTTGTCCTGCTGTGTCTAGTTTGTTTAATAATGATCCTTTGGCATTAATTTCATCTTATTTTCAGATCAATTTTGTGCTTTTGCATTAGTTGTGAAATACCTTTCTGTAATACGAGTACTGTACTATTCAAATAATACTGGGTTGAAAACCATTGTTAAATAATTGTGGCGTGAATCGTGTTCTGTAAGGAGCTTCAACAGTCGAGGCATCTTTTTTCTTTTTCTTTTTTTTTTTTTCTGGGACTGTAGGCTACATTGCGATTGTTGCTCATTTTCCTGCCTATGTTCGTTTACTCTGAAACAAAAAGAAGGCTACAGGTGTAGGCCTATCATATAGAAATCGAACTAAGTTACAAAACGATGAAAAACTGTTGAATTTGAACAAAGTGTTCCCTAGACAGTCATACACTGATAAATGTGGCACTACTAAATGTGCAGTTTGTATATTTGAATACATGAAACTAGATTGCTACTTTCAATAGAATTTTATGTATGTAGGCCTACTACAATTT
Source organism: Periplaneta americana (assembly GCF_040183065.1). NCBI lineage: Eukaryota > Metazoa > Arthropoda > Insecta > Blattodea > Blattidae > Periplaneta > Periplaneta americana. The sequence goes on along the minus strand of NC_091128.1, from coordinate 74,345,949 downwards.
CCTTTACTATTCTGTGCAGTCATAATATTTGTATGAAGAGAAAAACATCAGCTCTTCCACTTTTTACAACCATTTGTTTTCACTTTCAGCTCTGGAACTGACTATAGTTTTGTTGTTCTTCTGCAGAGGGTACAGTAGGTGAATCTAGTATGCATTTTTTACATATATTTTCAGCAAAACAATCATATCCTATTTTATAATTTCGTTGTTGCTGTATTTCCTTCCTTGACTTGTCTACGTTTTCCTTCCATAATTGAATAACTGGTCAGAACAAGGTTGTAATTAGTGGCGGCTCGTGGGTATTGAATTCAGGGGGGCTGCATACAAAAATAAACCATGCAACTTACCTTATTTAAAGATTAGTTCCATGCGCCTTGTCTTTTAGGTTGCAAACTAACTTATTAAAATCCGACATGTCATTTAATATAGACTTTACAATGGAAAACATAGCTAATGCGGTCAGTCTCTCTTCTCTCATCGTATTTCTAAGATAGGATTTTACTCTCTCCAAACACGAAAAGCAATGTTCTGGTTCGCAAGTTGTCATTGGTATGGTGATAGCTATGCGTAGTAGTTTCACAACATCTGAAAATGAGGCCTGCAAGTTCTCAGATAGAAGAAACTGCAAGAGTTGACTGCGTCACTGATATTTCTGATTCTTGTCTCTGATACAACACAGTGAGTTCCGTTTTTAGTTTGTCTTTATCGAACATTAGAAAAAGCTTCACACATACATTTAGGTCATTTTCATTTACATGGTGTGATAATGAGGTCACACACTTCCTTGGCTGCCGCAACTCTTGTCTGAATCCCTTCGACTTTACGACGCTTTTTAAGGTTTTCATTTTCACAGATCTCGCTGCTCAACTTGCACTGTTCGATATTGTCTGTATGGCATTAGCAAAGCTTGATATGCATAGTGGATTGTGGGTTCGATCCCGGCCCAGGTCGATGGCATTTAAGTATGTTTAAATGAGATAGGCTCATGTCAGTAGATTTACTGGCATTTCAAAGAATCCTGCGGGACAAAATTCTGGCACACCGGCAATGCTGATATAACCCCTGCAGTTGCGAGTGTCGTTAAATAAACCATAATTTAATTTTTTTGTATGCAGATTTGAACCTTAGAAATATCTAACTGACGATGTTGTAGTTGATTGTATAATACATATATCTACATGATACATCAATAAATGAAAAAAAAAAAAAAAAAAACAGCCAGAAATTGAATTCAGGATCTTCAAAAGCACGCACCAGAGTGCTTGCCTCATTTATTGTGATGTTGTTAAATGTTTCAGATTCCATTATGGTTTGAAAACATTCTAGCAATGGTTCCTTCTTCTCATGAATAACATTCACTGTTCTTATTTTAAAACTCCAGCTGATGGAATTGTCTTTGAAACACATTAATCTAATACAGACTGTATGGAGATCGAGAGAAGAAAGCAGGGATACTGGATAAATCAGCAAAAAATATGCAAGCCTTTGTATTTTGTTTAGCGGCTCTTTCCATTATGAGATTCAACTGATGGGCACTTAATTTCACATTTCTCCTGAATTGTTAAGGTACTGAACTGAAAAGACTGTAAATATTGTACAGAATTAAACATTGTTGCACTTGTTATACTCACAATATTAAGGAAAATGTATTTAAAACTGCGCGTTACTGACAAGCTGCTGCAAATTTTACAGCTCCTGGAAACTCTGGATTCATGGTCAGGGGCAGCAGGGAGAGGGGTAAAACTAACGCACAAAGCATCCGAGACGAGACTGGCAGCTCCAGGGGAGGAAGTGGCTTCACCCATAGTCTAGTCCTTGTCTCTGGCTTCACTCTGACAGCACCAGAGGAGAAAGTGACTTCACTAACGATTGCGTGCATGTCAATGAGAGCGAAATTAAAAAAAATTCGAGCCGCTAAATAGAGACTGTATAATAAATGTATTTCACAACACAAAACGAGACAAAGGCCACAAATGTCTGGGGGTGCTGCAGCTCCGCAGTCCCCCTTCGAAAGCCGCCCCTGGTTGTAATCATCATTATTTTTGGTATGTTGAATTAAGCATGGGAAAATGTTGTTTACGAAGCTCTGTACATGTTGGTGGGCCTCTTTTATCACCAAGAGATTTGATTACACTTTACTTTATTCTAGTGTATACATTCCAATATAGACCGCCGAATTAGGTCTGTGGTAGCGCGTCTGCCTCCAGACTAGCCGGTCCGGGTTCAATTCCCGACGAGGTCAGAAATTTTCAAGTAAAATTTCTACCTCAGGACTAGGATATGCCTGGGTTAAATCCCAAATCTCTCCGCAGTGCAGGGAAGAGAAGGCATATGTCAGTGTTGATATGGTTTGTCCGTCGGATGGATAGGTTAAGCCTGGCGGCCCCCTTGGTGCTATTCTATAGGAGAAGGCTATGTGCCAGCCCTGGCTTTCCCTTTCTCCCTTCCTCATCATCCTCACCCATTCTCTACACTACATTTACACATACACTCACCATAGTACACGTCATAACTCTCCACAGATATACATCATGTAGTCGAACTGGTTGGCGAGTTGGTATAGCGCTGGCCTCCTATGCCCAAGGTTGCGGGTTCGATCCCTGGCCAGGTCGATGGCATTTAAGTGTACTTAAATGCGACAGGCTCATGTCAGTAGATTTATTGGCATGTAAAAGAACTCCTGCGGGACAAAATTCCGGCACATCCTCTCATCATGTACAGCGTGGCCTGCCAAAGTGGTGTGTAACTAGAAAATTGGTCATAGTCCTGCCATCTATCCGCAATATGCAGAACCCGAATCACTTAAAGTGAAGTAGGTAGGCATTGGATACACACACATTCCAATATGAAATGATAATAAAATAATTATTGTTTAATAAACCATTAATCTTGACTTACAGAAAACAAAATATATTTGCTAGCTATAACTTTGTTCTGGCCAAACATTCAATTCTTGAACAGTAAAATTTCATGAAATTTGTTACATTTTATTTCTCATATTTTTTAATTTTTACTGATTGTAGATAGTATTGTTTTGCTTTTGTTTTATTTTTTTCTGTCTCTCACAAATTGGTCTTGTGTGCAGTGAAGTTCACTAGAATGATATGTTGATGTGCATCTTATTTAGTGCGTTTGTCAAATTTATAATTTATAATACTTTTGTTGTGACGTTTCAGGACAGAAATTCGCTCTCCTCGAGATGAAGGCATTGCTAAGTCGATTGCTGAGGAACTACCAGCTTCTGCCAGGCACCATCCCACTCAGAGTGACCAACGAGATAGTCCTCAAGTCCATGACTGGTATAAACGTCTTGCTTCGTCACAGAGACAATGTAGTGCTTTAACCCTGTAACAATGAAAACTATTGAAAATATCTATACTTCCCCAACCCAGTGTTATAGCATAGAAAACCTTAGTCAGCACTTACGATATGGGCGCGGTAAATTCCTCGACTTTTTAATCCCAACAGGCACATTACGCATCAGATGTTGTCAGGAATTCTCCTGCCACAGGAAAATTCCGCAAATGTCACCTATAATTCAAACATTTTTACTAACACTTCGATTAAAATTATGTAGTATAAATGTGGTCAAGAAAGCCATTCAAAAGTGGCAGTTAGGCAGCAGCATCTTTTAAAAGGCAAGATAAGGTGGAATGTCGAGGATGGTGTTCATAGATTGGCACGTTGATTCAACTTCTAATCAACACCTATATAAAAATAACCAGCACAAAGGAGGTCATGAAACTCTACTCAAAAGTGGCAGTTAGGCGGCAGCATTTTTTAGAAGGCAAGGTAATGTGGTATGTAGAGGATGGTGTTCATAGATTGGCACGTTGATTCAACTTCTAACCAACACCTATATAAAAATAACCAGCACAAAGGAGGTCATGAAACTCTACTCAAAAGTGGCAGTTAGGCAGCAGCATCTTTTAGAAGGCAAGATAAGGTGGTATGTAGAGGACGGTGTTCATAGATTGGCACGTTGATTCGACTTCTAACCAACACCTATATAAAAATAACCAGCACAAAGGAGGTCATGAAACTCTACTCAAAAGTGGCAGTTAGGCGGCAGCATCTTTTAGAAGGCAAGATAAGGTGGTATGTCGAGGATGGTGTTCATAGATTGGCACGTTGATTCAACTTCTAACCAACACCTATATAAAAATAACCAGCACAAAGGAGGTCATGAAACTCTACTCAAAAGTGGCAGTTAGGCAGCAGCATCTTTTAGAAGGAAAGATAAGGTGGTATGTGGAGGACGGTGTTCAAAGATTGGCACGTTGATTCGACTTCTAACCAACACCTATATAAAAATAACCAGCACAAAGGAGGTCATGAAACTCTACTCAAAAGTGGCAGATAGGCGGCAGCATCTTTTAGAAGGCAAGATAAGGTGGTATGTAGAGGATGGTGTTCATAGATTGGCACGTTGATTCAACTTCTAACCAACACCTATATAAAAATAACCAGCACAAAGGAGGTCATGAAACTCTACTCAAAAGTGGCAGTTAGGCGGCAGCATCTTTTAGAAGGCAAGATAAGATGGTATGTAGAGGATGGTGTTCATAGATTGGCACGTTGATTCAACTTCTAACCAACACCTATATAAAAATAACCAGCACAAAGGAGGTCATGAAACTCTACTCAAAAGTGGCAGTTAGGCGGCAGCATCTTTTAGAAGGCAAGATAAGGTGGTATGTCGAGGACGGTGTTCATAGATTGGCACATTGTTCGACTTCTAACCAACACCTATATAAAAATAACCAGCACAAAGGAGGTCATGAAACGCTGCTCAAAAGTGGCAGATAGGCGGCAGCATCTTTTAGAAGGCAAGATAAGGTGGTATGTTGAGGATAGTGTTCACAGAATGGAAGCAGTGAAGTTGGATTCGCCTAAACTTTTTATTTTTTTGTAATTTACTTTACTGGATATGCAGCATAGAAATTATAGCTTTAAATTAAAACTTCAAGCCCATAAATGATAATGGACATTTAACGACATGCATATGTGCTTTTTAATAGTATAATATATTTTTATTGAATTGACTTCCTCAAAAAATCAGAGAAATAATATTTTTGACTACACATAACTTTTACAAAAATTCATAGGAGAAAGGTTCGACAGTATGATATACAGTATATTATGCACTATGATTGTTGTAATACAAAAGGCTGAACTCTGTAGTTATTTTGGTTCACCCTCATGAGTCGTAAATCTGGGCAAAGTGGGAAGGAAAAGTTCCGATCTGAATATTGCATACAAGAACTATGTGCACCATTTAATGGCAAGGGCAAACTAAGAGGTAGGTCAGCTTTATCTTTTCGCGAGCAGTATTAACCGATTTTGATAACTCAAAGCTTCACCCAAACTTAACTTGGTTTTCAGAAGAGCCCTTCAACAGTTACACTTCAGGGATATTCACTGTAACTAAGGAAGGAAATTAACATAACTACGTCATTTTTGCTCAAAAATTATCAGCATAGCCTTCAAAAAAGTTCATGCTGTAATAATGTCAAAGGAAAATGCTCAATTTGTATTAGTTTGGTCCATGACAAAATATTAATATTTCCTCTGTTTTTATTGTATTTTTGGTCTAAGGAGAATAAATATTCATCTTTCAGAAAAATACTCTTCCTTTATTCACTGATTTGTAGACTATAATACCATTTTAATATGTCTGACTATGAAACAAATGGGCCAGGGTTCAAGTCCTGATTGAGACAAGTTACCTGTTTGAGGTGTTCTCCAGGGTTTTCCCTCAACCAATTGTATTGTATTTATTTACATGTCATGGTATTCATACTTCGCTTCACAGCTACAAAATATAACATGTCAAAAAATTTTTTTATAGTACAACAAAGTCTTGATTCACTATAGTCGCAGTCTAGTTGAAATACAGGGAGATTATTGTACTGCAGGACTCCATTCCACGGCTCACATGGCATTCGCCAGTATTACTCGTTGCACGAATGATTGCCAATTTTCAGAGATACTTTGGCACTGTGTCTTGCGATTAGATCCATCTCCTATGCAATGTTGATGCTTTAGTTCCCCTATTGGCCGTCAGCATTCATTCGTGCGATGAGTAATAGTTACCAGTAGACTTCGTGGAATTGCCACGAGAATCGTAAGGTCTACTGCGCACGCGGTATAGACTGTATGAGAAGGAGGCGTGCAATGGATGGAGTATGCCTCTAATGTAAACACTGAGCAGTATACTGCGGTTACAATAAAACATGTATCCTGCAGTCAAAAAATATAATGAATGATCATTGAAGTAGAAAATGTCTAAACATGTAAATACACAATTATTTTATACTAAGATATATTAACTCTTAAATGTAAGATACTCACATCATCCTTGAATATGTGTATTGCAGTGAAGAGTTACGTACATTTTGAGCGACTGCAAAGTGAACCTCCTCCGATGGTCACTTAAACAGTTTTTATATTGGCAAAATGTACGTTCAGCATCACATGATGTAATAGGTGTAATTTGAAGAATGGAAAGTCACTACTTTTTAGTACACCAACTTCAGACGTCTGTCGTGACCTGATAGTATATAATTTACAATACGAAGTTGTGAATAGGCAGAATTTTTAGCAATAGCGTTTCTCAACTTACATTTTACTGTTTCTGAAATTAGTGAATTGTTATTTTGGATAACAGTTTGTGATACTGTACCCACTATATTATGGGCTTCTGAGAATTGTAGTTTTAGATGATTCTAACAGGGTGATGCTTTTGGACACGATTTTAAAATGAGAAACAATGAACAGAATATCTTCCAATAACTGTGCAGAAGGCAATGATTTTACAGCTGCAACAGCTGAACTGTCTGTGCTATTCAGTGCATTAATTGCCTCCATTATTTTGCCGTAATGTTTTGCATAATAATTAACAGCATCCAACTACGTTCCCCAACGGGTCAAGATTGGCTGTGGGGGTAAGGGTATTCCAGGGCCAATTGTTTGGAACAGCAACACTCTGTAAGGGGCTTTTAAAAATATTTTCTTCACATGCGAGATGAAACTGTCAACATTCTTGTAGGATAATCGAAACTCCTCCGTAACTCTGTGTAGACCATGAGCCAGACATGTCAAATGAATCAATTTCGGGTACAGAGTTTGTATCGCCTTCGCTGCTTTCACCATGTATGGAGCGGCATCAGTAACGAAAAGTAGAACATTTTCCCGCTTGATGTCACTGGACCATAAAAGACGCATTGCATTTTCAAACAAACCAGCTATGGTTTCGTTGTTCACTTTTTGTAACTCTTTACATGTCAATAGAAATTTTTTACCAGGTTTATCACATGACATTGTCCCAACCATCACATTTTCCACTTATCTACCCTTAACATCTGTAGATTAATCAACAGAAACCCAAATTTTGTTATGTCCTACATGGTTTCTTATGCATTTAACATCTGGTCATAACAAAGTGGCATATAGTGTTGCCGCATTGTAGATTCACAAGGAAGTTTTCTGTTGATGTATTTTTCAATAAATGTTTTGAAATGATGGTTGTCTACCTTGCTTAAAGGGATATTTGCACTCGCCATCATATTACATAAATCACTTAGATATTCCGAATGGTCGCATAAAGTTGTGTCCGAATACGGAGATACCTCCAATCGTTTCAAACTGTCGTGTTTTCTGCTGTCACAGTGTCTCTTTATATCACGCCGTCTATCCACTCTTAAAGATTGTTTGCATATTTTACAAAAAATGGTTTGTTCTTTAATATTCTTTAATACTCAAATACTTAGTACCAAACTCCTTTATAAACACACGCAATTCTGAAGTATTATATCACGACATGTTTGATTGAATTCTTGTCTGCACTGAACAGATGTTAAGCTTTGACTATTCCAACCACAGCAATGCAAAAACAAGTGCTTACATAGGTACCGGTATACATTAGCTGTAGCTGCTCCATCTATTTGGACTGGTCACAACTCTTAACATGATCTGCTGCTACTATAAGACAGTGAGGTCCCCTACCTCCTCTATACTACCGTACATCTGCAACCCGATTGCATTCTGCGTGTGGCAATTCAACGAAGTCTAGTTATCAGCGTTTGCCTTGCATTTCATATATGCTCCGTTTCACAGCGTAATAACTTCCCGTTATATACAGAAGAATTTTGCAATATACCGGTACTAGTACAATACAAAGAGTTAACATCGATACTTAATAGAAGACAGAAATATTCATGCAGTGTTGTGGAATGTCATAAATTCACCTGCAAAATGGAAGGTGTGAGAAATTAGGTACCGGTACTTCTTGATTTGAGTTTGATTTTTTATATCCATAGGGAGGCTATTAGAAATTTTTACTGCCATATAATGCACTCCTTTTTGATAGCATGATAGATTTGCCGATGGAGTATGAAAGTCATTATTTGACGAGTATTTATGCTATGAACTGTTGAATTAATTAAATTTTTTCACGATTACATACGAGCAAGTTTATTAATGAAAACAATATATTGACAAGCCATGGGCATTATTTGTAGTTTAGGCACTGGACTCATTTTGCTGGCATTATCACCTTCATTTCACTCAGATGCTAGACATTGTTTACAGTTGATAAAGCGTCGTAAAATACATCGGTTAAAAGATTACAGTACCATTTTTGGTCTAGGAAAAAAGCTCGTCTTTAACACAAAAAAGGCCTAAGTATCACCTCGGATTCTACATTTTAACCTATGCTATGTATGGTGAAGATAAATACCTTCTAGGAACTAATATTGTCTTTTTTTCGTATGTTTATGATAGATTCAGGTGGCAATATAATAAATAGAACTAGGTAATACATGGTCTATGCAGACGATGTTGTTAGAATAACAAGATCAGCATCAGCAATAAATGAAGTATATGAGGAAATAAAGGAGATAATAAAAGAGATTAGACTCGAAATTAATATTGATAAAACAGTATTTATGAACACATCAAAAAATAGGATGAGAACGGAAGAAAATAAGATGGTTTCTATTGGCTCAGAGCAGTTTAAGGAATTTAATGAGTTTAAATACTTGGATTCAGTGGTTATATGGGATAATGATTGCAGTAAAGATATAAAAGCTAGAATTTCAGCAGGGAATAGATGTTATTATGCCTTAGGCGAAGTCATGAGAACAAGGTATATTTCTAAGCAGACAAAATTACTAATATACAAAACACTACCCATACCGGTAGTGGTTTATGGGTGTAAATCATGGACCGTTACTGAACAGCTACAACAACAACTTAGAATATGGAAAAGAAAAATTCTGAGAAAGATTTATGGTTCTGTTAAAGAACAAAATAATTGGAGAATCCGTAGTAACTGGGAATTAGAACAAGTGTATAAGGAACCTAACATAGTAACTTCGAGTTAGCTAGTAGATTATTTTACGACGCTTTATCAACATCTTAGGTTATTTAGCATCTGAATGAGATGAAGGTGATAATACCGGTGAAGTGAGTCCGGGGTCCAGCACCGAAAGTTACCCAGCATTTGCTCGTATAGGGTTGAGGGAAAACCCCAGAAAAAACTTCAACCAGGTAACTTACCCCGACTGGGAATCGAACCCGGGTCACCTGGTTTCACGGCCAGACTCACTAACCGTTACTCCACAGGTGTGGACAGTAACTTCGATAAAAATGAGAAGACTTGAATGGGTAGGTCACTTAATTAGAATGGAGGACGAAAGAATGACGAAGATGATCTTCACTGGAACACTGGAGAGAAAGAGAGATAGGGGTCGTCCCAGATTGAGATGGTTAGACATTATTGAGGAAGATTTGAGGAAAGTGAGAATAAGGAGATGGAGGAAGAGGGCAGAGGTCAGAAGTGGTTGGGCTATTGTTTTAAAGGAGCCTTTAGCTAAACTATAAGAGCTGTATGCTAAAAGAAGACGAAGAAGATGGTAGATTAACTCTAGCAGTAACTTCATTTCTGCTGACGTCATGAGCAGAATCTCGCATCATAATTAGACTTTTGGGTATCCCACCCTGTACTGGAACATGACATTTTCAATGATTCGGAACTATATACAGGTTAGTGTAGATAAGACCAGAGGAGAGCTGAGTTGCCTGGAGTAGCCAGATGTAACGAGTCCAAGAGATAGGGCCTCTCTGGTCTTACCTATCTGCCCTGGTGATGGAACCTGTATATAGTTACAAAACGTTGGAAATTTCAAATTCCAGGACAGGGTGGAAATCCAAACAGTCTAATCTTATATACACATAGGAATCTCACATGCTGTGAATCAGGTAGCTTGCATTGATTCATGATTCTTACAGTAATGGGCACGTGTAAACAACTCTTCTATCTGTTTTACTTACCTACAAATGAACGGAGATCCAAACTTCGAAACGTTGTGACTTTTTGTATGTTGGTACTTGACCAAAAATGAAAAGTATCAAGCTACACATCTTCTGATCAGAATTCCATAAAATTGGTTATCTGCTGGAACACAGTCGTGAGACCATTCTGCAGTGAAAGAATTCGGTGTAGTAGTAAATTCACTAAAACTGTCATGTAATCATTCTTTTAAATGCAGTGTTATAGTTACAGGTAATTATTGTAATTTTATTTACTGTACTGATTTACTTACAAATGGCTTTTAAGGAATCCGCAGGTTCATTGCCGCCCTATTCTGTGCAAGATTAATCCAGTCTCTATCATGATATCCCATCTCCCTCAAATCCATTTAAAAATTATCCTTCCATCTGCGTCTCGGCCTCCCCAAAGGTATTTCTCCCTCTAGCCTCCCAACTAACACCCTATATGCATTTCTGGATTCGCCCATATGTGCTACATGCCCTGCCCATCTCAAACCTGTGGATTTAATGTTCCTAATTATGTCAGATGAAGAATACACTACATGCAGATCTGCGTTGTGTAACTTTTTCCATTCTCCTGTAACTTCATCCCTCTTAGCCCCAAATATTTTCTTAAGAACCTCCTCTCAAACACCCTTAATCTCTGTTGCTCTCTCAAAGTGAGAGTCCAAGTTTCACAACCATGCAGAACAACTGGTAATATAACTGTTTTATAAATTCTTTCAGATTTTTTGACAGCAGACTAGATGATAAAAGCATCTCAACCGAATAATAACACGCATTTCCAATATTTATTCTGCGTGTAATTTCCTCCCAAGTGTCATTTATATTTGTTACTGTTGCTCCAAGATATTTTAATTTTTCCATCTCTTTGAAGGATAAAACTCCAATTTTTATATTTTCATTTCTTACAATATTCTGGTCACGAGACATAATCATATACTTTGTCTTTTCGGGATTTACTTCCAAACCTATTGCTTTACTTGCTTCATGTAAAATTTCCGTTTTTTTTTCCCCCCTAATCATTTGTGGATTTTCTCCTAACATATTCACGTCATCCGCATAGACAAGAAGCTAATGTAACCCGTTCAATTCCAAACCCTGATGTTATCCTGAACTTTCCTAATGGCATATTCTAGAGCGAAGTTAAAAAGTAAAGGTGATAGTACATCTCCTTGCTTTAGCCCGCAGTGATTTGGAAAAGCATCGGATAGAAGCTGGCCTATACGGACTCTGCTAGAAATTTCATTGAGATGCATTTTGAAATCTATGAATAACTGATGTACTTTACCC